>NW_022681468.1:109904854-110212219 GCF_009764315.1 Trachypithecus francoisi
GCAATGACCTTGGCCCTGAAATAAGGCCATCCCTAGTTCTTTCCTCAAGGGGTATCCATTCTAGCTACAGAGACCAGGTTGTCACATATGAACCAGTAGTCAGGCCCAGTGCACAGTGTTGGGAGACAGATGGATGCAACATAAGTATTCCATCTCAGGTAGACATTACATGTATGCACAGATAGCTCTGGTGCATGAGGCTGGGTTAAATACAAAACAACATGAGAGACAGACATTACTTCCATCTGCAGGGAAATGGGAGAATATGGGGAAGCTGGAAATAGGGTAAGATTTGGCCTGAGTAACGGGATTGGGAGTCAGACTTAATGGGTTAGATTGGTAACATTGAAATGCTCATTTCTCCCCACCCCCACAAAAAAAGCTTTAAATAAAGGCACTGATACAGGAAAGATAATTCCAAGAATAATGAAGAGGCAAAGTTTGGGTGTCATAAAGTGATGAGGTTGGCCAGGTGCAGTGGTTCACACCTGTAATCCCAGCACTTCGGGAGGCCAAAGTGGGCAAATCACTTGAGGTCAGGAGTTTGAGATCAGCCTGGCCAACATGGTGAAGCCGCATCTCTACTAAAAATACAAAAATTAGCTGGGCATAGCGGGGGGTGGTAGGGGAGCCTGTAGTCCCAACTACTCAGGAGGCTGAGACAGGAGAATTGCTTGAACCAAGGAGGCGGAAGTTGCAGTGAGCCGAGATCGCGCCATTGCACTCCAGCCTGGGCAAGGGAACAAGGCTCGGTCTCAAAAAAAAAAAAAAAGAGAGAGAGAGAGAAAGTCGATGAGGTTGGACCGTGGGCTGGAACCAGACCATAACTGGATCTTGAATACTGCTGAGATGTTTGACCTTTCCCCTGTGAACAGTGGGAAGCCATCGAGGGTGTTATACAAGGGGAGTAGCATGATCAGAACTGTGATCTGAATTGGAAATTGCTCATGATGTGGAGGATAAAACTGAGTGAGGAAGAACCCAGATGCAGGGGGAGCAGTTGGACCTCAGTCTCCTAAGCACTAAAGTAGAACCAAGAGCACAGTTATTTTGAGGAGCAAATGAAATTATTTATGTGAAGGGGCTTTGTAAATGTAGAAATATTATAGAATTCTAACTTTTACGTGCTGATAACCAGGACTACATTGATTTAGAATCTCAACCAATACGACAAGTTTCTAAAGGCAATGAAATACCAATACTTATATGGTAGAGTGGCTAAAATGGTTAAGACAGAAAATATTGAATGTTGAAGATGAGTGGAACAAACATGACTCTCATCTAGTGCTGGCAGGAGGATAAAATGGCACAACCGCTTTGGAAAATTGCAAGGCTGTTGCTTAAAAAATTAAACATACATCTGCTCTGTGACCCAGCAGTTCCACTTCTTGGTACTTATCCAAGAGAAATGAAAAAATGTCCATAAGAAGTCGTATGCAAATATCCCTTAGCAGCTTATGCATGATAGTCCAAAACTAAGAATAGCCAATGTGTCCATCAACAGGCAAATGTCTAAAGTCACCTTGGTACATGCATGCAATGGGATGCTGCTCAGCAGTAAAAGGAACCAGTTATAAATGTGTGCAACCTAGTGGATGAATCTCAATATCAATTTGCTGAGTAAAGAGTCAGACACAAAATAGTACATGATATTTGGTTCCAGTTACATGAAATTCTAAAATAGGCAAAATGAGCCTGTGGTGATAGAAATCAGAACAGTAGTTGCTTCTGGTGTAGGGATTGACAGGGAAGGGCATGAGGGAACTTCCTGGGGTGATGGAAATTTCATCTGGATTTGAGTGCATGCATTTATCAAAACTGATCAAACTGCACTTAAGACCTGTGCTTTCTACAATATGTATGTTAAACCTCAAATTTTAAAAATGAATGATATATATATTTTTTAATTTTAAAGATAGTGTTTTAATTTTCTATTGCTGCATGAGAAATTACCACCAACTCAGCAGCATGAAACAACACCCATTATTTTACCTCCCTGTTCTTTGGGTCAGAAGTCCATGCTTGACTGAGGTCTCTCTCTGCCCAGGGTCTCACAGGCTAAAATCAAAGAGTCATAATTCCAGCACTTTGGGAGGCTGAGGCGGGCGGATCACGAGGTCAGGAGATTGAGACCATCCTGGCTAACGTGGTGAAACCACATCTCTACTAAAAATACAAAAAAGTAGCCAGGCGTGGTGGCGGGTGCCTGTAGTCCCGGCTACTCAAGAGGCTGCAGCAGGAGAATGGCTTGAACCCGGGAGGCAGAGCTTGCAGTGAGCAGAGATCGTGCCACTGCGCTCAGCCTGGGAGACAGAACAAGACACTGTCTCAAACACAACAACAACGAAAAAAGAGGCAGTGGGCTGGGCTCCTCTCTGAAGGCTCTGAGAAATCATCACTTCCAGGCTCGTTCTTGTTGTTGGCAGGATTCAGCTCCTTGTAGCCATGGGACTGAAGTCCCTGTTTCCTTGCTGGCAGCCGAGAAGCGGAGTAGGGGGCAGTTCCTAGAGGCTGCATACTCCTTGCCACATGGCCTCCTCCATCCTCAAGCTAGTAACTCTCCAGCCTCAGATTTCTCACTGTCCCTTCTACAACCAGCCGAGAAAACTCCCCGCTTTTAAAGGCTCATGCAATTGGATCACAGCCACCTAGACAATCTCCCTGCTTTAAGGTCAACTGAGCCACATTGACACAAGCTGGTGACAGGAGAAGAAGCCCTGAAGGGCAACTGTGCAACGGTGCATGCAAGGCAGGCAAGGCACTCCTCTCCTGCCTACCATGGACAGGATAATTTTTCAAGCAATTCACTAAATTAAGGACTGGCTCTAAGAAGCCAATAAAATAATAATAATCCAATTGACATCAATGCTGCCAAGCCTGTCTGAGCCTCCAGAGCCTGACAGAATGTTCTGCATCTGAGGGTGTCTGTCTGCTCTACAGTCTGTCCAGCTCTCACAGTTCATCATGTGCTTATGATAACCCAGGGAGGGGTCCCTTCAGCCCATTTGACAGACGTATGACCCAATGTCACACAGGACATGGGTGCCTAAGTGGGGGTTGTAGAGTTCCAGATCCTGGCTCCCAGTAAGCTGGGAGCTCTGCAACTGCCAGGTAATGCAGATTCAACACAAACTAGAAGCCTTCCTCCCCAATAAAGGAGCAGCTGGTGATGGAGACCACAGACCTGTGAACAAAAACCTCTCCATATGCATCATCCTTTTGGAAGCCAGGGGCACATGTCAATGGGACAGTGATGGAATGATGGGACATGCTGATTGTTTGCCTTCTTCCTTTGTCAAGCCCTGGGGCCAGCCCACTGGCCTCCCAGGAATGTCTCCCATTCAACATGGGGGCTGGGGGAGTGACACGGCGATGGTCACAGAAAGGGAAATCGAGGCACCTTCCTTAGAATAGTCAACATCAACATCAGCCATCCTGGCTGAGCTGAGGCTTGTTGAGCAGTGCCTGGGACAATAGGAGCTATCATGCTCTTATCTATGGAGTTGGCCATAAGACCAGAGGGGGACACTGTAACTGTAAGCATCACTGAACCCTCAGACACCGTGTGTGTGTGTGTGTGTGTGTGTGTGTGTGTGTATCAAGGGAGACACTGGCTGTCTTCCACAGCCATATTAAGTATTTTTACATATTCCAAACTTAGTTTTTATTTACATATATATAATAGATACTTCCTGTGTACGAAAAAAGGCACTGGAGTGTATTAATATCATGTAGAAACACAATGTTCTCTCGCACTGTATGTATAATATTCTGGTATTACGGGATGCCTCTGTGGGGGGTGTGTGTTTATGTACAGCAAGGTATAAAATGCAACATCAAGTGCATTTTACAGTGTATGTTTCAGTGGAGAGAACTGTATGCCAAACCAGAAGATGAAACCACTAAAGGAGGCACAAATACACTGTCAGGGGCTGGAGCCCGACTCTAGCTCCAGCTTTGACACTCATGGACTGTGATTTGGACCTCAGTTTCTTCATTTGTGAAATGAGACAACTGGTCTTTTGTGATCCCCAAGTTTCCTTCTCTGAGAGTCTGTGAGTCTGTAAAGATCGCGCCTGCACAAGGGAGGATAGGAAGGAAAGGAAGGATAGGAAAGATGGGAAGGAAAGGCAGGAAAGGAAAGATAGGAAGGAAGGGAGGGAGGAAGGGAGGGAGGGAAGGAAGGATAGGAAAGGGAAGGATAGGAAAGGAAAGGGAATGGAGGAAGGAGAGAAGGATGGAGGGAGGGTTGGAACGAGGGACAGGAGAGAGGGAGGCTAGCAGAGCAGCCTGCAGATGAGGTGGACGCCTGTTTTACAGCACTCTGACGGGGTCCATTAGTAAGAACAGACTAATGAAGCAGCCGAATTTTCACACCTGTGCGGTGGGGGGGAGGTGTGGTGGTACAAAACAGACTCCTTCAGGCTCTCAGCTGAATTTCCTTTGCAAGGAAAAACAATTAAGTCTCTTGAGAAGTTGGAAAAACTTAAAAACCTGATATTCATTTTCATAACAGAAGCACAAAATCTTATTACACTTTAATAGGACAGCATTACAAACTAAAGGATTCTCTCTTCTAGCCCTGTTATTTATCTTTAAAAGTGGGTGGGAACAAGAACGCAGATGTGCTTTCTAGATCAGACTCGCACTCGGGCCCACCACCCCACCTTGCTCCAGCTGTCTCCCTGCCTGGACTGCCCCCAGCTCCACCCTGCCAAGCCCTCTCACTCTGCAGGGTGCTGGGAGTCAGGGCCTTCTGCTAAGTGCAGGTGGGTGGGTGAGCCCCTCTCCTGGTCAGTGCCCTGCTTGGTTCGCCAGAGGACAAGGAGTCAGCATCTTACCTGCCATGTCCATCTGTCCACAGCTACAGGACCCTGGCCACAGAGCATGAGGCATTAATGCAGAAGTACCTGCACCTGCTGCAGATCGTGGAGACGGAAAAGACCGTAGCCAAGCAGCTTCGGCAGCAGATTGAGGATGGGGAGATCGAGATCGAGCGGCTGAAGGCAGAGGTGACTGCGGGCTGGCGGGTGGAGAAGGCTGGGCAGGGGCCCAGGCCCTAGGCACAACATCTTAAACCCTGGGCTCCTGCAGGATCAGGGAGCCACATGACGGGCAGGGGAACCAGCTCCCAGATGCAGTTCTTCTAGGCTCCAAACTTAAGATGTGGTAGTACTGGCAGAATGAGAAGGTCCTGTGGTCAGACTGGGTTTAAACCTCACCTCTGCCACTTACTGACTTGCAACCTGGAACAAGTCCCTCAACGTGCCTGTGCCTCAGTTTCTGCAGCTGTAAAACATGGCTTTCTATAAACACCTGACAAGGTCGTGAGGATTGAGTGAGATTACCTATAGGCAAGCTCCTAGTTACTGTGTCAGCAACTGTATTGACTGAGCATTCTGCATTAATAGCCCAAGACTCTGGAGGGCGCAGGGTCACTGGTAGGTCACTAGAGTGTGGGCTTCTGCTCAACTCCAAGGCAGCCCCTTCCCTCCACCCATCTTGATGAAAGCTCCTGCACGGGCCCACCAGCCAGCATTCTGGAGGCAGCATTGTTGCCAGACTAAGCTTCTTGGCACCCGGCTTCCCCAAGTGCGGGTCATGAAGCAGCAGCATTGATTTCACCTGGAACAGAATCTCAGGCCCCGCCCCAGATCTTCCAAATTAGAATCTACATTTTAACAACAGCCCAGGTGATTCCATTTACATTAAACCTTGGGAAGCACCAGCTCTTAGTCCCTTAGATGCACCTCACCAGCTATCAACCCCGACACAGAATGATCTGATCATCTCTTCCCCCCATCACCTCACCAGCATGCTCAGAACCATCTGGCCATATCATACAAGGACCATGGACTCTGCACTGAAGAGGGGAAAATGAAAACACAGACCCCTGAAGTCAGCTGGGTATCCAATTTGCAGGGTCTGATGCGAGGTGAAAATGCAAGGCCCAGGCCAGGGAAGTCATTCTCCTGTCCCACAGCCTCCTGATCTAACTCATGGCAGACAGGCAGCACCCAACCTCAACCTCCAGCCTACCCTGCCCCGACTGCCAGGATGTGCTCAGTAGCTGGACTTGGGTGGGCAAGGAACTCTTTCTGAGTCACCCACCTAATGCACCCTGGCACTGCCAGCCTGTAGCACCGTGGGGTGCACACTGGCCCCCAGCCTGCACCTATGCCCAGGCACCTGCTGAGGGCCAGGGGCGATGGTAGACTGTGAGTCTCCTCAGCTGACTCAACCAGTTGCTCCCTGAGCAAATGGTAACAGAGGTCTTGGGGCCTGGGATGCCAGCGTGTGAGGAATAAGCAGTCAATAACCCATCCAAGTTGCTGAGAAAGCAGTGGGAGGTAGGAACTTGCATGAGCCAAGGCTCCAAGACCCTGTGGTGTGCTCATGGTCCCATCAGATTTCACTCACTAAACACAATTCAAAGAGAAAACTATTTTAAGAATTTCAACAAAAGAGCTTGAAGTCCCAAGTGCAGGGCCTTCTGAACATAGGACCCTATCACACCTGCTAATCCAGCTCTGCCTGGAATGTTCAAAGATCTAAAGCCAACAATTCCACCTTGTTCCGCAGCAGCCAAGCCCTGAACTAAAAGTAACATCAACTTGCAACCTCAAGGTCAACAAAAATTCCAGATTCTACACACCTCGGCTAGCCTGATAACAGGCACCTTCAAGACATACATTCTTTCTTTCCCCACAACCATCCTGATAGGATCAGTTACCTGCGTTTCACAGGAGGAACCAGACTCAAAAAGCGCAAGTCACTTGCCCAAGCTCACACAGCTGGGAAGTGGCAGAGGACTGGAACCCAGGTCTCCTGTCTGCTTGCCAGTCTTTCCACTCTACTCTGGTAGCCTCTTCCCACAGGGCTACCAGAGCTCAGTTCAGGGATGTCCCCTCTCCAGCCCACCCAGTTCATTGTGGGATCAATCCTTGCCCAACACAGATTCCTAAATCCAAACTGAACTCCTATACAGGATCAGGGAAGGAGCCCAGCCCCAGTACCAGATTATTAGCTTCATGATCAAGGGTGTCCAGGTGTCATTCATTCATTCACTTACTCACTGAAGATCACCTACCACTGACCTCATCCTTGTCCCCAAGCACTCACCTCTTCACTGTGGGCACCAGTGCACTACCCATCTCCTGGCCTTTGCACATGCTGGTGCTTCTGTTTGGAATGCCCTTTCATCCCCAAGCATCCTACCTGGTGACATCCTACCAAACTCAAATGCCTCACCCTGGGGGACCCCTGGACTGGAGGGTGCTCCCTGCTGTCTGCTCCCATGGCTTTCCGACACTCAGCTCACCATGTGAGAGCAGGCTCCATGCGTGCCTGTCACCCCAACAGGCCTGGCAGGAACTCCATAAGGACAGGGCTGTGTCACTTATCACTCCTTCCTTTGGCCTGGCACATAGTAGGTACTCAATAAGGGCTTGATGAATGAATGGTTGTCAGACTTTGTGGGAAGCATTAGAGATGAAAGTTTCTGCCTTTGGGTCTGATTGTGGTAGAGTGTCATCAGTGCCATAGTAGGGTTTGCGGTGTGAACCCAAGTCAGGAAGTCAGTTGTTTTACAGCCTGGGAGGTGTGGGGTCATGTTGCACATGGCCTTAAAAGGTGTCAGGGCACTTTAGGTCAGAGAAGGGGTGTAGGTGCAAAGGGCAGAGCCCCCTGTGGTGTTGGGGAGCAGAAAGCAGGTTAGTCATGACTGAGTGAGAGTGTGTGTGTGTGTGTGTGTGTGTGTGTGTGTGTCTAAGTGGCAGCAGAGACGAACTTGATGGGAATTTTCGGAGCGATGCTTCCAACTGAGTGTATTACCATTCAGGGCAAAAGATTTTTTAAAGAAGACTTTGAAAGAAGGACCATCTTAAGAAAGCTTTCTGGCCATAGTATCTCTCTTGGTCTCTCTCTCTCTGTCCCCCTGATATATACACACACACATACACATATGCAAAAACATGTCCTGCAGGTCAGAGGGTACCTGCTGGCTCTGAGTGGGCTCTAGGAGAGTGGAAACAGAGCTTATTCCTGAGGAGTGGCCATCAGGTGGGCAGAACACACTGAAAAGCCAGGTGAGTGATGAGTGACACCAGTGAGGAAGGCCCAGGGTCTTAGACTGTCAGAGCCAGGAGGACTCTGAAGACACCAAGTCCGTGAGGAGGAAGCAACTTACCCAAAGTCTCTCGCCTCCACCACTGGATCTCCTGGCTGAAATCCTTGGCCTGAGCCTGCCCCACCACAGCCTTCTCCTCCCTGCTGAGGAGAGGACCTTGATAATAAGGTACGTATTCAGGAATGACAGTGTTGCCTGGATGGCCCCACACTCTCATGGTCCACCTCTCTTCTGATGGCCAAATAAGCTTCCTCAGGCCCCATCCCACATATTCCTGAGGATTCTCAGGGGCTTACATTCCCCTGGCCACCTCTTGCTTTCAAACTCCACTCTCCTGACCTGTCACTGCACTTCTCATGGCAGCTGCCTCCACTCAGTCTTCACTGCTTCTTTCCCTTTTAGTAGTCACTACCTGTATCTGTCAGAATGGGCTAGATTATGCTGCAGTAACAACCTCCAAATCTGAATGTCTTAAAACAACAGAGGTTGATTACTGACTCTGTGTGTCCATTGAAAGTTCTGCTGAAGACTCTGCTCCCCAAAATCCTCCAGTGATTGAGAGACAAGCCAAGGAGGCTTCTGCCATCAAGAAATTCACCAGTCATGTGGCTGGGCTGGGGAAAGGCACATGGCACACCGCTCACATCACATTGGACAGAGCAAGTCACGTGACTGTACCCAACTTCAGAGGATCTGGGAAATACAGCCCACCATTTCCAAGAAGAGAGAGAACCAGAGTATCTGCAAAAGTCCCAACAACGACTCAGAGGAGGCTCCTCCTTCAGTCCCTAAACCCATAACACAGGCTGTTGTATGTAACAGAATGGAGGGGCACTCCACTATTAAAACAGAAAACAGCTCAAAAATGAATAGACAACACCTCTGCCCTCATGTCACCCAGCCTTTCCTGCCACAACCATCCTTCACCAACCTCCCCTTTACACACTGACTTCTCTCTTCACACTCCCACGTACCACTTTTGTTGTTGTATATAACCTCTTTCCCTAACAAGATCTTCCCCCTGCATCCAGTGATGTGCCAGAGCCTGCTTCTACCATTGGCCATTGGCACTCCATAACACAACACTCCATAACACCAGCTTGCAAGAGCCAACTGCTAGATTTTCAAGAATTTCGCTAGCTGCGTATTTGACCTTTGGTAGCTTGAAATGGGCTGAGCTAGGAATGGGCTGACATCATGGGAACTGGCAAATGCTACAAGTCAGTTTTCCTTTCAGAGAGCTTTATCATTTATAATTTACCATTATATTATTGTCTGTAACTTTTTTCATGACCAGCTCTGTAATTTGCAGGGCTTAGCACGAAAGAAAATGTGGGGCCCTTAAAAACTTCGAGACAGCAACTGCAGAAGCTTAAACCAACCATTGGGCCCTTGTAAGCCTGGGGCTCTGTGCAAATGCACAGGCCACACATCCATGAAGCCAGCCTGTCTCTTCTCCCTTTGTACCCTCCATCCTGTGGCACCCACCCCAGCCATCTCTGTAACAGGAGATCATGCTGACACACCTGTAATGTTACTAAGTTAAACAATCAATCCCCTGCTGACTTAGTCTCTTCTCTCCCTTCTAAACAATCCTATCAGGCCTTCTCTTTCATTACCAGAAAACCCCATCAAGGAACCATCTAAACAAGGGAACATCTGCCTCTGAGAAGACTCTTCCCCTCCTCTAGAATGCTCAGTTTGGCATGATTTCATTTTCTTAATAGCTATTTCTCTCCCATTTGCAATTGGAAGTAAATTTGGAGAGCTAAGACAGGCCCTAAAGGGCAGCATAGGAGTTTGCAGATGGCTGTAATATTTTGTTGGCATGGGAATACACATATCCCAGAAGGCTGACAGTGGAGGGAACTGCAGAGATCTTTACCCTAAGGTTCAAAATGAAGACTTAGCCTTGGAATCAGTTTTAGGTTTTTTTATTTTTTTATTTTTGGAGATGGAGTTTCAATCTTGTCGCCCAGATTGGAATGCAATGGCACGATCTTGGCTCACTGCAAACTCCGCCTCCCAGGTTCAAGCAATTCTCCTGCCTCAGCCTCCCAAGTAGCTCGTGTTACAGGCACCACAATCAGCTAATTTTTGTATTATTAGTAGAGATGGGGTTTCACCATGTTGGCCAGGCTGGTCTCGAACTCCTGACCTCAGGTGATCACCTGCCTCAGCCTCCCAAAGTGCTGGGATTATAGGTGTGAGCCATCGCAACTGGCCTAGAATCAGTTTTGCAAACACACTTTGATGTGGAACCCCAATATATAAAATAGGTAGAAGACTGCTCTGGGGAAAGGAGGGGAGGGTGGCCTTGGTCCTTCCCCACCAGCACCCCCTCTCCATGGCCACTCTCCCTGCTGTGGCCCTGCTGCCCATCTCCTGCCATCCCCCATTCCCAAGACTTGCTGCCCTGGCACACAACACTCTATCACACCCATGCCTTTGTTCATATCATTCCCTCTATCTGAATTCTCTCCCCCACATATACCAACTGTTGGACTCCTGTTTGCCCTTCAAAACCTTTCCTGGGGAGCCTTGCCACTTCCTGGCCGAGGCCCTCCCATGGCAGTGGGTACACAGCTCTGTTCTGGCCTGGCCTTGTTGGATTGCAAGTCACCTCTATGAATGCCTGACCTCCTTCTTAGGCTGGGAGCTCCTCCAGAGAAGGGGCACTTGGCACGGTGCCCAAACAGACACCATCAGAACATGCTGATAAGGTTGGCACAAAGGAAAACAGAGATGGGGGCACCTATTAGGCTTGGATGGGGGCAGAGGGAGGCAGGGAGGCAGGAGAGACAGCTGAGTTGTGTGGCACCTGCTTGAAAAGCAAGCAATGCAGCAATCTTTAGTAAACCCTTGGCTGCTAACAAAGAGCAAAAGACCTGGATTAATTCCATCACCCATTACTGCACTGACTAAACACATTCCGGGTTAAAGAAAGTGTCTCCAGAGACGGGAGTAGGGTGGAGCAGGAGCCAGTGCACCATGCCCAAAGCAGGTGTAGCAAGTAAGAGTTTGCCTCTAGGGGCAAAGAAAGCCAGTCTGAGGGTGGTGGGTGGGCAGCAGCCAGCCAAGACACCAGGCATGGAGCCAGGTGTGGAGTCAGCCAGTCAGAGTCATGGTGTGAGTCAGAGGTCCAATTCCCCATGGCTGTAATTCACCAGGGTCAACTAAGTAGGGGCAGGATGTAACCAAACAAAGCAGGATGCAAAGCAAAATCTACTTCTAGGAGGCACCTGCCAGTGTCAGGGAAAGGCTGCCTCCATGAGCCCTCCATGAGCCCTTTAGGCCTGGGGCTCCCACCACCAGCCCGATATTGGCTCCTAGTTGCAATCGGCCAAGACTAGACATAGTTCAAGACTCTTGCAGGGTCCCCAGGCTTGCAACCCTCCAGAGCTTTGCCCACTTAGCCTGATCCTTAAATAAAGACTCCAAAGCTGCCATTGTTGCCTGTGCATGTAGCATGGTGCCTGACCTAATTGCATCTGTTTTTCTGCCCTGGTGCCTGTTGAGTAGATGTCCCAGAATGTCTCTCTCTGAGAAGATCACCATCAGTTTTAAACACAGACCACTTCCCCCACCCCAGCACACATACACACACATATCACCATCCTAAAGTGAAAAGAGTTGCTATTTGCAAATCCCAAAACTGGCAAAGAAAGCATCCTGGCACAGAGGTGAGAAGAAGCTGAAGGTTAAGGTGTTGACTGAGCAGGCTCCAAAGGCATGTGTGTGTGTTTGTGTGTACACACACTTGTGTGTTCCTTAGCCCTTTAGAGTCCAGATCAAAGAATCAGTCATTTCAATGTGCAAATGTTCTCAAAGGATCAAAAAGGGGGAGGGGGAGGGCAGAAAAGCCCATCTCCATGCTGACTATTTCTCAGTTAGATATTTTCGGCCACTCTTCAATCACAGGGGTAATTTTAGCAACCAGGGAGTGGAGAGCGGGTAACTGTTCCATTTTGCTTTCAAAGTGCTTGATTTGCTCAATTATGAGCACCCATTCATCCTGTGGTTCAGCAAGTGGCCTTGAGGGGACAAAAGCCATGTGTTCCCAAGAGGGAACAGCACCGGGCTTTGTGGCTGTGTTCATAGAATCCCCCAAGCTACTATCTTTAGACATGCGGGGCTTCATTACTGCAGTGTTTTCCCTTGGTTAATGTTTTTGTTGCTGCTGTTGCTCTGATTTTTTTTTTTAATTCACTGATTTGTATAGACAACAAGAATGTGCTGAGTGCCCAACGTCGCGCTAGGCACCAGGAGCACAATAAATGAAACAGCTGCAATCCCTTCTCCCTTAGAGTTCACAGCAAAGATAGAAGAGTAGACAGGCAATTCCAGCATTTTCACAGGAAAGTCCGTGGTGCAGTGGGAACCCTGCTACAGGACACAAAACAAGGACTCACAGAATTGGAGTGGTTGGATGAGCCCTGCGCAGGAGGATACACCACTGGCCTTCTATGGGATAAGTCCCAGAGGCCCCTGGCCACAGTGCAGCTTAAGGTGCACCTTCTCCTAGGCACCATGCCTTGGTTTTGTTCTTGCAGCTATGTCGACATCTGTGATCCCCAAATTATGCAAATGGAGATGTTTAGAGCAGCTAGATATTCAAAGAGCTATTCCACTTTTCTAGGCCAGCAGTTTCCAGGTTATGATTAAAATAGGCCTCTGATTCTAAGAGGTGCTTTGGGGCTGCCCAGGAAGGAAAGCGCCAAGCCAGCAGGGCTTCACCCGGAGCCACCTGCTCTATCTGATTTATATCCAGATACAATTTTGTTTGAAAAATAAAGGGATTACCTAGATGCCCATCAAAAGGGGGAATGGATAAATAAAATGTGGTCTACACACACGAGGGAATATTGCTCGGGCCTTGAAAGGGAAGGAGACTCTGACCCATGCTGCAACATGGGAAGAAACTTGAGGACATTATGCACCGTGAAATAAGCCAGTCACAGAAAGACAAATAGCGCATGATTCTACTTAGATGAGCTACCTAGAGGAGTCCAATTCAGAGGCACAGAAGGTGAAATGTGGTTGCCAGAGACTGGGAGGAAGGGGAATGGAAAGTTATTGTTTGATGAGTACAGAGTTTCAGTTTTACAAAATGAAGAGTTCTGGAGGTAGATGGTGGTGATGGTTGCACAACACTGTGAATGTCCTTAATACCACTGAACCGTACCCTTAAAAATGGTAAAAATGGTAAATTTTATGTTACATGTGTTCTATCACAGCAAAAATTATAAAATAAAGGGACTAGTGGTTTGGGGAGTAGGGAGGAGAATCACAGATTTAGGTCAAATTCTGAGATTACAAATGAGGTGGCTACAGCCCCGAGAGCAGAAGGACTTCATCCAAGGTCACTGTGGTTGGGCAGCCCAGCTGGCCTGGAACCCAGGTGTCTACCCATCCCCCATGCAGCACTTGCTTCTCACAGATGTCTGGGGCCTGTCTGGTTCCATGACCTGGATGCACAGAGTCAGAATCACAAGCTGTGGCATCATGGTTCTTGGGGAAGAAGAGGCAGGGCACTTGGCTGCCACCCTGTGCCTGCCACCCACTGCTCAAAGACCTGGGGCCTCCATGAACCAGTGTCCCTCGCAGGCTGACCTGTGTTTCTGTTGCAGATCGCATCCCTGCTCAAGGACAATGAGCGCATCCAGTCCACCCAGACTGTTACCCCCAATGATGAAGACAGCGACATCAAGAAAATTAAGAAGGTCTGTACTATCCCTCTGGGTGGCCCTCTTTGGAGCTTTCTCTTTAGAGAGCCAGCCCAGGGTTGGCAGTATCCACCCACAGTCCCACTGTCCTCAGGGCGTGCCCCCATCCCCCAACCTCAGCTCCAAAGACAGAGCCCACAACCCCTTATCCCTGAAGGGTACCTTGTCAAGTCGTTTCTTCTGGTTATCCCTATGGGGTAGAGTGCTTCAGCCCCATTTTATAGATAAAACTGAGGGCCGGGCACAATGGCTCACACCTGTAATCCCAGCACTTTGGGAGGCCGAGGCAGGTGGATCACGAGGTCAGGAGATCGAGACCATCCTGGCTAACACAGTGAAACCCCGTCTCTACTAAAAATACAAACAATTAGCCAGGCCTGGTGGTGGGTGCCTGTTGTCCCAGCTACTCAGGAGGCTGAGGAAGGAGAGTGGTGTGAACCCGGGAGGTGGAACTTGCAGTGAGCCAAGATCGTGCCACTGCACTCCAGCCTGGGTGACAGAGTGAGACTCCATCTCAAAAAAAGAAAAGAAAACCAAGGTTCCACAAGAGGAAGGAGTGGGGAAAGCCAGGACAGAAACCCAGGCCTGGGACTCCCAGCTGACCACTTTCCTCACATTGCCATTCACCTTGCCAAGACCCCCAGGGCCACCTCTCCGCTGCCACTCCATGGCATGCCACCCCCACTACCATGTACACGCCACCTCTCACAAGTACCTCCTGAGTCTCCAGCAGACCCAGCACAGTAGTCCAGCCTTTTTTGGACCTCACTGCTTTTGCCCTATGAGAGTTCAGGAGGAACAGACATCTCAGAAGCTACCAGGGATCTGCCCAGTGGCCAGGTAGTGACATACCATGGGCCACCCTGTGGTGGTGTGGCAGAGGGAAGGAGCATGGGCTGTGTTTGTAGCTTGCCAGACTCAAGGCAGGGGAGCCTGACTCACCCTAAGAAAAACAGGTGAAACCACAGAATCCTATTTGTTGAGTGCATAAAAGGACCCCAATGCCATCCCTAGAAACTGCAAACTGGCGTCCCATGGGCCAAGTGCAGCTTACCAGTGTGTTTGAGATTTTGACATTTTCATCCCAGTGGGCTTTTTTTTTTTTTTTTGGTTTACATTTTTAAAAATTTGTTGCCAGTGCTTTAAAAGCTAAACGCATCACACAAAAAATCTGGATTTCTGGTTTCTTAAGAATAGAAATAGCTAACATTAATTAACTACTTTCTATGTGCCAGACATTATTTTAAGAGCTTTATGCAGATTAATTCTGTCCTCACTAAAATCCTCTGAGGTTTATTTATTATTTTCATTTTACATATGGGGAAGCTGAGACACAGAGAGGCAAAGGAACTTGCCCAAGGTCACACAGCTAAGTATATACAGAGAAACATTCAAACCCTGGCAGCCAAGCTCCAGAGGCTATGCTGCTGGGACACAACATCTCCTTAAAAAGCAGAAGGTCCAGCAGCCCCAGGTCACCTCCTGCACATGACAGCAGCTGGCCCAGGCAAGAGGTGCCACCTTTTGATATACCCCCCCGCCCCACCCCACCAGCTTCACGCACCTCTAGGAACTGCCAGGGCCCCACAGGCATTGGGACTTGCCACCTAGGTCTGAGTCAAGTCCCATCTGGGCAGAGATGCCCTGACCCGTGTTCTCTGCTACAGTCCCAGTGAGCTTCCCAGCCCACCCCTGTATTTGGAGCATTCTGGTTGGAACATTTTGTTAAAGGCTAGCTGAAATCCACCTCCCATTGCTCTATTTTCACCCTCCTGGAACCTCAGAGTAAGCCCCTCCCTCTTTGAGAAAGCCCTTCCTATCTTCAGAGGTAGCTCCTGGGGCTTGGGCAGGCCTCTTCTCTCCACAGCACCCATCTCTAGCCAGCAGGTCTGCCCCTGGACAACTGTACCTGCTGTTTGGAGACAGTGGTCCTTTCAGTGGAGAATATTGTATGAGCACCTCTGCCTGGTCCCCAGTGGCTCATCCCAGCACCCTTCCTCCCAGTGTGGACTATGAGCTTGCACACAGCTCAGAAGCCCTTGATTGGAAACCTGTACAGCTTAAAACAACTCTCTGTGTGTATGTCAATCAAGGCCCTTTCCCGAGTTCTTGCCAACACGAGGCCACTCCAAGCAGCCCAGCTCCAAGGCAACTGAGTTAAGTGTCTCTGTTCATTTCCCTACTGAGTCAGGAGGAGAGGCTCCAGGCAGGCACCAGGACTCAGAAGCCGCTGATGAGGGCTAAGTATGAGTTAACTAATTTTCCATGTTCTGTTCAATTTGATAATCTCCCTTCTATCCAGAAGAGCTTTAAGTGAAACTTCTGGGCTTTCAGGCAAGTCATTAGACAACACAAGGCATGACCCGTGCCCAGCACAGCCCTGCAACCCTTTATCCTCAGGCGACCTCCCATTATGGAGACATGGAGCCACATTTTCCCTCCTCCAGCGAGTGCTTCCAAAGCAACCCAAGGGGTCTTGTTAAACTGCAGAGGTCTGGGGTGGGGCTTGAGAATCTGCATTTCAATAAGCTCTTCAGAGATGCCGGTCCAATTTGTGGACCACACTTTCAGTCTAGCCATCATCTCTTTAGCCCCATTTTACAGATGGGAAAATTAGCTCAGAGCAACCAAACAACTTGCCCTGCATCATGTGGGCAACAGAGCCAGGCCTGGTCTACATCTGAGCTCTTTTTGCTACATGCCCGGCATAGGAATAACAAAGCTTTGGTTCCTGCCCTTGGGGAGCTCACAGCCTCGAAGGACAGGAGTGGTTCAGCCTCCCTGACAGGAGCCTCTCCCCACTGGTCTTGCTGCCCAGGTGCAGAGCTTCCTGCGGGGCTGGCTGTGCCGGCGGAAGTGGAAAACCATCATCCAGGACTACATCCGGTCACCCCATGCCGACAGCATGCGCAAGAGGAACCAGGTGGTGTTCAGCATGCTGGAGGCTGAGGCTGAGTACGTGCAGCAGCTACACATCCTTGTCAACAATTTCCTGCGCCCACTGCGGATGGCCGCCAGCTCCAAGAAGCCTCCCATCACACATGACGATGTCAGCAGCATCTTCCTGAACAGGTGAGCACCCCTAAAGGTTGACCAAGGCAGGAAGGAGACTAGTGAGCATTGGCCACAGCTAAGCTTTGACACACTCTCTCATGTGTTTCCCACCAAGTGCAGATGAGGCCCAGAGAGGATGGAAGTGCCCAAGATCACATGGCTAGAAACCACCAACCCCAATCATTGTGGGGTCTGGGGCAGCGGCACAAATGTAGGCTCACAAAGTATAGGTCTAAACCAGTGGGCCTCAACTGGGGCAGTTTTGCTCCCCAGGGAACACTTAGGAATGTTTGGAAACATTGTTGATTGTCACCACTTGAGGGAGGTTGCTGTTGGCATCTAATGAGTAGAGGCCAGAGGTGCTGTTAAATATCCTACAATATGCAGAACAGTCCCCCACCAACAAAGAATTATTCCAACTAAAATGTCAGTAGTGCCACAGTTAAGGAACCCTGGTTTAAATGTTCAAGAGTTATAAATCAAACTACAAAACGTAAAATAAAATATTCTTCGACCTTGATGCCATCATAATGACCTGGAGGCCAGGTTGAAGCTTACAGTTCTCAGGTGCCTTAGAGTTCTGCTGTGGACCACGCTACCCACATGCCTTACATCTTTGTCACGTCTCCCAGATGGTGACTCTGGCATTAGTATGAGGCTTATGGTTCTTCAGAAGGCTGCGCTGATGGCTGCTCTTCTGCTATTGACTTCTTTTTAAAAGGAAATGGTTTAAATGAGCTTTCTGGTGGGTGATAAAATTGTATAAACTAGATAAAAGCAACAAAAATGAAGACACGCAAACAGCGTGCTATTTACAATGGAATGTCATCTACTAATTAAAGTAAATCATTATGTTCCCCTAGATGTTCATTCAACTACATTTCTTTTCAAATATTCAGCATTCAGTCCTTTCACTAATCTCAACCAGCCTTTTCTCCAAGCCCTCTGCAAGAATATTTGGGACCCACGGCCACCTTCCCTGTGTCCTCCTCTTCCCCTTTCCCTAACAGTGTGATGTGCCGAGTTTGAGGGAACTGTGGAACACCCCAGGGTGGGGGTGTATGAGGTTGTGAGTCAGACATGAGTCTGAGGCTCAGGTGAGAGATTGGGCTGAAGAAACTGAAAGTCATTGGAGTCGGACAGGTGACACCATAGATGTGGACAAGGCATCAGAATATGGGGGACAGAGAGAGAAGGAAAGAGAGAGAAGCAGGCAGGAGGAGGAAAATAGCTTTTGGCCTCATGAGACCTTTTCCAGACTGAATCACAGGGCCCCACAAGGTTGCTTTTTAATAGACATGCTGATCACAGTTCTTAGACATTCAATAAATGCTTTTTATGCATTGACTAAAACAACAACAACAAAAGAATTATGTGTGTGTGAAATCAGGTAACATTTAACCCAGAAACTCCAAGTGGGTTGTTTAGCTTCAGTGACCTGGAATTTGAATGAAAGATGTGAAGAACGTGTTCCTTGCTGAGCAAACCCTTGATAGCTCAGCTGACTTCACAGATTCTCAAACACAAGCCCATCTGTAGGTCTGGGTGGAGCCCGGGGGACTGCATTTCCAACAAGCTTGCAGGTGCTGCTGATGCTACTGATCCCAGATGGCACTAAAATGGGAGGCTTGAGATAAACAGAGGTGGCTGCCTGTGTTTATCTCCACCATGACTCCTTATTTGAGGTTTACTTCAGGAGGCAGTGGTGTAGTTCTATGTTGTTTGTACTTTTTTTGCATATTAGGCCACCAATGCAAACTTTTGGTGACGATTTATCATCATCGCTAAGAGGTGTCCTTTTGTGTTTGTTACCTTTTCGTAATTTTATTTTACTTCATTGATTCATCTGAAATAGAATTCTTTTGACCTGGAATCTTTGATAGAGAATATTCATGCCAGCTCACAGCATTTGTTCAAAAGTTGATCGGAAAAAAAAAATGACAACATGGTTTTATATTTTTATCTTCAAAGAACTGAATGGATCAGGTCAGATACCTTTAATGGAGAACAAATGAGAAGGAGGAAAGGGGGGGATTTTGCCTTCTCATGAAGCTGATATTTTCAACAATGAACTTAAAAGGAAACATGATAGACTTCAAGATAGACCCAGAAACAAAACAGGGCAAGTGCCCTTCAGCAGGGCAAGTGGAAAGATTTACCCAAATCTGTTTTTTCCTTTCTCTTGTCAATACAAGGCAGTCCATAGGGTGGGGCCCCAGCAATGATTAGGGATGGAAGGAATGGGTTGGTAGCCAGCAGCCCCACCAAAGGCAAGGACACTCATCCACTCGCTCATTCAACAAGCAACACAGAGTGCCTGGCTGCGTGCTGGGTTCACATATATAGAGTGAGCCATGTAAACCCCACCATCAAGTCGAATGATCCAGCAGATGTTTACCATGAAATGTGAGAACCACCAGAGTCTTCCTGGAGGAAGTGGTGTCTGAGCTTAGTCTTTAAGGACACAAGAGAGTTTACAGGAGAAGGAGGAGGAAAGAACTTTTCAGGTAGAGAGAACAGCATGTGCAAAGGCCCAAAGGTGAGAGTGGGACTTGATTCTGGAGGCAGGAAGGAGCCATCAGACATTTCAGGCAGAGAATGTCATGGTCAGGTCTGTTGCAAGAAGCTCAGCCCCTCTGCTATGTAGGGGGGTACTCCTTGGGGAGAGTGGAAGATGGGAGGCTGGTAGAGAGGCTAAGTGAGCATGGAGGGACTCCAGGGCCTGAGCAGGCATGACTGCCCAGCACATGTTTGCATCCTGCCAGCAGAGGCAAATGTGCATCTGAGTGCACTTCCCTGGTGCCTTGTAGGGGCCTGGATAACTGAAGGCTGGTGGACCCAGAGGCAAAAGTTTGGAAGAGTAATGAGCTCCCCATCACAGTAAGAATTCAGAAGAGTAACCCTTTGTCAGAAACATCAAAGAGGTTTAGAAGTTTAATTAGATGCCCTTTAAGATCCTCCAGCTCTGAATAGTGACACTATGAATGTGATGCTTTCAGGGCCTCCTAGGCAGTGTGCATACCTGCCTAGAACAAAGACAAGTGGTATCCTCCACAGGCTTCAGCCTGAGAAGCTCCCTTACCCATCCCCATCTCCCCAGGTAGCTGCTTCTTCATCCCAAGGATGCTGCCCATTTCACCTTCTTTACGATGGGCCCAAGGCCAACTGTTGCCTACCTTAGCAATTTTATTGATCTCAGGAAAAATAGCAGC
Organism: Trachypithecus francoisi; assembly: GCF_009764315.1. NCBI lineage: Eukaryota > Metazoa > Chordata > Mammalia > Primates > Cercopithecidae > Trachypithecus > Trachypithecus francoisi. The sequence continues at coordinate 109,924,975 of NW_022681468.1, forward strand.
AGCCTGATCAATTCCCAAGACCTCTAGAATATGGACTCTAGAGGTCATCAGAAAAGGCTGCCCCAGGAATGGTACCTGCCTCTTACAGGCACTAAAGGATCAAAGAAGAGACTTGGTGTAAAGTGTTTAGCACAGAGCCCAACATAGCCCAGGTGCTCCATAATAATGCACCGTGCAAGAAATCAAAATCAAATATAACATGGAAGGAACACTTCTGACTCATTTTACAAGTCAGCATTACCCTCATATCACAACCAAATACATCACAAGAAAACTACAGCCCAATATCCCTCATGTGCATATATACAAAATAGCAAAGTGAATCTAGCAATATATAAAAAGAGTAATACATCCTGACCAAGTGGGATCCATCCCAGGAATGCAAGGCTGGTTCAACATTGAAAATCAGTCAATGTAATTTACTCTATTGTCTTCCTAGATTAAGTGAGAAGCCCTGGTGGTTATATCAATAGCTGCTAGTCTGATGAGGCTGGTTCCTCTCCTCCACCCTGCTCCCTATTCTCAAACATGTGCAAGCCAGAAATCTTTCCTTCCCCAGGGGTCAAGGTGGGAAGGAAGAGCTGGAACATGATGGTCTCCAGATCATCCTTGCCTTATACATGGTCACTTGGGGACAGCACAAGCTTCACTATCTTAAGCTCTATGATTTTTTGCAAACGTAAGGAACAGCTGGAATTATTTTTTTTGTGACCTTAAAACAGCCCCCACTCAGCGCTTTGCAGGATTGAAGTTTCTAGACTGCACTTCCCATACTATGGCAATGCTTTATAGGACCTGCATTGTGCTGGGCTCTCTGCCAGCACTTGACCTGCATGCTTTCTGATCCTCAGAGGCACCTATGAGGCTGAAGCCAGGATCAGAGAGGTGGCAGGAAATGCTCAATAGCACACAGTGAGTGGGGCAGGCTGGGATTGTAACCTAGATTTGTTTAATGGTAAGGCCCCAGCTTCCCGCTGCTGCCTTGTTAAATAATGGGCTGGAATCCTCTCCAGGAACCCATTTTCCTTGCCCCTACTGCTAATGAGTGTGGGTCATTACAGCACAGGTCTGGGCATGCACCCTCTGTTGGAGAACTCCCCCTTGTGTGTGAGACCCACGTTTTCACTTGCTGTCCACGCTGTGGGGGCCGATCCAGGGCGTGAACCTCGCCACTCTCCTTGCCTCAGACCACAGCACAAAGGTCTGTGTGTCATAAGCCACGGTGGAGCTGCCAGCTCACTTGCTGCAAAGCTTTTCCATATGTAGCTCTCCCCTAGATTTGCTTTTAGGCTGAAATATACAGCCACATTAGAGACCTGATGCTAATTTGGTGATTTATTGAAGCTCATTTTAAAAGGTCCTTGGGAGGACAGAAGCCTCTCTCTAGCTTGGCAGATTCATCGAGGATGTTGCTGAGCTGGGGAGGGTGTTAACTGTGTACTTCTCAAATAGAGGGGAAAAGATCTTTGAACTAAACATTTTCAGCAGGCTTTGTTCAGTCAAGACAATAAGCTTAGAAACTGGCTATTTCCCTTTAATAAAAACCATGCCCAGTGCCATGTGCTGGGAACCACAGGTGTTGCCCATGACAAGAGGCAGCCTGTCCTGGTGGCAGATGGTTTATATCTTGCTTCCTGCGCTGACTGATTGGCAGTGGCTGCCTGGAGCCCTGAGTTGAGGGAATGATGAGGCTCAGCAGGAGAGCATGCCACAATCAATTCATCCTGTCTGCATGGGCTGGAAGGTGACGAGGGGTAGGCCCGGAACCCATGATGAGTGACTGGTGCAATGCAACAGGCAGGGTGTGGGGGCAAGAGTGAAGGGGCCTGGTTTAGTCCTGCTCCTGCCCAGCCCTATCTGCCTTGGACTGGCATTGGATACGTCATGCCCCTTTCTGGGCTCAGGAAGTGAACCAGGCAAAATGAACATGTCCGGCAGTTAGGCCACTTCTCTTGCTGGAACGTTCTTCCCACCCTACTCTCCTTCTGACAGCAGTCCTACTCTTCCTTCATGTCTTTCCTTGGTTGCCATGTCCCTGACCACCCCCATGCCCCTTGCCACCATTGGTTTATGTGCTTTGGTCGTGCTGTCCCAGAGCCCCTGTGCTTCTCTTTGTTGCATGCATCACACTTAAATAAAGATTTCTTTTTGTGTTTATGTCTCTCACTATATTAACTGTTCAATGTGAGTGGGGACAGGGCCATAGATTACAGCTGCACCAGCTGTGCACTGAACAGTTCTGGGGGCACTGTTCACGTTGCACAGGGGTGGGTGGACTTTCTTCTTTAAAGAGCCAGTTAGCAAATGTTTTAGACTTTGTGAGACATACCATTTCTGTTACAACTAAGCAGTCACAGATAATCCAAAAACAAATGAGTGTGGCTATATTACAGTAAAACTTTTCTTTTGTTTTCAACCATTTAAAAATGTAAAAATTATTCTAAGCTCTCAGGCCATACAGAAACAGCAGCTATGCTAGATTTGGCCCATGGGCTATAGTTTGCCAACCCCTGACATACACTAAGCTGTGAATGGTGCCCACTAGAACTGTGCATCCAGCAGCCTTGATGGGGACTATTTCTGTTTTTATGATTGCTGAAGTTAGACGCAGGGAGACCATTGTCTGAGCAAGTGCCTGACACCTAGTAGGTACTCAATAACTATATGTTGAATGAGTGAGTGAAACACTGGTTCTGCAAGATGTTATTAGGTATTCCACCTTCAAGGGGTCATGTAGATTTGAGAAAGGTGCATGGCATAATCCCCTTAGAGGGTCACAATGAACTTGGCATTTTAAAAGAATCAATCATTTTTATTTAAACTGTTATAGAACATTGGATAAAAGAAGAAAACTTCCCAATTTTTTTTTACCAAAACTTGGTCTTAAAAATAGCACATTTATGTGTGTACAGACACTCTCTCTCTCTCTCTCTCTCGCTCTCGCTCTCGCTCTGATAAATAGAAGAGCTATGCCAACAAAGGGGGTGGTGAGAGCAAAGGGAATGGCCTGTGCAAAGGCCTTAAGGCAGAAGAAAGCAAATCCAGGGAACAGAAGGCCAGAGTGGTGAGAGAGCATAGGGAAGAGGGAGTAGCCCATGAGAGAGACAGAGGCAGTTCCTACAGGGGGCTGAAGGCCAAGTTAAGGCCACTCCCCCGATTGGATTCAATTTTGAAGAGATGAATCCACTGTGTGGAGAATGTGTGGACCAGGAGCAAGAGTGGAAGCAAAAGACCAGTTAGGGGCCCACTGACAATGGTCTAGGCAGAGGTGACAGGAGTGGCAGATGCAACAGACAGGAGATAGCAGAATCAGCAACTTTGATGGAGTAGATATAGGGGTGAAGGGGGAAGAGGTGATAGGTGATTCCCAGGTTCTGTCTGAGAGCCTGGTGGGAAGGGCTGCTATTTAATGAGAAGAGAAGGAAGAGAAGCAGCTCTGTGGGGCAGACCCAAGGTCAGGGTCAATGAAAAAAAAAAAAAAAACTCCTAAAAACTATTAGGAGTTCATGTTGTTAAAATATAAGCAAAATCAGGCTGGACACAGTGCCTCATGCCTCTAATCCCAGCACTTTTGAGGCAGAAGGATTGCTTTAACCAGGAATTCAAGACCAGCCCAGGCAACATAGGGAGATCTCATCTCTACAGAAAACTTAAAATTAGAAGGTCATGGTGGCACACACCTGCAGTCCCAGCTTCTCAGGAAGCTAAGGTGGGAAGATCGCTTGAGCCCAGGAGGCCGAGACTACAGTGAGCTGAGATCACACCACCATACCCCAGTCTGGGGGACAGAGCAAGACCCCGTCTCAAAAAAAAAAAAGAAAAATCAGTAACTTTTCCCTATATCTACAGAAACCACTTAGAAAATATATTATGAGAAATAGCAACAAGAACATAAAATGTCTAGGAATAAACACAGTATCTATGTGATGAGGCATCAACAAAGGCATAGTAAAGTAGAGAGACACACCAGCATCCTGGACAAAAAGATGCGTGTTGTGCCAGGTGCGGTGGCTCATGCCTGTAATCCCAGCACTTTGGGAGGCTGAGGTGGGTGGATCATGAGGTCAGGAGATTGAGACTATCCTGGCTAACACGGTGAACCACATTTCTACTAAAAAATACAAAAATTAGGCAGGCGTGGTGGTGCGTGCCTGTAGTTCCAGCTACTAGGGAGACTGAGGCAGGAGAATGGTGTGAACCCGGGAGGTGGAGCTTGTAGTGAGCCAAGATCACACCAGTGCACTCCAGCCTGGGCAACAGAGCGAGACTCCATCTCGAAAAAAAAAAAGAAAGGATGTGTGTCGTAAAGATGTCATTTCACCCAGAATATTCTGTAAATTTAATGTGATGCCAATCAAAGTGCAGCCTAGCAAAATGATTTTAACATTCAGTTGGAGGAATAAATGCATACAAACAGATAATATTCTTAAAAAACAACGAAAGAATTTCCTACCTGTAATTAAAATATATTATAAAGGCTTATAAATATATTAAGTAATAAAAACAACCTAAGACTAATCCAAGATCAACAAAATAAAATAGAAAGTCCAGAAAGAGACTTACGCATATATTTGAATTTTTTTTTTTTTTGAGACAGGGCCTCACTCTGTTGCCCAGGCTGGAGTGCAGTGACGTGATCTTGGCTCACTGCCAACCTCTGCCTCCTGGGCTCAAGCCATCCTCTCAACCTCCTGAGTACCTGGGACCACCAGTGTGCACCACCATGCATGGCTAAGTTTTTTATTTTTTGTAGAGATGGGGTCTCCCTATAGTGCCCAGACTCAAGAGATCCACCTGCCTCAGCCTCCCAAAGTGCTGAGATCACAGGCGTGAGCCACCTCATCTGGCGAGAATTTGGTAACTATGAAAAACTAGCCTAGTAAATAGCTGGTATATTTGATTAACAGAATTGACAATTGGCTAACCAAACTGAAGGAAAGGCTATGTCTATCTCCCTTATTCATATCATACACCAAAGCAAACAATAATTAAGTATTTACATGTAAAAATGAAACAATAAAATAATATATACATGAGTATGTAAGCAGTCTGGGAGTGGGGAAAGATGTGATTCCCCAAGCCAACCAGAAAGAAAATGGTCCACCTTACAAGGAAAAATGGAAAAACTTCAGAATAACACTAGACACAAAATTAACAGGCAAATAGCTAAGCAAAGATGTCTACAACATAGATGTCAGACTATACACTTAATATAGTTATTTACAATTAATAAGAGAGAAAAGATTAATAAGAGAAAAAATAGCAATGACCATGACTAGGCAATTTTTTAAAAAGAAATACAAATGGCCAATATATAAGAAAATGTTCAACCAACCCATTAATAATTTGATTTTTTTAAGCAAATCAAGTCAAAATGAGATAACTTTTTTAGTTGGCTGGGCAATGATAGTAATTTCTGAATAGTAGGATTACAAGTTAAATTCTTTAAATTTAACCTTAGAAATGGAGGCTTCATCAACTGTATTTTTATAATTCTACCTTGTGATGTTCCTGATATGCTGCTGCACAGGCATGTGCAATATTGGGATATAAGAAGGTTCATTTTCTCCCAGGTCCATCCTGAACAGTTGTCTGCTGTGCTGAAGCTGTCTGAGAATGGCAGTCCTAAGTCTTGCCATGGCAGTACTCAGGGTTATCTAAAAGGATCTAGACATATGTCAAGATCCTATGTATCAGGGGCCCCCAACCCCCAGGCCACAGACTAACACTGGTCTGTAGCCTGTTAGAATCTGGACCCCACAGCAGGAGGTGAACAGTGGGTGAGCAAGCAAAAATTCATCTGTATTAATAGCCACTCCCCATCGCTCACATTACCACCTGAGCTCCACGTCCTGTCAGATCAGTGGCAGCATTAGATTCTCATAGGAGCACAAACCCTATCATGAACTGCACATGTGAGGGATCTAGGTTGCATGCTCCTTATGACAATCTAATGCCTGATGATCTGTCACTGTCTCCCATTACCCCCAGATGGGACCGTCCAGTTGCAGGAAAACAAACTCAGGGCTCCCATTGATTCTACACTATGGTGACTTGCACAATTATTTCATTATATATTACAATGTAATAATAAAAGAAATAAGCCAGGCATGGTGGCTCATGCCTGTAATCCCAGCACATTGGGAGGCCAAGGCAGGTGGATCACCTGAGGTCAGGAGTTTGAGACCAGCCTGGCCAATATGGTGAAACCCCATCTGTACTAAAAATACAAAAATTAACCCAGCGTGCTGGTGCGCACCTGTAATCCCAGCCACTCGGGAGACTGAGACAGGAGAATCGCTTGAACCCGGAAGGAGGAGATTGCAGCGAGCCGAGATCACACCATTACACTGTAGCCTGGGCGACAGAGCAAGACTCTGCCTCAAAAATATAATAATAATAGTAGAAATAAAGTGCACAATAAATGTAATGCACTTGAGTCACCCTGAAACCGTCCCTCCACCACACTGCCCCCACCCCACCATCCGTCTGTGAAAAGATAGTCTTCCACAAAACCAGTCCCTGGTGCCAAAAAGATTGGGGATGGCTGCCAAATATGGCTCCCTCAAGAACCCCTGAAAGTCCCCTGACCTGACCTCCTTGCCTCCCACCTCAAGTCAGACATTCTTCCCTCTCTGCACTCTCATGCAACCCTGGGTCGGTCTCTTGCTATTGGCCATTTTGAAGGGTCTTCACATGTGGACTCCCAAGGTTCTTAAAATTGGAACATTTATCCATTCAACAAACTCATTTGAGGGTTGGAGCCAGACAGAAACCAGGCTTACCAAGGGTCATAAGATGTCGCCATACCTGGAGGGACCCTTTCTCTGGGAACTTTAGGGAGATGACAGACAATTCACAATACTGGTGGGGTCCACACTCAGAAGTGAGAGCTCAAAGTCTTCTCTGCTTGGATTTTTAAGTTCGCATTGGTTTCAGTCTTGCTCAGTTTTCCTTTCCTTCTACATATTCTGTGGAATGCAGTTGCTAGTTTCACCCTTTAGTCTGGAGGTGTTGTGTTCTGTTCTGTTCTCTTTCCCTGCCTTTCTTCCCGTCTCCCTCTCTTACCTCCCTCACCCCTTCCTCTCTCTTGCTATCTCTCTCACATCCTCTTTCTCCCCACCCCCCTGTTTGTCTGCAAAGCAGGCATGTGCAGGACATTTCACATCCCTCTGGGGTCCTGAGCCTCTAACCTCTGAGCCCCTCCATCCACTGGCCCCTGTGCCCTGCCCCACACCGCCTCGAAGCTGGAGCATCTCTGTGCTCACCAGATGTCTTCCACCCTCTGCTCTCATTGTTCTAAGACAGTGAGATGGAGGAGGGCTGCCTCAGAGCACAAACCGCTGGGAGAAGGGCCAGCATCCCAAGGTGGGAAACACCAGGTACCTCAAACAACCCAACAAAGCCCTGGAGAAACAGAGGCGGGAGGGAGCCCAGAGCACACCGTGGAGAATGCTGCCAAAGACAGACAGGAGAACATTCCAAGGAGAGAGAGGGGCCTGCCCAAAGGCTCAGGGCTCTCCCTGACTCCTGAGGTACTCACTTTCTCTCTCTGGGCCTCAGTTTTCCTATCCATAAATGGAGTGTACCGCAAAGAGCCTAGAGGGAATCTGGGGAAAACTCCCAGGTCTCCAAGGTGGTAGGAGCTAAGGAGTAGGGGAGAAATGTTTGGGCAGGAAGGAATGGGGGTACCTTCAGGGAGCAGCAGAAGCCGCCTCTCTCTGGTATTGTCTCAGTCCTCACAGCTTGTCCTGGGAGAGGAGACGCCCGGACTGTGTTCTGGGACCAGCTGCTTTGGGAGCAGTGGGTGGAAAACGGGTTGCGGGGAAGGCCCAGCAAATGTGGCTGTCTGTATCCAGCCCGCTAAGCTGCCAATGAGAATACGAGTTCAGCATGTTATGTGGCAACAAAACAGAGGCTTTGCAAGCAGCAAGACTCTGGGTCTTTTGGCTTCTCTGACTTTGATTCCAAAAAGTGGGGGTGGTTACTGGGTATTGGGGACCTAGCGTTTGCTGAGCATCTCCTGTGCACTGGGCACTCAAATTGTCCCATGGCTTCCAGGGGCTTCCTCATTTCACCTTCGCATTTTACACAGAAGGACTCAAGGCTGGGAGACCTTAGGTAACTTATTCATGGTCTCACAGCCGGGAAGGGGCATTGGGCAGATTTCAGCCCCTCTCTGTGCTAATCCCAAACTCTAGCTCTTCTGTTGATCTGTGGCTTTTACCCGTGTTCGCCAGAGCCCTGGTTTCCTCCAAGATACCCTGGGGTAGGGGGTGTGGAACCCAGCAGGCTGGGACTTGAGGAGACAGAGGCCACTGGCCAGAGCAGCTCCCTGCCCTCTGCTGGCCCATGGATATGCCACCCCATGCATAGACAAGCCTGGGCTTGATTTAATGCTCTGCTGTCACCATCTGGAAATGCTTAGTAATTCTTTAACCAGGGGCCTGCATTCTCATTTAGCACCAGGCCCTCCAGATTATATCATCCATCCTGCCAATGCGTTTTTCACGTAAGGTCTCACATGAGAAAAGGGTTTGCTGCTGAAGTCGCGCAGGAGGTTTGGGGACAGTCACCTCTGGAGGAGCAGGAAGTCCCTGGGGCAGAGGTGACCCTGTGCTTTCTCTTTCAGTGAAACCATCATGTTTTTACATCAGATATTTTACCAAGGCCTGAAGGCCCGCATCTCCAGCTGGCCCACGCTGGTCCTGGGTGAGTAGTCAACCCTCACTGAGGCCCCCAGAGAAATCCCCCTCCAGGGGCCACCCCAAAAGGCTGCGGCAGTTTTGTCCTTCTAGAGCATAATAGAGTGTCACTTTTTAAAACCCACAGAATCCCTCAGAGGGGGCAGAAGAGAAAAGACAAGTTGGCAAATCCTGTATTTCTAAGAGGAAATGATATATTTTTAGTTTCCTATCCACTTTCCCCTTTTATAAAGAATGTATACACATCCATTTCAGAAAAATTGAGAACCCATAAAAGTAGAAAATGTTTAAAAATATCAAGCATAGTTCTGCTTCCCAAAGATAACCACTATAAACACTTTGGTGTGTTTTCTTCCAATTTTTTTCTATGCATAGATCTTGGGTTTTTTTCCACTTTACATAATTGCAAACATACTGAATATAGAATTTGTATCTTGCTGTGTGTTTTTTTTTTCTTTTACTTAGCATTATCCCATAAGCATTTTCTCATGCCAAAAGCATGCTTTTTGATCACTGTGTAATACTCCAGTACCCATGAAGGCACTGTCATTTATCTAACTGTCTGCTATGGTTGGCTCTTAGAGTTGTTCCAATTTTTTGTTATTAGAAATAATCATCTCTTCATAAGAAATTTTCTCCATATTAGAGATCATTTCCTTGGGATAGGTTTCCAATTAGCAGAATTGCTAAAAACAAAGAACCCAAAAATGTAAAGGCTCTTTCTTCATACATATTATCCCATTGTTCTCCAAGATGGCTGCACTGCCCTAAGTTCCACAAGCAACAGACAGAAGAACCTCCTGCATCTCACCCTCAACCTGCACCAAGTGTCTTTCTTTTTTTTTCACTTTCTTAATGTGGTAGATAAAGGTGAGTATTGGTGTCACCTCCACGATGGAGGCAAAGAAAATGGCTTAGGGAAGTAAAGGGATAGCAAAGGCTGCATAGGTGGAGGGCACAGAGCAGGCCCAGGCCTGGCTCTCCAGAGCTCCCCTGCCCTCAGCTTCCCAGGGGGAAGTAGGCACTATTATTTTTCTGAAGTCAAAGACCCGTACTTTTCTCTAAGGTCAAAATAAGAAGTGTCCTTAGAAAGATGGGGTCCTCATCTTCTGCAATTGCATTGTTGAAGATATTGTCCATCAGGTGGTCGGACACCCATCACATGAGCTACCATTTAGAGTTGATTACAAGGAAACCATGTTTCCTTTCTTAAATGGGACTTATAAGAAGATGTTTTGGCCAGGTGTGGTGACTCACGCCTTTAATCCCAGCACTGTAGGAGGCTGAGGCAGGCAGATCGCCTGAGGTCAGGAGGTGAAGACCAGCCTGGCCAACATGGTGAAACCCTGTCTCTACTAGAATTACAAAAATTAGCCAGGTATGGTGGCGCGCACCTGTAGTCCCAGCTACGTGGGAGGCTGAGGCAGGAGAATTGCTTGAACCCAAGAGGCGGAGGTTACGGTGAGCCAAGATCTCACCATTGCACTCCACTCCAACCTGGGCGACAGAACGAGACTCTATCTCAAAAAAATGAAGAGGAAGAAGAAGAAGATGTTTCAAGGCCAGGCACAGTGGCTCACACCTATAATCTCACCACTTTGGAAGGCCAGGGCAGGCAGATCACTTGAGGTCAGGAGTTCAAGACCATCCTGGTGAATGTGATAAAACTCTATCTCTACAAAAAACACAAAAATTCAAAAATTATCTGGGCGTGGTGGTGCACACCAGTAGTCCCAGCTACGTGGGAGGCTGAGGTGTGAGAATCACCTGAACATGGGAGGCAGAGATTACAGTGAACCGAGACTGCACCACTGCACTCCAGCCTGGGTAACAGAGCAAGATTCCATCAAATAAATAAATAAATAAATAGAAGATGTTTCACATGACTCCATCCCAGTCTATCAAATGTTGAAGGGCAGATTTGGGGAAATTGGTTGGGACTTAGGGGCACTGAAAGGAAAGTTATATGCCCAGGAAGCTCGAGACAGAACTATAGCCAGAAAGGGCCCCACCTGGTGAACTAGATAGTGCTGAGCCTGGAAAGTCTGCTGGGACAATGACAGATGAACGAAGGAGCAGAGACTCATGTGTCATATGGTAGGAAAACCCCTGGAATCAGGGTCAGGAGACCCAGCTCCAGTCTGGCTGCTGACTTGCCCTGTGACCTCAGATAGGCCACTTCTGTCCCAGGACAGAGGCTCCAGGAGGGAGGGAGGCCTCTTGGGGAGTGTCCTAGGCCATAGCACCATAGGGCATGGGGGCAGGCAGAGGGAGGATCTGGGCAGCATTCCAGCTGCAACAGAACCTCAGCCAACCCCACAGGAAGCTATGGAGAAGGGGTGACCTCACACTAATGTCCCGAATTGAAGCGGGAGGACAGACTAGGCAAGGCAGCTTCCTCCAGCTGAGAGCAATGCCTGGAGAGGGACCCAGTTGAGAGTCATTGGCCACCAGGACTCCTGGCAGCTGGGGGGATCCAGGTGGCACCCCATAGTGCCCACTCTACCTCCTCTCTCTGACACTCCCATCACAAGTGTCTCTAAGAGTCTGTGATTCTAATGTGGTCCCAATGACAGAGGCCCACCTACTGGCACTGGACAGGGCAGTGGTCCTGGAGTCATCCCCAAGAGCAGAGATGTCTCTGGGGTGAGGAACTTGAACCTGGCCCCTGGCCTCTCTGGGTGTAGCTGGGGGAGCCAAGGGCCTAGGGGATTCTGTCCCCACCAAGCTGCCCTGGCCACCCACTGACTGCCTCATCCTTCCAGCTGACCTGTTTGACATCCTGCTGCCCATGCTCAACATCTACCAAGAGTTTGTCCGCAACCACCAGTATAGCCTGCAGATCCTGGCCCACTGCAAGCAGAACCGTGACTTTGACAAGCTGCTGAAGCACTACGAGGCCAAGCCTGACTGCGAGGAGAGGACGCTGGAGACCTTCCTTACCTACCCCATGTTCCAGGTGGCATCTGGCCCTGCCTGGGTGGGGGAGAGTCAGGGAGGCAGGCATGGGGAAGGGACCATGGCAGGCAAGGGGGCTCAGTGTTTAACGTGCCCCAGCTCTGGGTTGCCAGAGGGGATGGGGGAGGTGGTTAGGGCCAGCAGCGGACGATGCTGGGTGCAGGGCAAGCTGACTGTGGGCCTGTCCACCCACCTTTCTCTCCTGGCTCCTGAGCACCCCACACCACCCTCAACCAGAGGAGAGCCCTAGACAAGACCCTGGAAGAGCCTCCAAGTTAGAGTCTGTGACCAAAGGGCAGCCTATCTCCTTCCTCAGTTCTGCTCATGGAAGTCCTCTGGGCTAAAAACCATTCTCTCTCTCTCCCACCACCCCCCTTCATGCTCTCTCTCTTTCTCTCTCCCCGCACCTGCACCCTATGCCCATGTGCTCGCTCGCTCTCTCCCTCTTTCCCCCGCCCTCGCCACCTCTTTCTCCCTCTCCCTCTCCCTCTTTCTCTTTCTCTCTTGCTCACTCCCTGTCTGACCCTGCCTTGCTCCCCGGCCCTGCTTCCCTGGCTCTTTCTCCACCCTCACCTCTGCCACCTGCCCACAGATCCCCAGGTACATATTGACCCTCCACGAGCTCCTGGCCCACACACCTCATGAGCACGTTGAGCGCAACAGCCTGGACTACGCCAAGTCCAAACTGGAGGAGCTGTCCAGGTGAGGCCTGGCTCTTCAGTGCACCAGACCGGCAGATGGGGCAGGGCTGAGGACGCCCCTCACCAGGAGTTCGCTGAACCCCTGACAAAGCTCGAGTTCAGATGGGGATTGTAAGGGAGGGGCACAGCTTGCTGCAGCTCAAAGCAGAGTCCCCTGGAGTGGTCCTAAGGGGGTTACAACTCAAGCCCTGGTGGGCAGGAATAGTGGGTGCTGTGCTATCCCTGGCACAGATGGGGCCCGAGGAAGGCTCCTGGGCGCTCAACATCTCCCAGGAGAGGGAGCTGTCTGGGACTCCCAGGCACTCTCTGCCTGTTTCCTCTGTTCTCCAGTGTCAATGTGTCAACACCTGTGGCCATAGGAGGCCCAGAGGGGGTCCTGGGTGACAGGCCCTCATGTGCCCAAGGCTCTAGTCAACCAGTGGCAGGTAGTGGCAGTGGGTGGATAAGCACATGGCTTGTCCAATCTAGTGCCCCGGTCCTCTGGTCAAGGCCCCTCACCTGGCCCTCTTTCAGCCCCTGAAGCCCAGAGGGAAGCTTCCTCTGCAAGGGCAGACATGGGGGAGCACGGAGGGGCTCTTGCAGCACCCCAGGCAACAGACGACTGTGGTCATCCAGGAAGAGGTTCCAGGAAGAGATTCAGATCCTGGATGCAATGGGATTTTCTGATGGATTTGATGTGGAAAGAGAAAGAGTAGAGTCACGGGTGATTCCAGGATGTGGGGCTGAGCCACAAGAGAGTGGAGGTGCCGTCAACCGAGCTGGAGAAAACTGCAGCAGGGACAAGTCTGGAGGGGAGTTCAGGAGCTTTCTTGGGAGCATGTTGAACCTGAGATGCCAATTCAATGTCCAAGTGGAGATGACAAGAAGGGACTGGGGAATTTGAGTCTGGAGCGGAGGGGAGAGAAAAATCCGGTAATCATCAGCTTGCAGATGGTGTTTAAAGTGACAGCACTGGTGAGATTGCCAAGGGAATTAGCTTGGGCAGGAAAAAGATGAGAACCAGAGGCTGAGCCCGGGGGTATCCACCCTGTGAAGACCAAGAGATGAGGAAGGGCCTTGTGGTCAGAACTGGGCTGCCAAGGGCTACAAAGAAGGGTCAGTCTGCAGGGTCTGGGATCCAGCCCCGACCCCTACCCAGGACACTGCCAAACACTCAGTGCCCTAAAAGTCTTCCTGAGGCCGGCAAGGGGCAGCCAACGAAGCCACAGCTCCCAGCTGGGTGGAGAGAGGACCAGGCTGGACCAGCACAAGGTATAGGGTGCCCCCTGATCCTTCCACGACCCAGCCGAGTTGCACACCTGAGTGGAGAATCAGGGCAAGGATGCCATCAGAGTGTGATTGCAGAGTTGCAGAGTAACAAAACCACTGATCAGGAAGGTGGAGGGACTCCAGTCCTCCCATGCCCAGGGATCCAAATCCTGCACACTCTTCCCCAAGGAAAAAGGTTTGGGACTCCTGTAAGGCAGCAGGGCTCCTCCTTGCTGAGGGATATCCTATCCTGTTGCAAACAGAGCTGCAGGTGGCACATGGTGCCGAGGTATTTGACATAAGACCCTGATCCCTTATCTCCGGGATCCTCGGTGTGTGGCCTACTCTTCCTTCCTCCCACCCAACTACCTGTACCTGGCCCTGAACCCAGCTCCAGTGGCACAAAAGGTTTTCCTATCACCATGACAGTATCCCTTTCATTCTCCTCTCACGTTCCCCCAGGGAGGAAGCCATTAGATAGCCAAACTTCTCCTAGGCTGCGCTCAGAAACACTCCCCACCTCCAGGGACTGGGCCTTCATCCCACCTTTTTATCCTGACCCCTATATTCTCTGCTCACTGATAACCCAAGTCATCATTTCCAGGGCTCCCAGGAGCCTCACAGCCTGGAAACTCTCACCGCCTTCCTAGAGCTCCCACATGTGTGCATGTGGGTCCCGAACACAAACCCCACTTGGGGCTGGAACTTAGAATGTGTAAACTGCAGCTGCTCAGGAAAACTAGTTTTGCTACCTTGGAATTACCCGCCTTGTGTTTTACCAAACACAGGCTTCCCCCACAAAATCCCACCCTCATCAAGAGAAGGGTTTTAATTACCATTGGCTACTTCCATAATGAATCCATCTCTAGGGAACTAGCATGTGCCCAGAGGTGCCTCCCTCTCAAACATCAAGCAGGGGCCTGGGCTTCCAAGAAGAGCATTGCTGGGGAAGAAAGGGGGAAACTGAGGCTCCCAAAGAAGAGACTCCAGCTAAGGGCCCCGGTCCATTTATTAAAGTGCTAGTCTAGTGAATTTAAGCCTAAAATGCATGTCCTTAACCAGGAAAGATAATAACAACTCTTTTGCAACCAATGATAATATCATCAACAATGACTACTACCCTTTATTTAAGCAGCTGTCATATGCCAGGCATGGCATGGCATGGGCGAGTACCTGAAATCCCTTTTATTTCACCTTCACCCCAGCATTCTGTAGATGAGGAAACTAAGGATCAGAGGGATTGAGGAATCTGCTCAATGTCATGCTGATTCAGTTAAGCACAGATCCATCTCCGGAAGAGGCAGTGTCATCTTTATTTGGGGTTTAAATTGGATAATGTCTATGAGAGAAGTTTGTAAGCTACACATATTAACCAGCCCTTTTGTTGGTCTTAGCTGTAGAAATTCAGGCATCAGCAGCAGATAAAAGGTTTTGCTTGGAGTAGGTGGGGTACTTTTGCCAGAAGCCCCCCTTCCCCACTCCCCAGACCCTGCCCCTGCCAAATTCCTCACTACCTTCCCAAGACTCCTGGAAACCCACCAAGGCAAAATTGGCGGCTCACACCCACCTTTTCCCACCAACGCCATTTTTTAAAAGCTATTGGATGGCGCCACCTCTCGGAGAGGAGGGGTATTACAGTGGTAAATAAGGGAGTTGTCTATATTCATGCTAAGGTCAGCCAGAGCTTACAGAAGTAGGCTAAGGTCAGTCATCCCCTGAGCCAGTGGGATTGCCAGGTGCTCCAAAAGGTAAGCCATTTCAGGACCCAAGCAATATTAAGGACACAACTATGCAAATATTTGGAGAAAGAGCATTCAAGAAGAGGAGACAGCAAGTGCAAAGGCCCTGAGGGAGCAATGAGCTTTGTTCTTGGGATGGGAATAAGGCTGGTAGAAGGATGAGGGTCAGGGTCATGAACATAGGATGTCTCCTCTATTCCCATATCCTTCCCAGTGCTGAGCTGTACCTGCTGTCTGTTCTACATAGTTTGGACTCTAAAATCTGACAGAGCTGCTTCGTAGCTGCTGACTTCTGTTTTCTTTTTTCTGAAATAAGAACAGTTGCCTCCTTGAGCTGTCAGAAGGATAACATGAGGTCATGTCTATGCAGTGCCCGGCATGCAGCAGGCACTCAGTAAATACACACTCCCATCCCCTCCATGACCACAGACCCCACCTGAGAATCTGCGTACCAGGCTTTCTTCCTAGGTCTGCCCAGAAGCCTGGCATTCTCACCTCCCTGGGAAGTGGGGGCAGCCTGTCTCTGACTGTGCAGCTTCCCATCCCCACAGGATAATGCACGATGAAGTAAGTGAGACAGAGAACATCCGGAAAAACCTGGCCATCGAGCGCATGATCATCGAAGGCTGTGAGATCCTCCTGGACACCAGCCAGACCTTTGTGAGACAAGGTATGGCCTCTCCACCCTGTCTCTCCTGCCCCCACCAGGTGGGCCCCAGCAGCAGGAGGGAGGCGGCACTCGGGGACACCACCAGTTGGTTTGGCTGCTACATGCCAAGACCTGCCAGTGTGATTGCAGAATATTCCCAGGCTGCTGGCGGAATGCAACAGCTATATGTAGATGTCAGTATCTATACATATAGATGCAGATATTATTGGTTTTCGCAGTTTCCTTCTCTCCAGATGTAAACAGAATTCTACCCAGATGGCCTTGGTTTGTCTATTGTGTGTCATAGTAAACATCGACATGTTCTTTTTGGGGAGAAAGTATGGGGCGGGGGATGAGGACAGCTAACAGTTGTCTCTGTGAATAAGAAGCATTTTCAGTGTCTGGGAGGAGGTCAGTGTTGGGTCCATTTCCCTGTCCTTTCCTCATCATCCTCTGCTGCTTTAGAGAGACCATTTTCACAGTGGTTCTCATGGGTAAAAGGTCTTTCCCACACTTTAGCCTTGCTTCCCTTGAGAGCAGTGATTAAGAGGCACAGCCCAGTTGAGAGGGGCGGGTGAAGGCTCTCTGTGGCTCAGGGGACTGACATCAGAACTGCAATGCATGTGAAATTCACCACATTCAACTTCCGTGTTTTGTGGGAGACTAAGCTCCTGCTGGCATGCCTCACAAGTGACCTCCACCTCAAACGGACCTCCAGAGTCTCTTCTCTGTCGCCCTGGGATTCTCTGCCTAATGAAATACTTGCCAGCGCCTCCCGCTGGCCTATGCAGCTGCCTTGGACAAGGGTATCACCTTTTCAGAGTTTTGTCCCAGCCCCTGTGTGTGGTGGTCCCTATGTCCTTCCCCAGGCCCACCCTGTGACCTGCTGAGCTCAGAGCCAGCTCTGCCTGTTTCTCAGCTCCCCTTGGGCTGTGTTGGGTGTTCTCTATGCCAGAAGTATTCTCACATAGTATTTTAGGCCCCCTCTGAAGGAACCCCAAGTGGACCTGGCTTGGAAGTAGCCCAAGAAATGACCCCTCCTGGGGTGGCCAGTATCCCCACAGACCAGAAATCTGCTCCATCACCCTGAGCCAAGACATTTTCTCCCTCTCCAGCTGGGCTGGACCTGAAGACAAAATGAGTGGATTCTGCAAGGTGTTTCTCACTTGTCAGTCATGCAGCCAACACTGATACCTGCCCTGCTCATGCCAGACCTACAGCGGGTTCTGGGGACACTCAGAGAATAGCCCCAGCCCTGCCCTCCAGAAGCCTATTGTACAGAGGGAGAGAGTCATGAGGGGACAAATGCAGGAACGTGTGCCAGGTGGATCTCCCTGATGCAAGAGGCAGAGCAGTGGCCTGGAGCAGGACCAAGAGAGTCACGAGGGCTTTCCCAAGGATAAGCAGGAATTCACAGGGAAGACAGAGTGAAGGAAGGGCTTTTCAGTACTAAGAGTGACACTCAGGCTAACTTGACCTGGAACTACATGTGAGGCAGAAGGGGACAATTCCAAGAGGGCAGGCTGGGAGGTGTGCCCAAGCCAGACTGGTGGGAGGCCTCGAGTGCCTGAATCCTGGGGACAGTGAGGAGCTGTGGACGTCAGTGGGGAGGGTCCTGTAGGGTACGTATTAGGGTGGGGAGACCAGAGTAGGGCAGCAATGGCTTTCATGACAGGCACCTACTCTGCTCAGTAATGGCTTCCTAGAGTGCTGTGCTGAGGACTGAGGGGCTCTGTCTGAGCTCTGCAGTATGGTGCAGTGATTGATTGGTGATGTCTACCATGGCTGTGGACAACAGGAGTGCAATGTATCTTTTTTTTTTTTTTAATCTTAGTAGCTATCTTTTTTACAAATAGGATGGGATGCAGGTTTTGCCCTAAGCAGTTCCCAGCAGGAGTGCAATGTATCTTGTTAACCCCTCGGGGCCTGCAGCCGGCTCCCCACTTATTCAGCCCCCTGCCATCCCCAGACCTCAGTCCAGCCCTTCATTCTCACCACATGGGCCATGCCCTTTGGGGTTACCTTTGCTTGCTGAGTCCCTAGCCCCTGCTGGCACATCAGTGGGCACTGCATGGAGCTTCTCTGATCACCTCTCATTCCCCAACCATCTGACCCTGCAGAGAGGCCTAAAGGAGCATCCCAGGAACACATTTGCCACTGGGAACCAGAATGGACTTGTCCTCTGCTGCTGCCCCAGTATCTCAACCTTCAAAGCTGGGTCAGAGGCAAAAGTCACCCCAGAAGATGGGCTCAGGGTCTCTCTCCTCCACCCACAGGTTCCCTCATCCAGGTGCCCATGTCTGAAAAGGGCAAGATCACCAGAGGGCGCCTGGGGTCTCTCTCCCTAAAGAAAGAGGGTGAGCGACAGTGCTTCCTGTTTTCTAAGCATCTGATTATCTGTACCAGAGGCTCTGGAGGGAAGCTTCACCTGACCAAGGTAAGGGCTGCGGGAGAGGGGCTCAGGGGCTGCCCAGTGAGGGTCACGCAGGTGCTGTCCTGGCCATAGGGTCTATGGGCCCAGGTGGTGGGCAGGGGTGTTGGTGACACATGCATGCACACACGCACAGATGTACACACACCCCGTAGTTTGGCCAGTTGGAGCGAGCAGAGCTTGACCAATATTCCACTAGCGAAATCCTGGGAGATGGGAAGGTGAGAACCGAGGGCCTCAGATTCCCCATGCTGGGCACCTGGGCAGAGGAGCCAGAGGGCCTGGACAAACCCCTAAAAGGCATGTGTGTGTGCATGTGTGTCTGTGTGTGTTTGTGTGTATGTATGTGTGGTGTTTTTGTGTCTGTGTGTTTGTATATGTGGTGTGTGTGTATGTGTACATGCATGTGTGTGTATGTGTGCATGGTGTGTATGTACATGTGTGTGTGTCTGTATGTGTTTATATCTCTCTGTGTGTATTAGTCCATTTTCTTACTGCTATGAAAAAATACCTGAGACTGGGTAACTTACAAAGAAAGAGAGGTTTAATGGATTCACAGTTCCACATGGCTGAGGAGGCCTCACAGTCATGGTGGAAGGCGAAGGAGGAGCAAAGGCACGTCTTTCATGGCAGCAGTCAAGAGAGCGTGTGCAGGGGAACTGCCCTTTATAAAACCAGCAGATCTTGTGATACTTATTCACTATCACAAGAATAGCTTGGGAAAAACCTACCCCCATGATTTGATCCCCTCCCACTGGGTCCCTCCAATGACAGGTGGGGATTGTGGGAGCTACAATTCAAGATGAGATTTGGGTGGGGACACAGCCAAACCATATCAGTATGGATATATGTGTATATGTGTTTGTGTCTGTGTGTGTGGCGTGTATATGTATGTATGTGTATATATGTGTGTCTGTATTTGTGTATATGATATGTGTATTTGTGTATAGTGTGTGTAGGTGTTTGTATGTGTGTTGTGTCTCTGTGCATTTGTGTGTGTTCAGTGTGTGTGTGTGTGTGTCTACGGTATATGGCATATGTATGTGTGTATATGTGTTGTCTTTCTGTGTGCAGGTGTGGTGGGTATGTGTGTGGTATATGTGTACCTATGTGTATATCTGTGTATGTTTATATGTATGTATGTTGTGGGTGGGTGTGGTATATGTGTATATGTGTGTGTGTGTCTGTGTGTGGTGTGTGTATGTTTCTGTGTACGTGTGTATGTATGTGTGACGTGTGTGTGATGTGTATATGTGTGTGTTTGTATGTGTGATGTGTGTATGTGTGTATCTGTGTGTGTCTATGTGTGAGCTATGTTGTGTGTGTGTGGTATGTGTTTTTGTGTCTGTGTATGTGGTGTGTGTGTGTGTCTGTGTGTGGTGTGTGTGAGGGGCAGGGTGGAGGGCCTCCACTGGCTGAGGGCCAAGGCATCACTCAGAGCCTTTCTTTCATCTCCACCCCAAGGGAGCTCTGACAGAGCCCATCCCAGTGACCTTCTCAAGCATTCCCTCCTCCAGCACAGGAGCCCTGGAGGCTGCTGAGCTTCTCCACACGGAGCCTCTAGACCTCACAGCCCTGTGTGAGGCCCCCAATGCTCAGCTAACCAGCTCATCCCTAAAGGTGGAGGGAATGAGTATCTCAGACCTGCTCCTGCCTCCTCGTAGGCCCAAGGCCTTTGCTCATGCTGTCTGTTCAGCCACACAGCCTCCTCTCCCCTGGCAGACCGCCTTCACATCCCTAAAGGCCTGTTCAGGTGCCACCTCTGCTGTAAAGCCTGTGGCCTGGGCAGGATCTCCTATCCCCCGACACAGCCCACTGCTTGTCTCATTGCTCTGAGCTCCACATCAGTACCAGCTCCATCCCTTACACACATGTGACCCTGGAAAAGACCCCTGCCCCTGTCCACACTTCTTCTATCAGATAGAGACATTGGCCCTCACAGAGACATTGCACAGATAAGTTAGCGCTGAGCTCACAGTGGGTGTGGATTTGCTGTGAATTAGGAAGCACTTGCCTCTGTGAGCTACAGTCCCCACAGTCCTGCATTCATCACCTTGGAAGCCTGAACATATTGTGGCCTGGAAAGGGCCAGAGGGTGCTCTTAATTAAGCCACAGCATCAGAGAAGCCATTCTTCCAGACCCTGGATGCCTGGCCCTTAACCTCCTGCAGAGCTAACAGACCCAACAATGGCTTCAGGGAGTATACTGCTTATGTTCACATAGCCACAAATTAGCTGGCTGGCTGCACAAGGGGAAATTAATTTACAAATATTGAATACTTCTGTTTTAACCAAATTATGTATCAAGGAAAGCTTTCATTATTTATTAGCTCTGGAGTGTCTACTGAGAAGAGCTCTGTCTAGGCTTGGGGGTGGCAGGGGTCAGTGGGGACAGGTTAAACTGAAGACACGAAGGCTCTGAAAATCCAAAAGCGTGTTTTTATGTTTGTTTTATTTTATCTGGAGTTTTTTGTTTGTTTGCTTGTTTGTGTTTAGTTTTTTGTAGGGGTTTTGGGGGGTTTTTGTTTGTTTGTTTTTGAGATGGAGTTTCATTCTTGTTGCCTAGGCTGGAGTGCAATAGTGCAATCTCTTCTCACTGCAATCTCCGCCTCCCAGGTTCAAGAGATTCTCCTGCCTCAGCCTCCCAAGTAGCTGGGATTATAGGCACCCGCTACCATGCCTGGCTAATTTTTGTATTTTTAGTAGAAACAGGGTTTCACCATATTGGACAGGCTGGTCTCGAACTCCTGACCTCAGGTGATCTACCAGCCTCGGCCTCCCAAAGTGCTGGGATTACAGGCATGAGCCACCGTACCCAGCTGTTTTTAGTTTTAAAAGTCTGTTAGCACATTGGTGAAGAACATGGACTCAGAAATCAGCTCAAATCCCAGCACTGCCATTCACCAGTACTTGGCCTCAGACAAGTCACCAGGCCTCATCAGGCTTCACTTTCCTTATCTGCATAAAGGGTGTGGAAATACCTTCTTCATAGGAGTGCCGTGAGGAGTAAGTGAGGGAGTTCTCATGTCAGGTACACACTGCATGCTCACTGGATAACAGACATTGTCACTCTTAATTATGTAATAATGAACTTGTATTTCTAATATCAAGCCCTTACATAATGCTTGCTATGGGGCAAGAACTCGCTCAAATACATTATGTATATTTAATTCCCAGAAGAGCCCACTGAGACGGATACTATCATGTTCCCCATTTTATATAGATAAGGGAAGCGAGACAGAAGAAGCCAGCACATGGCAGGGCTGGGATTTGAACCGAGCCAGTCTGGCTCCAGAGTCTGTGTTCTTAATCACTGTGCTCTACTCTCCAATAGCCATAAGCTAAAATTCAAATCACTTCTCTTGAAATATCACAAGTGGCAATAGAATGCCTTAAGTCCTTTCTGAAGGGGGCAGACTACAGATCTGCAAGATTTAAAACGACTGTAAGAATTTTTGAGACCCTGAAGTAAGACAATGTCAGAGCTAGATGGGGCTTTCCAAATGATGATGTCACTGGGCAGGCTTGAGGCCCAGTGGGTTAGTCCTGGGGGCTAATCCAAGGCCATCAAAGAGCAAAGCAAGAAGTCAAACCCAGGGTTTGGCGGTCCACTTTGCCTCCCAAGGGGCAGCCTGCTCTGCAAGCGCTTTCATATATAAATTAGTCACATGGCCAGGTCTCCTTATTATTCATTGTTGTTTTACTTCAATCTGTTGCTATGTAATAAATTACCCCCAAATGTAGTAGCTTAAAACAAACATTTATTACCTCATAGTTTCCCTGTGGGTCAGGAAATCAGGAGCAACTTATCTGGGTGGTCTTGGCTCAGGGCATCTCAGGGGTTTGCAGTCAAGATGTCAGCTGGGGCTGCAGTGTTCTGAAGACTCAACTGGGGCCAGAGTATCCTATCCTTTTCCAAGATGGCACACCTCCATGGCTGTTGGCTGGAGGCCTCAGTTCCTCATTCATAGACCTCTCCCCACAACATGCCAGTTGGTGTCCCCCAGAACAGGTGATGCAAGAGACAGCAAGAGAGCAAGCAGGAGG
Organism: Trachypithecus francoisi; assembly: GCF_009764315.1. NCBI lineage: Eukaryota > Metazoa > Chordata > Mammalia > Primates > Cercopithecidae > Trachypithecus > Trachypithecus francoisi. The sequence goes on from NW_022681468.1 coordinate 109,947,453, forward strand.
CTGTGATCTCCAAAGTGGCACACCATCACTTCTGATTTATTCTTTTAATTAGATGTAAGCCACTAAGTCCAGCCCACACTCAAGAGGAAGGGAATTAGGCTTTGCCTTTTGAAAAGAAAAATGTGACAGAATTTGTGAACATGTCTTACAACCACCACAGCTGTGGCCACTCTTATTTCTCACTACAATATCAAGGGACCTCCTACCCAAGAGATGCTCACACACTCATGGATGGGAGGCATTTTTCCAGGTATTCCTAATAATTAAAAATAAGTAACGGACCAGGACTGGGATCGGGCCCTTGAGGCTCTCTCCAGACTCACTGCTAACTTGCCAGGGGACCTTGAACAAGGCATGCAACTTCTCTGTCTTCATTTCTTCACCTGTAAAATGAGAATTACAATACCCATAAGATCAGCCTCTGTCTTCCTGTGGGTAACCTGATAGCTTTGGCCCAAAATGGGGGATTTCAAACCTCTGCAGACTTAAGGCTGTGAAGCGATGCCCTGGAACTGCTGTGGAAGCAAGAAAGGGTCGAGCAGGCCAGGTTCTGGCCGCTCCACCCATGACCTGAACTCAAGCTTGGATGGGGGAGGGCCTCTCTGAGACAATCCCCTTTGACCCACTTCACTGAGCTTCTTAATATGAGGATAAAGTTCTTCCACTGAAAAAGCAAAATATCCACTTGGCATATAATATATCCATACATCTGTGTGTGTACATGGATGCTCCTTGTTAAAGTCCCTTCCAGCCCTATCATCCAGGGACTCCTAAACCAGCACATCTACCCCTCCATCCAAAGTAGCCCCTGATGCTCTTTTTCAGAACGGAGTCATATCCCTCATTGACTGCACTTTATTGGAGGAGCCAGAAAGCACGGAGGAGGAAGGTGAGTGTGAAGGCTGCATGGGCGCATGTGTGTGCTTGCACAGACACACACATGCTCACTCCTAAAGGTTGGGCCAGGCATTGGTTTCTTTGGGAGGAAGGGAGGATGCTGAAGTGCAGAGGGGAGGTCCACACATGCCCTCATGCACGCACCCTATTCAGTCCCTGCTACAGCTGGGCTCTGCTCCCCTCGTACTTCCAATAAGGTGTGGAGAGGCCAGAGCCTGAGGCTTTAAAGAAAGAGCTCCCAGCCCAGCAGGTGATGACCCTGATCCACCTTCCTGGTTCCTTCCAAGCTCCTTGGGCTGCTGGGCCAGTTGGCACTGTTAGGTTTTGGGGTCATGGCATCTCGGTGAGCACCCCTCATTCATGCACCTGCATGTGACATGCACAAGGACTCTCAGGGCCACATGCTGGGAGCCAGGGAGACACCCAGCCCTATCTCTGTCCTGCAGTAGAAAAGGAAAGAATGTGCAGGGGGCACTGACAGAGGGATTGCAGGGCTGAGGGTCCTGAGAGAGGGAACTATCCCCTAGCAGGGACCAGGAGGGGAGGCAAGACCTCAGTGAGAAGGGACTGAACAACTCAAATGGAGCTGAATGGGGAAGTGCACAGAGGGCAGAGTCCTTGGTGCTGTGATGTTTGATGGGATTTACCTCCCAAGGCATCAGAATTGGAGGTGGGGTCATTATTCAGATTAGGGGGAGTGATCACTACTGTTGGGCCAAAGTTGGCACTTATCTCCCTTCTTTACTGACCCCAAGCCAAGACCCTCAGAGATGCCTCTGGATACCCTGCTCTGTGGGGACACCAGCAGGACCCGTGCTCTTTTCCCTCCTCAGACTGGGCATCCTGGGGTGGGCTGTGTCTGAAGCACCTCAGCATCGCAGGCCCAGCATGGCATGGGGATGGGCATGGGCCTGGAGGTTGCCACACACACACTTGGCAAACACAAACACACACACACATGCCCTCATGCATGCACCCTGTTCAGCCCCTGCTACCACTGGGTTCTGCTCCCCTCATGCCCTTCCAATAAGGGCCAAACCAAGTGGTTCCCCAAGGGAAGAATAAACGAGGAGGCAGCTTACCTGGAGCCTTCCTACAAGTGCAGCCTTCTTTCATCTTGGCCACAGCAGGTCGACAGGAAAGCCTAGACTCAAGTGGCACTATCGGACCCCAAGGCTCTTTACCCTCCTAGGCCCAGGGAGGTGGGAGCATGGCCACAAGCGTCCCCCACCTGAAACACGCTCACACACAGGCACCCACTTCTCAGAGACTCCAGCACAGTCCCAGGACAATGGGCTCCCCCGTGCCCAGCAAGGACTCCTAAAATTCTCAGGTGTCAGAACTGGAAGGGACAGGAACCTCAGAAATCAAGTCCCACTCCTGTTGTACAGGAGGACATCTGAAGCCCAGAGGGGGAAGGAAACCACCTCAACATCGCACAGCCATAGAGCTTCAGAGCAAAACAGAACCAAAGCAGGCCCTTTACACCATTAACCCATTCAGTGCATCCCCAATTAATGTGAGTGCATTGAAAAGAATCTTGAAGCCGTGGTCTTAGTTTTCCAAATAAACAGCTTTCAAGACTTCAAGGAATTTTCAGGTTAAGAGCAGTAATAAAAATACCTAGGATTCACTTTTGCTTTGGGGAGCTCTAAACTGAACTAAATGTCCAGTCCAATCCATAAAAGTTTAAGATCTTGAAGTTCCTCATTTGGCCCCAGAACCACCTTGGGGGTAGCAGGAGGGCCTGGCTGTGAGGCCCATTCTAGACCTGCCCTGGCTTGGCCGCCACCCTGCTGGGAGCCTTGGACAAGTCCTCGCCCGGGACCTCACCTCCATTGGTGTAATGAGGGCAGAGGGCAGACTGTGATTCCTAAAGGCTCTCCTGCTCTGAATCTGGAACTGCCCCTGAGTGGTCGTAAGCTACATCTTAGTTTTTCCATCTTTGAAATGGAGATTCCCCACTTAGGAAAATAATATTCTGAAAGTAGCAGCAATTGGCCTGGTGCCTTACCAATGCAGAACCTCCACCGGTACGTACGACAGGGACCAATAAAACATTTTCCAACTGAAAAAGTGTCCACATTCATGCTGCTAACTTTATGTTTTACAACTGGAAGCCAAAGGATCCAGCCAAGACATAGATCACTTGGATTTTAAAATTGGAGTGGAGCCAAAGGATTCCCCGCCCTTTACGGTCATCCTAGTGGCCTCGTCCAGACAGGAGAAGGCGGCGTGGACCAGTGACATCAGCCAGGTGAGTAGCGTCACCTGTTCCTGAAAGCGAGCGGTCCCTTCATGCCTAACCAGGTCAGGGACTTGGCTGGTGGGGAGATGGGGAGGGGCGGTGGAGTAGCTGCACTGTTCTACAGGGAAGATACAAGAATCTTCCAAGTCTACAGCCGTACCCAAAGCTGAGCTCAGCTAGTCCATCCCGTTTACAGTCCCCTGGGTCACCTTGAAAGTGTGGTCTGGAAACCCCTCTTGCATCTGTACCACCTAGCAAGGTGATTTTTAAAACTTCAGTTTCCTGGACCCTTCTCCCCTTTCCCCACTACCCTGCTGACCTACAAATCTAAATTGTTGGCATGTGACCTGTAAATCCACATTTTAGTACATGCCCCAGGTAATTGATATGCACAGAAAAGTCTGAGCATATTGGATGTAATGTTCACAGTGAGAGAACGGTCTCCCTGAAAGCCGAGGGTAGCTTCTTCAGTGAGTCGGGGCAGCTACCTAAGATCAAACCCAGCCTCAACTATGCACACGGAATATTTAGTTTTGCTTTGGCCTGCTGCAAGCATTAGGGTAATTCGCCCTATTTGGAGCATTAACCAGGAAGCACAGACTTTCCCAGGTACCAGTGAGCAGACCCAGAGTGCCCATGGGTGCCTAAAGTACAAGGGGTGAGACTTGAGTCCAGAAAGAGGCTGTCAGCAGCATCGGGGTTCAAGCCCCAGGACAGGCCCCTCCCTGAGCCCAGCAGGGGCCTGTGATGGAGCCTTGGTCATCCTCTCTGTGGGGTGGGGTGGTAGGAGAGCAGCCAACAGCAGGAGAAGGGGAGGGAGGTTGGTGGCCCCCCATGGTCCAGAGGGTTGCAGGAGGCCTGTGCCTGTAGGAACTGAAAGGGCAGGGCAGCATCTTCATGGGACCTAGGACGGCTGCCCTTGCTCGCGCCCCACCTTCTTGGTTTTGTGCCCCTTCCAGGCTCCCCTGACTGCCGCTCCCAGCCTTCCTTCTGGCCCACCTGCCCATCTCACAGTCCCAGAGGAGTAAGGCGGGTGGGATGATGCATAGCACATGCCTGTTCTGAGTCTTCCCACGTGTCTTCAAAACACCCAGGAAGCCCTGGAGAAAACTGCAGACCCTGAGCTTGGCCCTTTCACATCCCCAGTGAGCTGCAGCCGTCAAAGGCCCAGGGCTACTTGCCCGGAGGGTGCCCACCAGTCCTCTGCCCTCCTTGCAGCTGTTGTGGATGCCAGTGAATGGGTCAAGGTGGGAGTCCTCTGGCCCCTACACCAAGCCCTCCTGCCTCCATAACACTCTGAGCCCCTGGCCAAGTCTTTGTTTTGCAGTTGCTGGTAGAACCAAAGCTAGAGAGATTGTCAGGTGGGTGAGAGAAGTGGGACTGAGAAATGCAAAGGGCAGAAGCCTCCCTCATTGGGGTCCTGGCCCTGCCCAGAAGTCTGGGCCTGGGAGCTCCACCACCCACTGTGCCAGCTCTCAGTTGCTACTTCCCAATGACTTTGACACCCTCCTCCCTGCAACACACACATTCTCAAAACCAGAAGATTCTGTAATGTGCCACCAAGGCTTCCCCATCGCTATGCCAAGAAGAAACCCTCTCATGGCAGAAATGTGAAGACTCAGGGCAGGGGACAGTGCAGGGGAAAAGGGGCAGCCCCCCCAAGAGATGCAGGTTTTATTTTTGTTTGGGCGGGTACTTTTTATTCAAAGCAAAATTTGGATTTTGAATATTTTTGGAGGCCAAGTGAAATGTACAATCATCTGTAGCCCTCCTGCCAGTAGCCTTGCCTTCCCCAGGACCCCACACCCATGCATTCTTCATATAGAAAACCATCCACAGCATCCAAGTGTTGGCACTGTGATGGTCAGAGCACAGAGAGAACAGTTCAACACCCCCGTGCAGGGGGGCAGAGGCCCTGCTGGGCTGGCCTCCCAGGAGAGAGATCCCACATCATCTTGGATCTGATCTTGTCCTTGACACTGGACCCCAGAGGTCAGCAACAGAATGGTCAGTGGCAGATGCATTCATTTTGCATCCCAGTGGTTGTTTGCAGTCAACTCATTGAGGTAGAAGTCATTATCCCCACTTCGCATATAAGGAAACTAAGACTTGAGATCAAGTAAGTTCCTCAAGGTCACTCAACTGAGACTTGACTTCTGGCCAAAGTCTAAAGGATGCTCCACGCTGACCCTGCCTTTGCCAGGACAATGCCCTTGAAGCTTGAGGACCCTGTGTCAAGCCAAGGCATATGAACTTTACAGTTGGCAGAGCTCCTGGTGGGCCTGGGTCCAGCAATGGAGAGCTTTCACGCTGGGGTCCTCTCTCTGATTCCAGTGTGTGGATAACATCCGATGCAATGGGCTCATGATGAACGCGTTTGAAGAAAATTCCAAGGTCACCGTGCCACAGATGATCAAGTAAGTGCCCTAAACCCCTCTTGACCAGGCAGCATTCCAGAGACTGAGTACCACAAGGCGACAGCCAGGACACTGGGATGAGCCAGCTACTGGGGTTCAGAGATGCTGGGCTTTGTCTTTGGGGGTGTTTTGGATATTTTCTTGTTTGTTTGTTTTGAGTTGGGTGATTGCTATTTGGATGATTGCTTTGGTTTAGTTTTTTTTTTTCTTTGTTTGTTTTAATTTTTTATTTATATAGGTTTTGGGAGAACAGGTGGTATTTGGTTACATGAGTAAGTTCTTTAGTGGTGGTTTGTGAGATTTTGGTGCAGCCATCTCCCCAGCAGTATACACTAAACCCAATCTGTAGTCTTTATTTTTATTTATTTATTTTTATGGTTTTTTTTTTGTTTGTTTGTTTGTTTGTTTGTTTGAGACAGAGTCTCACTGTGTCACCCAGGCTGGAGTACAGTGGCACGATCTCGGCTCACGGCAACCTCCGCCTCCCAGGTTCAAGTAATTCTTCTGCCTCAGCCTCCTGAGTAGCTGGGACTATAGGTGCCTGCCACCACGCCCGGCTAATGTTTTGTATTTTTAGTAGAGACAGGGTTTCACTGTGTTAGCCAGGATGGTCTCGATCTCCTAACCATCTCGTTATCCGCCAGCCTCAGCCTCCCAACGTGCTGGGGTTACAGGCGTGAGCCATTGCCGCCCTGGCTCCAATTTGTAGTCTTTTATCCCTAACCCTCTTCCTACCCTTTCGCCCTGAGTCCCCAAGTCCATTGTGTCATTCTTATGTCTTTGCATCCTCATAGCTTAGCTCCCACTTATGAGTGAGAACATATAATGTTTGGTTTTCCATTCCTGAGTTATTTCACTTAGACTAATAGTCTCCAGTCCTATCCAGGTTTCTGTGAATGCCATTAATTCCTTCATTTTTTTGGCTAAGTAGTATTCCATCTTATACATATACATGTATACCACAATTTCTTTATCCACTCATTGATTGATGGACATTTGGGTTGGTTCCACATTTTTGCGAATCGTGCTGTTATAAACACGCATGAGCAAGGATCTTTTTTGCCTAACGACTTATTTTACTCTGGGCAGATACCCAGTAGCGGGATTGCTAGATCAAATGGTGGTTCCACTTTTTGTTCTTTGAAGAATCTCCACACTGATTTCCATTGTGGCTGTTCTAGTTTTCATTCCCACCAGCAGTGGAGAAGTGTTACCTTTTCACCACACCCACGTCAACATCTATTTTTTTTTTTTTTTTTTTTTTTTTTTTAGTTTTCTATTATGGTGCTTTGGCTTAGTTTTGTTATGGGTCATCTGTTTTGTACATGTGGATTATTTTTGTATTTGGCTGTTTAAAATATAACATTAGGAATGAAACTTTATGTACTCTTTTTTAACAACTATTTTTCTTTTCCTAATTAAAAAATGAATACATAGAACATTTCAAAAACCAGAAAAACCAAAACACAGGCTCCAGGACCACTGTGTTTGTTTGAACAATCCCCAGAGACAAGAGGGATTTAGCAGGTGTCCTACTAAATGCAGCTCTCCAAGCCCTGGGTCATGCATCCTCCCTCACCTGCATCAGGCACAATTATCTTGCGGTCACCTGCATGCCTAACCCCCTCACCATACCCTCCTTCCGCCCCAACCCTGAAGCCCAGTGGCTCTCTGACCTCAATTCCCATCTCTGAGTTCTGAGCCTGCCTTGCTCACCTGGTGCATGCTAGGACTCTGTTCCCACCTGGGCCATGTTGCTGTTGCCAGAACAATCATCTGGGTAACCCAGGCCTCTTTGCTACTTCACATACATGCTCTGGGGAACCGCAGAGTTGATGCATTTAATGCAGAACATGATTTAATGTGTGAAATCCTTTGTTTCCACTCGCCACCAATCTGAAGTCAAGCATGATGTGAAGTGAGCCCTTTATGAACCTACTGTGTGCCAGGAGCTAGCCGAGGCAGTTTCAGGTCCACCAGGTCTTTAAGCCTCTGCACAAGTTGATAAGGAATTATTCCCCTCATGACTACATTGCTGAACAGGTAGTGGGGTACAGCAGGAAAGTCTGGCCTCGAAAGCAACAGCCCTGGTCACCAGCCCTAGCTTTGTGTGTGACTACAGACAAGTCGCTTAACCTTTCTGAGCTTGGGTTTCTCACGTTGTAAATGGGGGACGTGATAATACCTACCTACCTCCTAGATCCGTTTCAATAATCCAATAAAACTCACAGCTGGAATTACCATTATATGTTTAGTGAGTATCCACTCAATTACCATTATATGTTTAGCGAGTACCCACTCATGCTCTGGAAAGGGTGCACATTGAGACAGCCAAAGGAGCAGATGAACTTTGGGAGGCCAAGGCGGGTGGACCACTTCAGGTCAGGAGTCCAAGACCAGCCTGATCAACATGGTGAAACCCCATCTCTACTAAAAATACAAAAATTAGTCAGGCCTGGTGGCACATGCCTGTAATCCCAGCTACTCAGAAGGCTGAGATGGGAGAATCACTTGAGCCTAGGAGGCAGAGGTGGCATTGAGTCGAGACCTCACCACATGTATATATGTATATATGTTTTTTATATATGTATATATAATATAATATAATATAATATAATATAATTTATATTACTACAATACACAATTTTATGTAAAATAATATAAAATTTATTAAAATGTTATTAATTTTAATAAAATTAAAATCACCTATGAAAGAAAAAATAACAAAATTTTGAACTATGATGGTGATAAAGTGAATGGAATGTCCAGATTAAAATGACAACTTTAAAGACCCATCTGCTACCAATCTAAAGCCTGGCTTCCTTCACAGGAGGACCAGTGAGGGGACCAGGGAAGCAGAAATGAGCAGGTGGGGTCTCTGTCCTCGGGAAATTCATCGTTTAGTGAGAGAGAGACACATAGAGAGAGTATTAGAAAGCAGTGTAGCGCATGCTGCAGAATGGAATCTGTGTAATCCAGGTGAGGTCCAGAGGATGAGTGACAGATCTACCTGGCACAGTTGAGGATGGTTTCTTATGGAACGGGACATCAGAGCTGGCCTCGAAGGATCAGTTGGACTTTGCTAAATGACTGAGGGGGAAGGGCATTCTGGAAAGAGGGCACAGCATGAACATAGGTTCAGAGGCAAAAAAGTGCATGGTGTTTGGGGAGAGTGCAGGGTTGGGGAGAGTGACATGTCATGAAGGCAATTGTGGTCTCCAGGTACACTACCAGACAAACTATTCTAGAGGCTTTGGAATAGATTCATAGGCTAAGTTAAGATGCTTCATTTTGGGGCCTAGAGTATTGATTTTTTTTTTGAGACAGGGTCTCACTGTCACCCAGGCTGGAGTGCAGTGGTGTGATCTCAGCCTACTGCAGCCTCAACCTCCTGGGCTCAAGTGTCCCTCCCACCTCAGCCTCCCAAGTAGCTAGGACTACAGGTGTGCACCACCACACCTGGCTAATGGTGTATCAATTACAAACACATAGCAAGACACCAGGGAAAGGAGATGGGATAGCTGCTGATGGAGTGAAGTTTGAACCAAGGAGCCCATGCGATGGAAAACACTTGGGCCAATGGCACAGACTTGCCCTCTCCCCGGTATAGGGGCGAAGGCCTGGCCACAGCTGCAGCCATCAGTTCATCTGGAGAACAGCTACACCTTTCTCTGCATTTCTTGGGCAGGGGCCACAAAGGGTCAGAATAGCCATCACCAATAGGTGGCTGACTTAAGACCTAATAAATTTGAATGTCCCATATGCTTCATGAATATTAAGCATAGCATCAATATTTGTCGCCTTGTGGCTATTTAGTGCCTTTGGTCCCTCTGTCCCTTCCTATGTTCAGCATGCAGATGCTCTCCTTGGTATACTGTGTCTAGTGTAAGTCTTCTGTACTTAGCTTCATCTATCTTCCTTATTTATTTCTCTTTCTTTTATGGCCCAATTTGACTTTCTTAAATAATATAGCGATCCATACGACGTAGTGAAAGATGGGGCTGGAGCAGTGGGCAAGGGTCAGATCACCGTAATGTGACAGGCGAGGAGTGGGGCTTTGTTCTGTAGGTGATAGAGACAAACCAGGGGAGTGGCAGGCTCCCTGCTGCTGGCCACTCTGATGGGGAGATTGGGGAGTGGAGAGCCTAGCTGGAGAAAGGTGTAGGGATGATAGGCGGGGAGTTGGGGGTATTCCTCCCATATGTCTCCCAAAACATGCTGAGTTTCTAGTACAGTTCCCTACTCTCAGACTGTGAGTCAAGAGCATCCTGATTTTGGGTTTGCAAGACAAAGGCATACACCCTATGTGTCCCAAGTACTCCCACTAGCCCCTAACATGATGCCTCCAGGCCTTACCACAGCAGCTCTGTGGGTGGATGTAGCAGTCAGGGTCTCAGGTCAGCCACCAGCAACCCAAAACTGAAAAGTCTTCTTCCACCTGCCAGGCTCCTGGGGCTGAGGCTCTGCCCCAACATGTGACCTCAAGAGCAGGTAGACTCAAGGTGGGGGCACTGTCCCTGGGAAAAAAAGAAAGAGAAAGTCCTTTTCCCTTCAGGCAACGCCTGTCATTGATGCCTGGGAGACAGGAATACCACTTGGAGCATTCATCAAGAAGTGTTGGAAGATCAGAGAAAAGCAGATCTGAATTTCCAATGAGAAAATGTTCACATTCTAAGGCACTGAATACACTTTCTAGCAGGGATAGCAAGTATCTGGCACTCAAGCCAGTCATCTCCCATCCAAAGTCCCTGGCAGACATTGCTAATGGATCACAGCACTCTCTTGTGTTGAGTCTGGAAGCATAGCCCTGGGCCACTGCCACCAGTCTGCCTACTTTAATGCACCCTCCCATTTTGCAGACAGGGAAGCGGAAGTCCAGGATAGTTCTGCAGAATATTGGGGATATTACCGGGTGTGGTGACTCTTGCCTGTAATCCTGGCACTTTGGGAGGCTGAGGCAGGCAGATCAATTGAGGTCAGGAGGTCGAGACCAGCCTGGCCAACACAGTGAAACCCCATCTCTACTAAAAATACAAAAAATTAGCCAGTCATTGTGGTGCATGCCTGTAATCCCAGCTACTCAGGAGTGTGAGGCAGGAGAGTCACTTGAGCCCCAGAGATGGAGGTTGCAATGAGCCGAGATTACACCACTGCCCTCCAACCTGGGCGACAGAGTGAGTGAGACTCTGTCTCAAAAAAAACAAAAAAGAGGCCAGGTGCGGTAGCTCACTCTGTAATCCCAGCACTTTGGGCGGCTAAGGTGGGCAGATCACAAGGTCAGGAGTTCCAGACCAGCCTGGGCAACACAGTGAAACCCCGTCTCTACTAAAATACAAAAAATTAGCTGGGTGTGGTGGTGGGCACCTGTAATCCCAGCTACTTGGGAGGCTGAGGCAGGAGAATCACTTGAACCCAGGAGGCAGAGGTTGCAGTGAGCCAAGATTGCACCACTGCACTCCAGCCTCGGCGACAGAGCAGGGGTCCATCTCAATTAAAAAAAAAAAAAAAAGAGTATTGGAGTTACCAGAGGCACTGGAACCAACGGTGATTGTGAGGTTTAAAACAGAAAAGGGGCTGGGCACGGTGGCTCACGCCTGTAATCCCAGCACTTTGGGAGGCCGAGGTGGGCGGATCACGAGGTCAGGAGATGGAGACCATCCTGGCTAACACATGGTGAAACCCCGTCTCTACTAAAAATACAAAAAAAAAAAAAAAAAAAAAAATTAGCCGGGCATGGTGGCGGGCGCCTGTAGTCCCAGCTACTCAGGAGGCTGAGGCAGGAGAATGGCATGAACCCGGGAGGCAGCAGAGCTTGCAGTGAGCAGAGATGGCGCCACTGCACTCCAGCCTGAGTGACAGAGTGACAGAGCGAGACTCCGTCTTAAAAAAAAAAAAAAAAAGAGAAGGAAAGGGACAGGAAGGAGTAGAGAATGTGGGGGCTTTTCTTCACTTTCTCTTCCCCCTCCAGTAAGCAGGAGCCCACAGAAAAGGTGCTAGAAGCAAACCCTTGCCAGAGGGGTCAGATGATCCCTATTTGGATGCCAGGCCTGGGCTGGATGCTTTGGGATCCATGATGTGGGAGTGGCTGTCCTCTCCCTCTGAAACATGCAGCCCAGTGGGAATGACTTGGCTTCATTTGAGAGACAGTTCCTGAGCCCCTTCAGCCTCCAGGGCTGGACATAGCCCTTACTCGATGTTGCTGTCCCAGGCACTTCCTCCAGCCCAGTATTTCTTTTATTAGTGCTTCTTCACAGTTTCTCGCCTTCCTTTTGAGACTTTTAGTGTTGACTAAAGGAAAAATGATCAAGCTTTTAAAGAATCCAGGTATCTTTTCTTTAAAAGCCTTCCTGAGGACTATAGACGGAGGCTGGCAGCCCGGGAGCCGCCCTTCAGGGAGGTCCTATCAGATCCCAGCACAATGTTTCAGCCAGCTTACATGCACGTAGGGGGTTCAGCACCTGCAGAATCACATCAGACTTGCTGAGAAGTGACATTGAAGCAGAATCACATAAAGGTTTGGGCATGAGAATACATCTGGTTAGAGATGACAGAGGCATCCTCACTAATCCCATCAGACGTCATCTTATGTTTGGGAAAGGCAAAGACAAGGGTCATTTATCTTGTAGGGAGAATAGAGACTCAGGCAAGAGACCTGGGAGGCCATATGCTCTGGCCTGCTTTGTCCTCAAAGCATCTTTCCAGAGAGCTGCACATCATCACAGAGTCGGGGGCCTTGTGGAGTTATGCCGTGGAGCAGAAATGAGCAGGCGTGGCTTCTCTCGTTTGCTACTTTGTCTCACAGCAGTGAGAGGTCCTCTCTCTGTCCACTGTGTGTTGCTTCCATTTTCTCTCATTTCAACCTCTTTGTCCTTCTCTGATTTCTAGGGCACTTCCACAAATGTGTTTAATAGACCACTCTGATTTTCTGATTGTCCGATCTGCCATTTCCTGAATTCATCCCAGCCTTCAATTCAGCACTCTTGTTTTTCACATCCAAGAAATCCTTCTGACATCAGATTACTCCCTCTTCATGGTTGCTTCTCGAGGTCCCATAGATGCAGTGTATATTTTCCTGCATCTTGGTGGAAACCAAATCAGGAGTCTTCTAAAACGTTTTGTGTCTTGGAGCAAAGCTAACTTAGAAGGCAGCATTTCCTCAGTTTCTTTGGAATGGTCTCTTTTTGAACTGCAGTATCCTTTCAGGCCCTGTGCTTTTCCCATATTGTTCTCATCCTAAAAAGAAATCCCCCCACCCTGCTTATTGAAGGTGCTCAATAAAGGTTGTTTGTTTATTTCAAATCCCAAGAATGCTTCCAAAGAAAAGCATTTAAGAAAGATAGTGTGAAAGGGAGGCTATGTCCATTTGCTCGCTTCCTCTGAGCACTATCTACACTCCTAGGTAGAAGATACCCTCGAAAGAACAGGTGAGCCAGGTGCAGTGGCTCACGCCTGTAATCCCAGCACTTTAGGAGGCCGAGGCAGGTGGATCAAGAGGTCAAGAGTTTGAGACCAGCCTGGCCAACATGGTGAAACCCCGTCTCTACGAAGAATACAAAAATTAGCTGGGCATGATGGTGTGTGCCTGTAATCCCAGCTACTCGGGAGACTGAGGCAGGAGAATCACTTGAATCGTGGAGGCAGAGGCACTCCAGCCTGGGTGACAGGGCAAGACTTCATGTCCAAAAAAAAAGAAAAGAAAAGAAAAGAAAAAACTAGATAGTCTGGGCACAGTGGCTCACACCTGACATCCCAACACTTTGGGAGGCCAAGGTGGGAGGATCTCTTGAGCCCAGGAATTCAAGACCAGCCTGGGCAACATGGTGAAACCATGTCTCTACCAAAAAATACAAAAATCAGCCAGGCATAGTGGCATGCACCTGTAATCCCAGCTACTGGGAAGGGTAAGGCAGGAGGATCGCTTGAGCCCAGGAGGGCAAGGCTGCAGTGAGCCAGGATTGTACCACCGCACTGCACTCCAGCCTGGGCAAATGAGACCTTGTCTCATTAAAAAAAAAAAACAAAAAACAAAAACTAGATACAGCCAACAGTATGTAATAAGGACAAACAAAAAATAAAGAAGTAAATAAAAAGTAATGAGCACTATATTTGATTCTAAGATTCTTGGTAGTCAAAACAAAAAGTAAAACATGATGACAAAGACAATGTCCAAAAAAATGAAAACCCACAGTTGCTCAAGAGTCCTGATAGCTCCCATTGGATGACCAATAAAACACGATTCCAGTGGTTGAACCACCAGAGGGCGCTGTATGGTACAGCAGCCTTCAGGGCCACTGATTCCCACTACGCCCTGTAGAGGCTGCTGACCTCAAGTTCACAAGCAGCTGAAACAAGACCCCTGCAAGTTCACACCCATCTCAGCCCCTTTGTCCTCACATCTTGGCAGCTGCTAGCAGATCGAATAGACCACATTTTGTTTTTCCACATATCAGCTGATGGACACCTGGGTGGTTTCCACTTTGGGGCTATTATGAATAATGCTGCTAAGAACGTTCATGTACACATTTTTTTTTTGAGGCACAGTCTTGCTGTGTCACCCAGGCTGGAGGGCAGTGTCACAGTCTCGGCTCACTGCAACCTCCATCTCCCGGGTTCAAGCGATTCTTTTGCCTCAGCCTCCTGAGTAACTGGTATTACAGGCATGCGCCACCACACCTAGCTAACTTTTGTATTTTTACCAGAGACAGGGTTTTGCCATGTTGACCAGGCTGGTCTCGAACTCCTGACCTCAAGTGATCCTCCCACCTCAGCCTCCCAAAGTGCTGGGATTATAGGCGTGAGCCACTGCACCCCATTCACGTACACATTTGTGTGAACAGAGTTCCTTGTATCTTGTGAACTCAACAACACGTTTTTAAGTTTGTAATATTCCTCCTGTACTTCTAGGGGTTTTATAATGGAGGGTTTTTAGGATATTGGAAAAACGAAGTTGTACTCCTCCTTCAATGTCATCCTTCCCAAGCTTGTTCTCTTAATAAGACCGTCCTGGGCTGTCAGTGTGTGGGGGAAGCAGTGATGAGCAGGCCTGGTGGATACCATTCAGATGCCTTTAGACCCACGTTACCTGCGTCCTTCCTCCCCTCTCAGGTCTGACGCATCCTTATATTGTGATGATGTTGACATTCGCTTCAGCAAAACCATGAACTCCTGCAAAGTGCTTCAGATCCGCTACGCCAGCGTGGAGCGGCTGCTGGAGAGGCTGACAGACCTGCGCTTCCTGAGCATCGACTTCCTCAACACCTTCCTGCACTCCTACCGGGTCTTCACCACCGCCGTCGTGGTCCTGGACAAGCTCATTACCATCTACAAGAAGCCCATCAGTGCCATCCCTGCCAGGTGGCTGAGGTGCCCTATCCTCCTATGCCCACAGAGCTTCCAAGTCTTGGAGGAAAACTGGGCTTGCACGGGGTCGGGGGGTGACCTGGAAGGTCCCTGGGGGAGCAGCAGTAACATGTGCTGGGGAGCTGTGTGACGCTCACTGCCACTGCCCCCTCTCCCCTGGAACCAAGCTTCCCTCTGCAGAGAGGCAGGGATAGCTCACCTGTCTGGTGCTACTGCTCAGTCTCAGCTTCTTCCATCTCCACCTGCAGGGATCCTGGGGTGTGAAGGGTGCTCTCACCTCTTAGCCCCACTCCTGGAAGCACAGGGTCCCACCCTCATCAAAGGACAGTGCTTCGTTTGGTGAAAAAAGAGAAAGGAAATGAGGGGAGGGAGGACAGAAGGAGAGAGGGAGAGGGAAAAAGAAAAATAAAGGGAGAGAGGGAGGAAGGAAGAAAGGAAGAGAGAAGGGAATCTTACCCCTGCCCCGCTTGGACCACCTCCTACTCTGAGAAACGATGGAGCCCTTTTTGGCCTAATTGGAGTGAGTCAACATAAGGAATGCCGGCCACCTTAGCCTTGGCTTCCCAAGAGACATGGAGCAATGAAGGACTTGGTCAAGGCTGCCCAACAGTAGGTCAAGTTCAGGGATTGGTTCAGGCCCCTGATGGGCCTCACTGCTCCAGGACGAGCCCATCCAGGAATGGTAGGTGATTATCTTTTCTGAGAGGCCACCTGCCCAGATCCCAGTTGTGGACAGCCCATCCCAGCCCTCAGAGGCTCAGAGGTTCTCTGAGTGCCCCAGCCCAAAACACCCTAGGCAAGACATGAAGCCAGAGCCTCAGCTCTAGGGCTGCCTGGAGCAGAGCTCCTGAATCACACTGGCTCCCCAGGGCTCCCCAGGAACCTCACCATTCCTCCCCCAACCCACACCTCTGCTGCCAGAGCAATGCAATGACCCAGAATACACCCATTCCCTCTTCTGCTCTCTCCTCCTGCCCCCACCTCAGGACTCACTGGGGCAGGGCACATCTTGCCTCTCTGCCCTGACCTTCTGACACCTCAATGATCCGCTTCCCAGGGCTCTGAGAAAGCAGAAGAAAACATCCTATCCAGGATGGATTTACCCCCTAAAAGTCACCGAGATCATTCCCAGGGGCCCAGCAGCAGTGCCCTTCCCTTCCCAGCAGCAGTGCCCTGCAGAACAAAGAGGCTGGTTCAGAGACTGCTCTCAGCCCTGTGGCCTTGGCTGAGTCCCTTAACCTCTCTGAGCCTCAGTTTCCTGCCTATGACATTCCTACCGTTATCCTGTAGGACTAAGAGTGCCTACGTTCTGAGGCAACAGTGAGGGCTAAGAGAGAAATCCTATCCTGTGCGCAGCGCGGGGCAGAAGCCCTGCTGAAACAAGTTACGATGTTCTGGATGCGTAACCTCTTTCCAGCCTGGCCTGAAGTGGGACCCTGTCGTGAGGATAGCAGGGGACACTTGCAGCCTCCCATCCCCCTAAGTTTGCATATAGGAACACTCAAGCCTCATGGCAGGTGGAAAGGACCCTGGGTTTAGAGTAGGAGGCATCAGATGAGTCATTTCCTGTCTCTGAGCCTCAGCTTCCTCACTCCACAAACCACGCCTGAGGACCTCTCTAAAGATGAGGCCAGAGTGTGTAGGCGGGAGCAGGCCCTGTGTGGGATGGAGGGGGTTTTGCACAGCCTGCAGGTCAGGGGACCCTTAGCACTTCAGGTCAGATGCTGCAGCTGCTGCCCTGAGGGGGTGGGGGACGGAGCATAAAAGGTCCATATCCTCTGCCCAAACCATCCAGAGCAGGACCCTTGGCCCCAGGCCATTGAATCACATTGTCCCTGCTCAGAAGATCAGCTCAGGCTTCGGTTTCAGGGATCATGAGAATGATGGAGCCATTGCTGCCACTCTGAACCCCGCTGGAGACAGCCCGCAGGCCTACGCTGTCATGTTCACCCCCACCCCCGCCCTCCCAACAGGTCGCTGGAGCTTCTGTTTGCCAGTGGCCAGAACAACAAGCTTCTGTACGGTGACCCCCCCAAGTCCCCACGCGCCACCCGCAAGTTCTCCTCGCCACCACCTCTGTCCATCACCAAGACATCATCGCCAAGCCGCCGGCGGAAGCTCTCCCTGAACATCCCCATTATCACCGGCGGCAAGGCCCTGGACCTGGCCGCCCTCAGCTGCAACTCCAATGGCTACACCAGCATGTACTCGGCCATGTCGCCCTTCAGCAAGGCCACACTGGACACCAGCAAGCTCTATGTGTCCAGCAGCTTCACCAACAAGATTCCAGATGAGGGCGATACGACCCCTGAGAAGCCCGAAGACCCTTCGGTGCTCAGCAAGCAGAGTGAGTGGCCATGCCGTCGGAGCTGCCCCCCAGCCTCCCAGCCCCACTGAGGCTCAGCCTGGCCCAACAAGGCCTCAGGGCTGCTCTTCCTGCTCCCATGGGGAAGGAAGGGAGAGGCTGGGGGTCCCACCAGGCAGATCGTGGAGGCAGCACAGAGTCTGCGCGGTACAGGGAGGTAGCTGTATGAGGGAGCCTAGGCTGCGGGGGTAGGCAGGCAGAAATTCCCAGGGCGTCACCACACTTTAGATGAGTGTCAGTTCCCATCATGAGCAATTTAGGCATCCCTCTGCCCTGACCACAGCATCCTGCGGCATCCCTGTGTTTGTCCATGTCTGCAGAGGATGGGACCTGGGCCAGGACCTTTCAGGGCCCAGGAGAGAAGAGGTCGTCAGCAGCTCCTGCCCCCTGGGATTCAGTCTGGCTGAGGACTCAGACCAGACACTGAAATGTGGACACCTGATATGAATGGCGTGTGTTAGGGGGATGCTCGAGGGACACAGAGGTTGGGGTGAGAACACCATTGGGGGTGTCATAGAAGGCTTCCTGGAAGAACTGTTCGATCTTGATTTTTACCAAGAGGAAAGAACATTCTAGACCATGGGAACAGGATGGGAATGACTGAGGAGCAAGAAAAGAAAGGCCTTGTGTGTTTCGGGGACAGCTGGATGCCAGGCAGACCTGAAATGCTGGGTGTGAGACAGAGGCTGGAGATAATTCCAGGACAGGCTGGAGATAATTCCAGGACAGGTTGGAGCCTCCCTACTCTCACGGTTTTTCCTGACCGTTCTAAAAGTGTTAGGCCTGGTTCTGTTTTAGATCTGATCAGGCCACATCTTGGGTGCCACCAGCGTTGTCTTGGTTAGCACATGAGAGCATGTGCACACACCCACGTGCAAACGAGGGCTGGTCAGATGCCCCAGGCTTTGAGGAGAAGGCCTTTGAAGAGGGAAGTATTTCTCTCCTCTAAGCTGTCAAGAGGGAAGGCAGAGGGCACCCCTAGCAGAGGGCACAGCTGGGGTGAGATAAATCCTCCACCAGGCTCCTTACCAAGTAACACTCACTGTGGCACATGCAGTTAATGGGTGATGCGTGCAACTGAAAGTCAGTAACCAAGGAAATGGCCTACCAGAAATTTTATAATTTCACATTCTGAAATGTAACGCAAGGCAGTCCTGAGAAATTATCTTGTACCAGGCTTCTTGGTTGGTGATCCAGGAGCCCATGAACCTAATTGTGTGCCAAACTGTGTGTGTGTGTGTATATGTGTATGTGTATTTGTGTATGTATAAATATGCGTGTGCATGTGTGTGCGTGTGGACATTATTGTCTAAAGAGAAGACCTGTGGCTTTTTTGGGTTCTCAAGGTCAGATGCAACTACATCCACTTTCTATGTGGGAAAACTGAGGCCCAGAGCAGTTAAGAGTTTCTGACCAAGACGTCACTGTGCCAGACCTAGGCTTTTAATATAATTCATCAGCTTCCCCAGGGTGTGTGGACCATGAGTCTCCCAAGATTAGGAAGCGTCTATAATTAATTGTCCGAGACAGGACATTTTTTAAGAGTGACCAGGGGCATAGGGCAATAGGTAAAAAGCAGAGGAAAACTGGAGCAGATGGTCACCTTAACTAAGAAGCTTCGCCAAAAAAAAGAGAGGCCCTCACCTGGAACTTGTTAGAAATGCAGACTCTCAGGCCCCACCTGAGACCCCTGATCTTGTCAGAATTTGCATTCTGACAAGATCCCCGGGTGTGTCTGGTAAGGTTTGAGAAGCCCTGGTAGAGCAAAAGCCATCTTGGAGATTGACAGTGCTCATTAGCAAGAGAAAGGTTCTGATAAGTCCTGTGGGAAACAAAGCTGTTAAACTTTCTTCAGCAGCTGTATCGCAAGCTTACTCTGTTTTGCTTCAGTAAATTATAGACATAATTTTAAAAACAGATATTTAAATTTTAAAATTAAAATTGAGAAAAGTAAAATTATTTATTTCTTTTCTCCCAGGCTCAGAAGTGTCCATGAGAGAGGAGTCAGATATTGATCAAAACCAGAGTGATGATGGTGATACTGAAACATCACCAACTAAATCTCCAACAACACCCAAATCAGTCAAAAGCAAAAATTCTTCAGGTACAATGCACCAATTCAAAACCACAACTAGATTTCCAGTTTGGGAGAGGGCAGCAGGTCAAGTCGAGTCCAGGCAAGTGGGTGTCATCCCTTATGCTTTATGAGTGGCTCCTAGGAGCAGTAACTTTTCTGATGTTTCATGACCCACCCGCCCCGCCCCGGGGGAAGGGGCTGTGGGCACTAGAACATTGGCTGGGTAGATCCTGCTCTTCAACTCAACCAAGTCACTCTCCCAACTTCAAACAAGATTGCCTTGAGCCCACCCAGCACAGGTGGGCAGGGAAGCTCAGCATCTAGGGCTCATTCATGGAAGATCCTGATTCAGAAGGTGCTTCCTGAACTGCGTGTCAGGCTCTGCGCAGGCCCCTTTCATCGTCTTGACAACCTTGCAGAAAGGCCAGGTTTTTCAAGTCAGGGGAAAGACTCCAAGAGGCCGTGACATTGCTCACCTGCAGTCTCAGACTCCTGATCCTGAAGGGTCCTTGAGAAGCAGTCTTGGTCTCTGGTTTTCATAAAGCCCTTTCCCCTATACAAGGGGGTTGTGAGATACCCAATGGTGAGAGAGAGCTCCAAGGGGACCCACCTCCCAGGCAGCCCCTCCTCACACAGCTTTCTCCAGTGCCCCTGCTCTCACATGCAAAGGGCAGCCTGCAGCCTGAACTCCCCACTATCCAGGCCTTCAAAAGAAACCCTATAGGTAACAGGGTCATCGAACTTTAGAGAGAAACTGCCCAAACGCACTGTAGCCCTGCCACAGCTGCTCAGACACACAGAAACAGAGCCTATGGAGAGCCAAATTTCAGAAATAAGCTTTGAGTCCTTAAAATAAATCATCTGTGCCTCACAGCATAAATCTGCTATTTTGTCTTCGTCTGGATTGCTTTCCAGAGACAAGATGAAACCAAAGGTTTCAGGAGTAGGCTTCTCCTGTCATTACTACTAAAAATTATTCTTATTACTAATAGCAATGATATTCCATAGCATTTATATAGCTTTTCACCTAATACAAAGTATTTTCATCTATATTATCACCTTTAATCTTTATATCCACCTTTTGAAGCTTTATCCCTGTTATTCAAAGGAGATTGCTGAAACCCAGAGAGGCTAAATAACTTAGCCAAGGTCACACAGCTAGTAGGAGATAAGGGAGAATTTCAACTTAGGTGACTGGACTCCAAGAGCCATCTTCTCTCCATCCCACTGTGCCCATGAGCCCATCAGTATGAATTGTTACGGATGTCAGACATTGAACAGGTTATGTGTTAATCCCAAGTAGACTGAGAGAGTAAGAAAACTCATGATGCTGCCCTCAGGCAGGCCCGTGCCCAGCTGGACCTGAGATGTGAAGGGGTTGAGAGCTGCAGAAAGATGGAAGGGGTGACTGGAGACCTTCTTCAGAAGGAGGAGGGTGCTCCCCATCCTGGGGCAGCCCTAAGGGTGTTGTGGTGTGACTCTCCCCAGAGATTCTAACACAGAGAGACCCACACACACAAACCAGCACCACCCAACACGCCCTCGTACCCTGAAGACACAGCCTGCTGGCTCTTGACGCTGGTCTAGGCTCGGGACCCCTGGTTTTCTAACAGCCTGAGGAGTTGGGACTGGAGACAGCTGAGGGTTCGTTCCCTCCTCTCTGCAGAGTTCCCGCTCTTTTCCTATAACAATGGAGTCGTCATGACCTCCTGTCGCGAACTGGACAATAACCGCAGTGCCTTGTCGGCTGCCTCCGCCTTTGCCATAGCAACCGCGGGGGCCAACGAGGGCACCCCAAACAAGGAGAAGTACCGGAGGATGTCCTTAGCCAGTGCAGGTATGTGGGGTGGTCTCCACTCACAGGGTCCTCCCCACGGTCAACCCCAATGGCAGGTGATAACCGGCATGGTCCCAGGTACTTGTTCTGCTGTGGGTGTTTAAGGTGTGCTGCTGAAGGCACAGGTGGGTCCTGTTAAATTGCTTCAATTGATTACATTCACTCACTGGACACGAAGCTTCCTGAATCATTATTTTGACTTGGGCACCGCCTTCCACTTATGGAGGTGTGGGGTCACAATCCCCACCTCTCTGCACTGGTTGGGGCTCTGCACACACCCAGGGCCTGAACCCCACACCTAGAGCCAGGGCCACTGCACATCTAGGGCACAGCCTGCCCTGCACCCTCCTCTTCCAGCTCCCAACTGAATACCATCCATCCCACCCCCAAACTTCCACCCTGCAGGCATTTGCTAGTGCTGACCCTCCTGCCTGGAGGCCCCCTCCTTCCCACCCATCGCCCTTTGCTACTTGGCCAACTTCTACTCAACATAAAGCCCATTGCCCATGGGAACCTCTGTTCCCCCATGCTCCCACCTCCCACTTCTGCAGCCTTGGTCCTGCAGCAGAGACTAGAATAGGGGCCCCCGTGAGCTCTGGTCCCTGGGGAGGGCCTGCATGGCTCTGTCTTGGGAGGCTGCCTGAACCTTCCAGCAGCTCTTGAAAGATGGAGAGGTCTAGAAGAGGCTGGGCATGCATGGACCATGTCCACTGAGAAGCCATGACATCTGTGCTATTGGTCAGACACTGGTTGTTAAATATGTTATTATCCCTCTGCCCATGACCCTCTCAGCCCAGCTCAGCCAGATCCAAGAGGCAAATCCAGACTAGTGTCAAGCTCTGTTTCTTGTCCTCACCTGTCCTCTCTCCCCTCTGCCACGCATGCTGCCAGGGTTTCCCCCAGACCAGAGGAATGGAGACAAGGAGTTTGTGATCCGCAGAGCAGCCACCAATCGTGTCTTGAATGTGCTCCGCCACTGGGTGTCCAAGCACTCTCAGGTGGGTGGGAGCCCTCCCTGGGCAGGCTGTTGGGGACCACCAGGCAATGACCCCAGGAACCAGCTGCCTTCCAAAAGCAGCTGCGGGCAGAGTGAGCTGATGGCTGGCAGTGGGGCAGCAGGAGGGAGGGAGATCAAGTGTGCCACCCTGATGTTCCCAAAGGACTGCTCAGATTCCCTAGGAGGGAACCAAGGACAAGGAAGGGACAATGGGCCTCTGTCTATCCACCCTGCCTGTAGCAGGGGCACAGGTAGGTTTGTGCCTCGCTGGCCCAGGGGTGCAGCCAGCTGAAGGATGGGCTTTGGTCTGGCCCCAGTGCCTTTATCTAAGATTTTCTAGGCCTGGAGAGCCTCTCATGCCCTGCCAGGAAGCCAGCAGAAAGGAAATGAGGCAGGTCAGCCTGCCCTGGGCAGAATAGAAACTGGAGCTCCCTCCTCTGGCCTGGGCCCAGACCACTTCAGGGCAGCTCAAAAACAGTAACCGGAGCCACCCATCATGCCTTCCCGGCAGGACTTTGAAACCAACGATGAGCTCAAATGCAAGGTGATCGGCTTCCTGGAAGAAGTCATGCACGACCCGGAGCTCCTGACCCAGGAGCGGAAGGCTGCAGCCAACATCATCAGGTAAAGGCAGTACCTGGTTCCTGGCTCAGGACTGCCTGCTGGGACAGGAGCCCTGCCTTCTGCCTCCATGTGGGCTGGTCAGAGGCCAGGGAGGTGAAGAGCGCCCTTGTCAAGGACAGCCCCAAGTAGGAGTGCTAGGGTAGAGGTGAGCTCTTGGGGACAGGCTCAAGCCTGAGTAGTCCATTTGTCCTTCTTTCCTCTCTCCCCACCCTGTGCCAGACCTTGATCTCTTCAAAGCAAGAACCCAGCACACTTCTGCATGTGTGTCCACAGCTGCTAACCCCTGTCTAGCCTGTGCCATCCAATATGGTAGGCGCTAGCTACACAAGGCTATTTAAATCTTGTGTGTGTGTGTGTGTGTGTGTGCTCTTGTCACCCAGGCTGGAATGTAGTGGCGCGATCTTGGCTCATTGCAACCTCCACCTCCCAGGTTCAAGCAATTCTCCTGCCTCAGCCTCCCCAGTAGCTGAGATTATAGGCGCCTGTCATCACGCCCAGCTAACTTTTTTATTATTATTATTTTTAGTAGAGACAGGGTTTTACCATGTTGGCCAGGCTGGTCTCGATCTCCCGACCTCAGGCAATCCGCCCGCCTCAGCCTCCCAAAGTGCTGGGATTACAGGCATGAGCCACCGTGCCCGGCCTTGGCTATTTAAATCTTAATGAAAGTTAAATAAAATTTAAAGTTCAGCTCCTCAATGACATGAGCCCAGCAGCCTCAGCTTCACCCCTGACATGTGGCTAGCAGCCCCTACATTGGACAGTACAGGGTGTAGGACGCTGCCATCACTGCAGAGATCTACTAAACAGTGCTGGCAAGGCCTAATTTGTAGGTGCTCAGGGAGTGCCTGTTGAATTGAATTCAGTTCAGTTGTTTATCCTCAAACCCATGCTTGTCCTTTCCTGGCGGAGGTCAGTGTCAGGCAGCCCCATGTCTGAGCTGGCTCAACCAGTGACTCATGTGAACTGGGCAAGGCCCCTCTCTGAGCCTCATCCATAAAATGGGTGAATAACACCCACTTCAAGTCTGGGGTGAGATCACAGGTGTCACTTCTACAAGCTGTTCAGTGGGTGGCGGGCACCTACCGACTCAGCCTGTCTGCTCCCAGCCCAGCCCAGGTGTGAGGGCTTGGGCCCTGGCCTTTCCTCCTCACCTCTTGCCTGGCCCCAGCCTCCCCAGACTTTCCACCAAGTCCTGCCTGTGACCAGAGTGCCCAGTCTTCCTCCCCAGCCAGGCCGTCGAGGCCCCATGCTGGGGCCCATTCTTCCCTCAGGCTCACAGTCCTAAAATCTCTTTCAGACCTCCCCATCTTCAGTACAGAGGCCAGAGTGTGTGCATACATACACACACACACACATACACACAACCACTGCTCACATCCTCCCAGGAGGCCTTAGGAGTATGTGGAGCCCCCCACCGAGCATATTGATCAAAGCCACCCTCGGAGGGGAGCCTGTTCCCTGGGTGCGATGAAAGAGCAAGCTCTGGAGTTGGCTGCCCTGGTTTGGAGCATAGGCCCACCATGCTCCAGCTGCAGGACCCCAGGTGAGGCAGTTCCCTGAGGGGCCATTTCCTCAGCTGTAAGATATACACGACAATGCCTTCTGCCAGGCTGATCCAGAGAGCCACTCCCTGCAGCTCCAGCAGGCCTGCAGACCCGACTGTCCCCATGCAGCCCAGGCCTGGTTCTCCAGCGTCCGCAGCCTCCGTTGGCACTCACCAGCTGTGACTCTGAGGCCATCACTGTGAGCGTGAGGCACTTTGGCCTGACTTTGAGGCTCCACCCTTATTCCCCACCATGGGTATCACTCTCCTCTGCAATCCCAACTCCATCCTTGCAGTCCTTCCTTTGGGCCTGTGGCTGCCATACTGCTGCCTCCCCGCTCCCTGTGCTTCCTTCCTCTCCTGCATCCCGTCATCCATGTGCTCGCAGGAGCACCTGCTGAATGTCCAGTCCTATGCTGGCACCAGAGCTATGGGGCTGAATCAGATACAGTCCCTCCCTCAAGGGCTCCCTGCCTGAGGTGGCAGAAAGGCCATTCCCACCCAATCAGATGCAGAAAGCCCAGGGGCTGAGAGGGCCCCAGAAGGGGACCTCCCACAGCCAGGAGGGTCAGGACCATCAGGAAGAAGAGAGTGAAGGACGAAGAGGAAAGGGTGCTCCTGGCAATGGGGATGACGAGGACAGAGGGGCGTAAGAGCAGAGGCCGTGTGGGGCTGCCTGAGCTGGGGAGGGGCTGCAGAGGAGTGAAGTGGGGCTCACCATGCCTTCTCATTCCTGCCTAGGACTCTGACCCAGGAGGACCCAGGTGACAACCAGATCACGCTGGAGGAGATCACGCAGATGGTGAGCCGGGCCCACCCTCTTGCTTTCCAAGGCTTTCCTCCCCGTCCTCCTGCCCAGGACCCCTGACCCAGCACAGGCATCACCTGTATTCATTTTCTGTGGCTGTTGTGAAAAAATACCACAAACTGGGTGGCTTAACTAAACAGGAATGGGCTGAGCACGGTGGCTCACACCTGTAATCCCAGCACTTTGGGAGGCCGAGGTGGGCAGATCACCTGAGGTCAGGAGTTGGAGACCAGCCTGGGCAACATGGTGAAACCCCATTAATACTGAAAATACAAAAATTAGCCAGGTGTGGTGGCAGGTGCCTGTAACCCCAGCTACTCAGGAGACTGAGGTGGGAGAATCGCTTAAACCCGGGAGGCGGAGGTTGCAGTGAGCCGAGATCACCCACTGCACACTCCAGCCTAGGGAAGAGAGGGAGACTCCGTCTCATTTAAAAAAAAAAAAAAAAATTTATTCTCTCATAGTTCTGGTCTGAAATTAAGATGTGAGAGGGAGGCCAGGCGCGGTGGCTCATACCTGTAATCCTAGCACTTTGGGAGGCCGAGGTGGGCAGATCACTTAAGGTCAGGAGTTCAAGATCAGCCTGGGCAACATGGTGAAACCCCATCTCTACCAAAAATACAAAAAATTACCCAGGCATGGTGGCACATAACTGTGATCCCAGCTACTTGGGAGGTTGAAGTAGGAAGACTGCTTGAGCGTAGGAGGCAGAGGTTGCAGTGAATTGAGATCGAGCCACTGCACTCCAGCCTGGGTGACAGAGTGAGACCCCCATCTGAAAAAAAAAAAAAAAAAAAAAAAAGATGTTGGAAGAGTGGGGCTCCCTCCGAAGGCTCAAGGGGAGGCCCTAGTGGCAGTGTAAGAGCTGGTCTTCACACCCAGGTCTGGCTGACTCCAGAGTGACAACTATTCCTCATTCCGTCTACCACACTGCCTCTTCCCCAGAGTCAGGCTGCAGCTCACCACCTGCCCAGAAATGATGGGACCCCAGAGAGAGAGCTGTGCTTACCACAAACAAATCCAAGCTCATAGTGGCATTCCACAAGGAGTAAGGGAATGATGGTCTTGTGCACTTCCAGTGTCCTGCTACAGCCCACTTTTTTCCAAGTCAATGCTATGCACCCCAGAATACCATCACAAGCCACCCCAGAGCCCTTGGCCCCTGCATCACAGTAGCCAGGGATGCTCAAGACAGACTCACTTTGACCACACCACCCCCACCAGAGGCAGAGATTGCGCCATGCTGGCTCAGCCCCTTGCTGGCTGAGTGACCTTCAGTCTGTTGGAAGTAGCCAGCGTGAGGACTTGGGACTCTAGGCTCTGGGCCCCTGCTGCCCCCACCCCTCCCATGTTGCCCTCCTGGTTCCTGGAAGTGGTGCGGGCATCTATGAAGCTGTAAGCACTCTGCCCACACTCTGCCCCCAGAGCAGCGCTGCAGGGCTGGGCCCCCAGGAACCCACACGTGCTCCTCAGGCAGGGAGGTTGACGGTGCCCAGATCCTACTTCCTCCAGACTGACCCTTTGGGGCCAGAATGCTGGGTAAACCCCAGGACAGAAGTGCTCCTCTTGGCAGCTGAAGGGAAGCTGACTGTACTCTGCTCCTGTTTCCCAAAAGGGGCCCACCTGGAATGTTTACCTCTCAAGAGCATGAGGGCCCCTTGTTCCTTTGTGAACAGCCTGAGGTTCTTCCAGAACAAACAGCCGTTGAGCTGCCCGTTCTTGTCACCAGAGCCCGTGTGGGGCAGATCTGGGTTGAGAGGACCCCGCGGCCTCACTAGAGACAGCGAGGATTTTCAAAAGCCTATAAAAGGTGGAGGAAGTTGTCAGTTTTGACGTCCACTTCCAGGGTCACCCTGTTTCCCAGGCCACCCCAGAAGGGAGCAGAAGGAGCCAACTAACCCACCTTGGCCAGAACGCCTCTTCTGGCCACTGGTACTGGTGCAGGCCTCTGGGCCCCACAGTGCCTGGGCCTCTGGGCCATAAGCCACCCAGCTCCTTGAGCTTACCCTTGGCCCTATCAGTTCAGCCCAACCCCAGGGCACCAGGCAGTACCCTCAGATGGGAAGGTGGCTGGGCTGCCCACCTGTATTTATTCACTCAGCTGCTTCAGAAGCTGAGGGTCCCCTCCCTGTGAGCACACAGGGGATCCCCTGCCTGGGTCCTCTCACTACAACCTGGCATCCCAGTGGCCCTGCCACTCTCCTCTCCACGTCCCCAAAGACTTCATGTCCTCCAACATCCATACTCCTGCACCTTGGTTTCTGTACACACCCCTCCCTGCCCAGGGCAGCTCTGCCAGGAAAAACTCACCGACAGCCACCACACACACACACCACACACACCAAACACACACCACACACACACTACACACACCACACACACCCAGCAAACACACATACCACACATACCACACATACACTACGCACACCAAACACACACCACACACACCAAACACACCACACACACACTACACACACACACACAGCAAACACACATACCACACACACCACACATACACTACACACACCACACACCCAGCAAACACACATACCACACCACACACACCCAGCAAACACACATACCACACACACACCACACCACACACACACAGACACCACGCACATGCCATGCACACCCAACAAACACACATACCACACCACACACACAACACACTACACACACAACACACACATCACACCACACACACACACACACTACACACACTTCACGAACACAGTGCTCACACACCACATACACACACACCACACACACCACACATACACCACACCACACACACACCACAGATACCACACCACATACCACACATACACACACCACATATACACACACATCACCCACACAGGTGCACACCACACACACACACCACATACACACACATACCACAGATACCACACACACCACAGATACCATGCACACACACACCACATATACCACATACATCACCCACAGGCACACACCACACACACACCACACACACACCACACCACACGCCACACCACACACTCCACGCACACAACACTCACATACCACATACACACATACCACACCACACATACACATACACACACAACCACATGCACACCGCCTTCTACCACACACACCACTTACACACACATCAACACAGGAGCACACCACACACACATACACACCACAGATACCACACATGCACACGCCACACACACACACACCACATACACATCACAGATACCACACCACACACACACAAACACACTACCACATACACACCACACCACATACACCACATACAAACACATACCACATACACACCACACCACACACACCACATACACACATCACCCACAGGCACACCACACACACACACACATACACATACCCCACACCACAAACACCCCATACACACCACACACACAGCACCCACATGGCACACACACTGAGGCTGTTTTTCTCCACGGTCCTCGCTCCGTTCACATGACTTGGAACCACTTAGGCTGGAGCTCCCTGAGGTCAGGGCCCGTGTTTCCTGCCTTTCTGTCTTGGCATGTGGCAAGCACCTTGGTGCAGACCTCAGTGCTCATGTGAGGAGGAAATGGGAGGAAGGGAGACACTTAGTTTAGGAGAGATGGCCCCACTTCCTTTGGGACCCATCAGATGGGCTGCTTGTGGGTGCTCAGCCCAGCCCGCTAGGACTTCTGGACAGAATGAAGTGAGCATGAGAAAGCGAAAGCATGAGGCCCACAAGACAGTCATCTGTTGGAGCACCTGTTGCTCGAGGAGTTGACACCTCTCCTCTCCTCCTGTGTGGCCCAGCTGGTCCTGAGGTGGTGATGGGGGAGGATTCTTGTTCCTAACAGGCTCCTCCCAAGACCAACATAGTTGTCCCTTTACCCACCGCCTTCCAGCACCCCTCACGCAGATCCAGCAGACCTTCCACGAGGCCTTTGTGCCCAATACACTGGCCTCCCCATGTCCACCTCTCATCCATCTCCTGCCGTGGGCACCACTGTCCCCTGGCTAACGTTTCCCTGAAGATTTTCTCTGGTCATAGGGCCCAAGTAGTGGACACCCTTAATGACGGTATCCAAGGGTGGCCCCTGGGGACCAGAGACATTGACTAAGGCCCAGGACTAAGGTGGGTCAGCTGTCTTCTAAGCACAGGACCATCCCAGGAGCTAATCACACCTGGGAGTCCACACCTGCTAGTTTCAAAAGGAAATTGTATAGAGCCAGTTGTTGGCTCAGGCGGACCCTGAAGGGAGTGGCCAGGCACAGCCTGGAGTCAGACGACCTGGGCTCCAGTCCTAGTCAGCGCACTTCCAGCTTAGCAACTTGGGCCAGTGGCTCACGTCTGGAAACCTCGGTTGTCTCATGCATGTGCTGGGAGCTCCCTGGCAGGGTGGGTGAGGGCAGTCCGAGCACTGGGCTGCACACACCAGCACAACAGGGCGGGGCCCATCTCCCTCCGTTCCCTTCCCTCCACCTTCCCTCATCATACTCCATCCACCCGACCACCTGATTCGAGGCGGAGTCATACCCCTTCCACCCGCCCACCAGATTCGAGGTGGAGTCATATCCCATCCACCCGCCCACCAGATTCGAGGCGGAGTCATATCCCATCCACCCGCCCACCAGATTCGAGGTGGAGTCAAAACCCATCCACCCGCCCACCAGATTCGAGGCGGAGTCACATCCCATCCACCCGCCCACCAGATTCGAAGTGGAGTCATACCCCATTCACCCGCCCACCAGATTCCAGGCGGAGTCATACCCATCCACCTGCCCACCAGATTCGAGGTGGCATCATACCCCGTCCACCCGCCCACCAAATTCGAGGGGGAGAAACCCCCAGAGAGGCAGCTGAGAATCCAGGAGGTGTTCGTCGTGGGCCTAACTCAAAACCTTGCTCCCCTAACTCAAAACCAGGCTGAAGGCGTGAAGGCTGAGCCCTTTGAAAACCACTCGGCCCTAGAGATTGCGGAGCAGCTGACCCTGCTAGACCACCTCGTCTTCAAGAAGATTCCTTATGAGTAAGTGTTGCAGGCAGCACCTGCCTCCCCCTGCTTCCTCAGGCACTGTCTTGGACAGCACCCCAGAAGCATATGCAGTGAACTTCCAGAGCTGTGCGGACCCTCCACAGCTTAAAACAATAGTGCCTGGATCCGCAGAATGAGGGAGAAGCCTGTTTCCGTTCCTGCCCACCAAGTTCTCTCCTTACCTATCAGCTGCACATACACACCTTTCTGGAATCATCTCTAACTCAGAGCTCCTAGAAAGACAGTATCTAGAAAAGAGCATGTGTTCATGTGTGTGTGCACATGTACCTGTGAGAAACTGTGAACACAGGTATGAGCGTGGGCGCGTGTGTGGGTCCAGTGATCTCCAGGAGCTGATTTAGGGCACAGATGTGGACTTTGAAGAAGCCCCAAGGCCTGCTGTTACCTGCTGTGGCCTCAGTCATCCCTGGTATTCATTGCAGTTATTCTACTTATATAATTTTGTATCCTTCTTCCTTCATCTGACGCTATGCCAAAATGGCATTTGTAAACATTATTTTTAATGAGTGCACAGCATTCTCTAACAGTGTGTTACTAAGCCACGAGGGTGTTTTCAGTCTCCACTTTTATATTTTTCGCTGCAGTAAACATCCTTGTAACAAATATGTCTCAATTCCTAACAATGGTCCCAGAATGGTTTCCCAAAATTGAGCTCACCGGATTTGAATGATTGAGGGGCTTTTGGCCTCAGCTCCACCTGGCACTCTCGCAGCCCTCCCCAGCGTGGGTGCTGCCTCGTGTAAATAGAGAGCGTCGGCACTTTGGAAACCTGTCACATCTCCTGGACATAGAAGCAGCTGATATTCCTGATATGTCCCTGTAGGAGGAGAAGCGAGTTATGTTTTCAAACACAGATCACCTCCCCTGGCCCCTTCTGCCCACAGGACTCTGCCAAGGTCCCCTCTCCCTGTCACTTTATGATGTCAGGAGCCTGTGGGTTGGCTTGCAGGCGTTTTAAGCCTTTTATCTGCCCCCTTTTAGGGTCTTCTATTCCCTCATCCTACAGACCAGCTGCTGCAATGACTAAAATGTGAATTCTCCCTGTCAGAAAACAAGATTCATAACAAATTATTTCCACTGTACCTCACAATAAGGTGTGTGCCTTCCCACACCTTATTTCAGCCTCCCAGTAATCCTGTGAGGAAAGGATCGTCTTTATTCCCATTTTACAGAGGAGGAAACTGAAGCTCTGCTCTGTGAAGGGTTTGTCTGAGGCCACACAGCTGCAACAAGGCAGAGCTGGACTTCAGCCCAGGGTTCCTTCCTTCCAGGATTCTGCAGAAAGTCGTTCCCCCAAAATGACAGCCTCAAAAAGCCAAAAAATAAAAATAAAATAAAAAGCATGGAGCAATGAAATCAGCAAGGCAAACCTCACCTCCTCCACCTGGTTCTCCCCTTACTTCCCACAGGGAGTTCTTCGGACAAGGATGGATGAAACTGGAAAAGAATGAAAGGACCCCTTATATCATGAAAACCACCAAGCACTTCAATGATGTGAGTATGGAAGGGAGCGCTTCTCTCGCTGAGGTTTTTCTTTGGCAAGATGCTCAAGAGGCTGGGTAGAGAACGGGCTATACACCTGGCTGGAACCAGACTGCTGGGTCCTCTCCAGCCCTGCCACCCCTTGCCATGTGGCCTTGGGCTGGTTGCCTCACCTCGGTCTTGGTTCTTTTCCTATTAAGTGGGGCTGACCATAGAATGGTTGTAGGATGATTAACTGGGCAGTCATCTAAAGACATTCAGCCCAGCATTGGCTCGCCACGAGCCCTCACCCAGGACTTGTGATTCCTAAGAGGGGTCACTCCTCGGAGCAGGGCGTTTGGGGAGTCTGCGGCAAAGAGAACAGAAAGGAATGAAGGATTAGAAGGAAAGGAATGAAGATCTTGCTATGCTTCCTATTTTTTAACCTCATCAAATGGCAGACAGCTTCCCTCTAATTCATACGTTATCCAGAACCCTCAGAATCTCCTAATGTTTTGGCTGTTTCGGCTACCCTGAAAGTGACGTCCCACTCGCTGCCCTTCTTCTTGCCTTTCTTGTGGTAAGATAGTCTTTTGGGATAACATTAAAGAGAATGTTTAATTCTCTTTAATGTTAGGAGGCCACAGTGCTGAGCGAGACTAAGGCTCCTGAATGTCCCCAGCTAGGATCAAGATGGTCCAATATCCAGCTCCTCCAGCCCCCTCCTCTAGACTTCCCAGCCCCAGCTTTCCTGGGGAAGAACTGTTGAGATGGGACCAAGCACTGGGCCTGCAAACTGGCCTGGCATAAGCGGCTCAAAGCGTCTGGACTGACTGATTAGCACACTAAGTTCAGATGGGTGCATCACACACCCCCAGCTCCCAGAATCCCTTCTCAGAGAAACATGGGAGCAGCAGAGAACTGGGGGCCAGACAGGTCCCAGAGCCTTCTGAGGCTCAATTCATGTCCACAGGGAGCATTTGCAATGTTCTTTAATAAGAATATCCACTGCCCCCTAACCGGGTGCCTACCTTGTGCCTAGCACTGAGCTTTATGTGCATAGTAATCTCATTGAATGCTCACATCAACTAAAAGATGGGGGCTGTCCTCACATTTTTAGATACAAAGAAACCAAGGCTCTGGAGGGGCAAATGCTGAGGTCTCCTAACCGGTGTGTGGTAGCTCATGACTTTCATTGCTGCACAGTGCAAATCGGCTGTGAGAAAAAAAAAGAAAGAAAAAAATCCCTCCCAGCAACTTCCCCACATTTGAGCAAGTTCCAGCCCCTGAACCACAGAGATGGGTCACTCCCAGCCTCGTAACAGCCCTGAGAACAGTTGCACTCAGCATCCTCATTCTTCTGAGTTTAATCATCAACACGAGGAAAGAGCCTTTGAGGGCGGGTGGTGGGAGCACATGATTCCACTTGCCCTGACCACCTTGGCCAGGGCCATGTCCCACCAGCCCCAGCCCCCAGCGCACATATCCTGGGAGGATCCTCAGCAGCCTGGAAGAAACAAGAAAGACCCAGGGATTGCAGCTCAGGGGAGGAGCCCTTTGGGGCCTCCTAGGCCCGGGCACCCAGTGGCTCCTGCAGTAAGCCCAGCAGCAGAAAGGAGACTCAGTGCCTCTCAGGCGAGAAAGAGGGACAGACCAAGCCTCAGGAAACATCCTGACAGAGGCCTGATCTGACCACACGTTACAGCACCAGGCAACAAATCACCGTCCCCTCCCTTCCCCTGTCCCACTGTGTGCCCAGGAGTTGAGCAAGTGAAAGACAAGAATATGAAATGAGCATTCACTGAGTGTTCACCGCAAGCTAGACGCTGTGCTTCAAAAGCATCATCTCATTTAATCCTGCCATTCCCACTTTGTGGATGAAGAAACTGAGGCTCGAGGAGGGGAAATTTCATCCCCAACATTACACAGCAGAGTACAATTTTGAACGCACACGGTCTACCTGAGAAGCTGCCCTTGTAACGACCTGGCATTTGGCCATCTCTGTTCAAATCCACCATTTGGTTCTGATACACAGAACATGTGCTGGCACAATAGCGATTTACCTCGTCTCTCCCTGGCACAGTTCTGTTTGCTGTTTTCTGGTCCTTTTGCCTTTAATGTCTTTGTCCTCTTAGCTGGTACTGGCCAGGATCTTCAGGACCATGGCCACGCTGTGGTACTGGGATAAGACAAGCCAGGTCCCCAGAGAGCAAAATCTAAGCAGCTACTTGCCCTTCTGCACTTGTACCCCATACCTCGCCTGCCTCACCCTAGTCCCATCTCTCTCCAGGACAGTGTGGAATGGACGTGGTGATCATGTGTCTCCTTCTTGGGTTTTTTGTGGGGTTTTTTGGGGGCTTTTTTTGGTTTTTTTTTTTTTTTGGAGGGGAGTTTTTTGACAGAGTCTCACTCTGCTGCCCAGGCTGGAGTGCAGTGGTATAATCTCGGCTCACTGCAACTTCCACCTCCCAGGTTCAAGCAATTATCATGCCTTAGCCTCCCAAGTAGCTGGGATTACAGGTGCACGCCACTGCACCCAGGTAATCTTTGTATTTTTAGTAGAGACAGGGTTTCACCATATTGCACAGGCTGGTCTTGAACTCCTGACCTCAGGTAATCCACCCGCCTCGGCCTCCCAAAGTGCTGGGATTGCAGATGTGAGCCACTGCACTTGGCCACCTTCTTGGTTTTAAAGGAGATGCTTCTAATATTTCCCCCATGTGGAATGATGTTCGTTTCTTTACCAGGTTTTTTTAAAATTATCTTTTGTTCCTTGGGTGCTGATGGATTTAACCATGAACAAATACAGAATTTTATCAAATATTTCTTTCTGCTTCCGTGGAGATGGTCATATGGTTTTTCTCCCTTAATCTGTTGATATAGTAAATGAGAGTTATACTTTTTTTCTAATATTCAATCATCCTTGCATTCCAGGGATAAAGCCAATGTGGTCATGGTATATTAAACAAAAGGGTGTGTAGCTTTCCTTTGTTTTGTTATCCATTTCTGGTCTCAGTATCAAGGTAATACTGGCTTCATAGAATGAACTGGCAGATATTCCTTTTATCCTTCTTCTCTGGAAGATTTGACTGATCTATTTATTTCAAAAATTAGTATAACTCTTATATAAAACTGTTTTTAAGTTCCATGTTCTCTTGATGGAAAAAAATTTAACTACAACTTCAATTTAATTAAGCGATATAATACATGTACTACTGTGCGTTATTATCCTTCCTGATAATAAGTAGTAGTTCTTAAGTAGTATTTCCATTCTTAAGTAGTTTTACAATTCATTCTTCTTGATGAGCATCCTTTAGAAATTATTTTTGAGGTTTCTTAGCAATAAAGCCCTATAATATTTAATTCATCTGTAAATGTCCTTTTATTGACTTTTTTTAAAGTAGTAGTCTTTTTTTTTAATTTTTAATTTTAAAATAATTAAACAGTCACAAAGGCCGGGTGCAGTGGCTCACACCAGTAATCCCAACACTTTGGGAGGCCGAGGCGGGCAGCTCACTTGAGGTCAGGAGTTCGAGACCAGACTGGCCAACATAGTAAAACCCCATCTCTACTAAAAATACAAAAATTAGTCAGGCATGGTGGTGTGTGCCTGTAATCCCAGCTACTTGGGAGGTTGTGGTAGCAGAGTCACTTGAACCCAGGAAGCGGAGGTTGAAGTGAGCCGAGATGACACCACTGCACTCAACCTGGGCAACAGAACAAGACTCTGTCTCAAAAAACTAAATAAAACCAAAAAAGTCTTAGAAAGTGGCAAAAGAATGTACCAGAAAGCCCACTGCTTCCTGCTGTTCCAGCTTCTTGCAATTCTAATTCCCTGATGTTCTAGCGCCAGCTTCCCACCCCCGCCCCCAGCTGCTCCAGGTCCAACCTGCCCTTGATTTGTTAATGTGCATGTCATGTTTGGAGATGGAGTCCTAAAAGATATCTTCTACTGTGTATGTGAGACCAGCAGTGCTTCAAAGTGTGTCCTGTCCCAGCTCTAGTTGTATGATGGGGGATTCCCTCAGAATTTGGGCCCTTTTAACTATTTGTTCTTCCAGATGAACTTTAGAATTACTTTGTCTATAATTACTTTTCTAGAGAAAGCTCTCGTTGGTATTTGGTTTTTTGTTTGTTTTCAGGGTTTTTGTTTTGTTTTGTTTTGTTGCTTTTTGTTTCTTTTTGAGATGGAGTCTCGCTCTGTCGCCCAGGCTGGAGTGCAGCGGCGCGATCTCAGCTCACTGAAACATCCACCTCCTGGGTTCGAGTAATTCTCTTGCCCCAGCTTTTTGAGTAGCTGGGATTATAGACATGCACCATCACGCCCATCTAATTTGTGTGTGTGTGTGTATTTTTTGTAGAGACAGGGTCTCACCATGTTGGTCAGGCTGGTCTCGATCTCCTAACCTCAAATGATTCACCCACCTCGGCCTCCCAAAGTGCTGGGATTACAGGTGTGAGCCACTGCACCAGGCCTGAGTGTTTTATTGGATTACATTAAACACATGTATCAGTTTTCAGAAAAATGACATATTTACATTCCCATTTGGGAATCTGATCTCTTTCTCTGTTATTCAAGCCTTTTATATCCTTTGGTGACCTGTTTTTTCCATCCTACATAGTTCTCATTAAGTTCCTAGGTATTTACAAATTCCCATTGTTATTTGGAAGGTTGCATTTTTGTTGTATTTTCTAACTGATTATTGCTAATGTATATATAAACTTTTCATTTTTCTATATTGAACCTTTAGCCAGCAACCCTAGCAAGCTCTGTTAGTTGTTCTCACAGTTTTCCAATTCCTTCTTGTATTTTCAAACAGGCAATTATATCTGCAAATAGTGATTATTTATCATCTTTGCAATACTTATTCCTCTTTTTTCCTGTCTTATTGCATTGGCTTAAAGATCAGTAACTTGATTGCTT
This sequence comes from Trachypithecus francoisi, assembly GCF_009764315.1. NCBI lineage: Eukaryota > Metazoa > Chordata > Mammalia > Primates > Cercopithecidae > Trachypithecus > Trachypithecus francoisi. The sequence goes on from NW_022681468.1 coordinate 109,984,068, forward strand.
CAGAAATCATCCGCAATGAGGACATCAATGCCAGGGTGAGCGCCATCGAGAAGTGGGTGGCCGTGGCTGACATCTGCCGCTGCCTCCACAACTACAATGCTGTGCTGGAGATCACCTCATCCATGAACCGCAGTGCAATCTTCCGGCTCAAAAAGACGTGGCTCAAAGTCTCTAAGCAGGTGCGGGCAGGAGGCTGGCACCACTGCCTCCCTGGGGCTGGATTGGGGATGGGGCAGGAAGATCAGTGGGCTGGCCACTGGGCATCTACAAGTGGGCAAAGGACTGGGCTGAGGTCTAACACTCCCAGGTAAAACAGAGAATCACTTCCCGTATATCACCTGGGACCAGATAGCAGGCCCACAGATGTGGCAGTGAGACTGTGGGACTGTAATTCCCACTTGAGTAATTAAAACCTCAAAGTGGAAAGAATACGTTGGTGATTATTGGTCCCAACACTTTTCTTCTGGAGTTGGGGCGAGAGTGGTGGCTTTTTGGGGATCTGCAGGGCAGCTGAGACCGTGGTCAGGTGAGCCTTCCATCAGAGGACCCTTCCGTCAGATGATCCTGCAAGCCCTTCCCAGGATTCTGATTTCACCTGCCCGTCTGGCCACAGAGAATTAGCTGCTCCCTGGAACCTGTCGGCTAGTTGATCACCTTAAATGTGGGCTCGATCCCTCTTCACTCAGAACATGAATCTGAAAAGACATAAACATAAAACATGAACATAAAACCATAAGATAGATTCTTCCTCAGGAATAAAGTTGCAGGCATTGGGGTCAGGAGGGACCAGTGCTCCTTGTAGGAGAGCACAATGAGGCACTTGGACCACTTCCTTAGTGCACTTGGTGGATGCCCCCACCCCAGCCTGCATGTGTGCAGGAGGCCGGACAAGCACCCCCAGTAGACAGGGCAAGCCCCCAAGCACAATCCCTTGGCAGCAGTGTCTGTCATCCTACCGCTGGGTGGGCTGTGCGGGATCCACTGGCTCCAAGGGCCCTGTCTCAGCTGGGCCACTCTGGACTTGCATACTGTGTCGCCCTCATTGTTCTCTTTATCACCTGCTCCTCGCTACCCTCCTCATGTCAATGGCAAGTCTTGATTCCACCCACCAAGCAGGCGGCATGTCCATAATCCTCCCTACTTAGCAGCCAAACTCAGGAAAGTCCTGGGACATCTCTGCTACCCTTCCCCCACCTTCTGGTCACTCCAGCCCCTGATGACAGCAGGACTACAGAACATGCAGGGACACCCCATTACAGCCCAGTGGGATTGGGCCTTTTGCTTCTTGGCACACAGAGATGCCAGGCTTGGGTTCAAGGACCGTGAAAGATGCTACTCTTGTTTGCGGGCTCCAGGAAAGAGCAGAGCTCAGGAGCACAGGAGCTCAGAGCTGCAGGCACATCCAGCCAAACATGGTACATACTGTCATGAACTCCTAGAGGCAGGTGTTGAGCAAGGCTCTGCAGAACCTCCAAGTCACCCAACCTCGTTTGGCTTGTCAAGGTTCAGGCATGGCCCTTGCCACAGTCTGGGGGCCCATTCCAGGTAAATCTCTCTCTCCTTCTCCCCTGTACTATGGGAATGACATCATCTTTTCCAGAGGCCTTGCAGACCAGGCTTCAGCTTCCCACCCCACTTATGCTTCCTGGAACCCACACTCCTTGCGTTTCTTGGTCTCGATCTCCAGCATCACCCTCCTCATGGATTTGGGAGGGAATGAGCTTGGCCATCCTGAAATCTTCTGTTCTCTGCAGTGAGTGCAAATCAAGGACGCTCGGTGGTCAGGGCATGTGATTCAGCCTGTGTTCTAGGATGTCCTTCTGGACTTAGGGTCAGCTGGCCTGGTTCAAAAATCAAAAATGCCTTTGGCACCACATGAGGTCTCCACCCTCTATGGCAGTCTGGACCCAGCTGTCTTCTGCAGCCCCTAGTCGTGTAAGAGTTGTGTGTCTGCACAGCACCTGGCCCCAGGAGCTTCTGGGAGTTCCTGGTCATGGCCTGCTCAGCATCTGCCATGGGCAGTTCATTATCTCTTAACAGGTGTCCCATGGACATTGGAGACCCTCTGAAATGGCCACGTTTCTTAGATGGCCTGAACTGTAACCTCAGCAGCCAGTTCTTATTGCTCGCTTAAATGTGTTCACCATAGCAGAAAAGCATTATGTCCAAGTCTGGTTCAGCCCCTGGCAAGAGTCAGGCAGCTGGGTTTCATTTGGGACTTTTCATTTCCCCTTTCTTCTTTTAACCCCTCTCCCCATCCTCTTTGAAAACACAAAACAAAACAAAAAAGCAAACCTCAAGAGAGGATCTGATGATGATGCTCTTCCATAGGACAGTACAATGACTAACATGGATTTGTGTGTCGCCTCTCCTGGAAACAAAAGCCTCGCCTTGGCTAACAATAGATTTTGGCCTCTCTGGGAGGGAACATTCTTGGCCAGCCAGAAGTCCTCCGCTTGGTGAACAGGAAGTGATGGAATTTTGGAGACCACAAAATCATCTTTCTTCCTGACATTGACTCCAAGGCTCCTTGCTTGGTCCCTGCTCTCAATCACATATTCCAAGGGCCCCTCGTTTCTGCCTGCTGGTGTCCACACTCTAACAGAGACACCCAAGATCCCAGAGGCTTGGTATCCCATGGAACATCAAAGGATAGAAGCTCCTGGCCCAGCTAGAAGATAGATACTTGAACTGCTTCAACTTGGAACATACTTTTTAAGCAGCAGCTGAGAAAATTCTGTGGCTTCCCAGGCCATAGAGCTCCTTCCTGGAGAGAGCATGACAACCCAAAGAGGAGCAGCCATACACAGCAAGCATGGGGATGTGGAGGAAGTTAAAAATGTGCCCAGTTCAGAGCCACACATTGGTCCCGGAATATCTTCTGCACATTTTCACGGCCTCAGAGCACGGTGACACTTCATCTAGAACTACCTGGCCACCGGGACCTCCTGATCAAGCTTCTGTGTCTCCCATAATTCTAGAATATTGGAGCTAGTATTGCCCTAGGGAATACCTGGATTTACCCTCCCATTTTCCATATGGGACCCTGAGGGCCAAACAGGCAAGAGGAGTGGTGATTTGCCAGTCGGCATGCCAAGGGTAGGTGACAGAGGCTGGGAGGCCCTAGGTTTCCTGACTCAGTCCCCGCCTCTGACCTCAAGCCATATCAGGTCATTCCTCTGCAGGTGGATGGAGAGGAAGAGGAAGGAGGGTGCAGCTCTGGAAAGGGGCAAGTGCAGGAGGGAAGCTGAGATCTAGAACAGAGGTGGGCCGGGGCATCCAGCCTTCGCCAGTCATTGGAGAGCAGACATCTCAAGTGAAAGCAGAATCATCTGCCTTGACTCTGTGTGCTGTGTGCTATTCTGTTGCGTGTCAGATCCAGAACACAGTTGTGCTCTGAACAGGATTAGTCCACACCAGGTGGCTAGGCTTTTTCTGCTCATTGATAAGGCACGGAACTGAATGGTACGCTCAGCCCTTCTTTCCCCTTGAAGAGCATACACAGATCTCCTCCTGTCAGAATGGAGACTTAGATTGTCCTTTTCAGTAGACAAGTTTCTCAGCAAAAATCTGATCCCAAGATTGGGCGTGTGCTTGGCCTCCAGGGCCTGTGTCCCCTTCAGGCTGACTAGGGCTCTGGTGGCGCGACGTACCGCTGTGCTCCGGTGGTTTCTCAGCCACGTTCTGAATCTTGAGGAACAGAGCTGCAAAGGAAGTCTCTAACCTATCTCCCCATTTTATCAATGAGGGAGCTGAGGACCCCTGAGGGAAAGGACCTTCCCTCAGGCTCCACAGCGCACAAAGCCAGGCTTGACCCAGGGCGCTCCGTGGGTCAGACAGACTCCAGCCACTGAAACTCGTCTCCAGCCTGATGTGTGTGCTGGGCCTGGCGGGGTCACCTGGCAAAGCCCTTTGCTCTGGGGCTTCCTCTCTCCAGCCAGGCCTTTTCTTTTCTGATGATCAGTTCGTCTCCCATCTTTTTTCTTGATCCTTAAATTTGGGTGGTGTTTCTGGTGTGAAAAAGGGAACGTGTGAGATGAGGGTCACATCCTTTGGGTGTAGTTCATGAGAAAGATCAGGAAAATCAAAAATCTGCCATTTCCTGCTCTCAGCGTAGGCTCCTGAGAGTCACCCACCAAATCCTAAACTGCCCAGGTCTCGGGCTGCTGCAACATTTCCCAGGGCCAAATCCACACTCAGGTCCCTCACATCCACTTCCTTGCTTCTGAGAGATGTGTGAGCACAGGCACACTCAACAAGGACCCATGCCCAACTCCTGAGGAGTTCAGGGACAAGGCGCCCAAACACAGGAGGCCCCCAGATCCCAAGGGAATGCAATTCTAGAACCCTGGCGGGCAGCATGCTGGAGTGTGGGCCTGAGGTCCCGGGCCTTGGTGTGTGCTGTGTGTTAGTAAATGCTTCTGATTCCTTCTAGACTAAAGCTTTGATTGATAAGCTCCAAAAGCTTGTGTCATCTGAGGGCAGATTTAAGAATCTCAGAGAAGCTCTGAAAAAGTAAGTGTCTGTCGTTTTGTCACTGTTATTTTTAAAATCATAGACCCACATTGCAGAGGCATTCACGTGCCACCCCCAGCCAGAGCAGGAGGTCTGTCTGTCTGTCTGTTCATCTGTCTACCCGCAAGACCCCTAGATTTCCTGGACCCCAATGGTGGAGTCCTCCATGGTCTGCCAGAGAAACTCCAGAGTTTGCTAGCATTTCCTGGGAGAAGCACAGGAATCACGCTGGGATCCCTGAAAGCATAGTAGCTGTGATGATAATAATAGTGGTGCCAGATGTCTCGATTCTAAAATGCACGTTTTCTTTTTACATTTTAATAATTCTGACATCAGGAGATGTCTTAAAGTCAGGGTTGTTTATTTAACATGATTGTGTTTCATTTTTCACTTGAGAATTCCTCATCAAAATGTGCTTTCATTTTATAGACAGTGGCATCTTGGAATCAAAAAAATACTGTTTTACAATAATCATAAAGTTTGTAAAGGACTTGCCTAGACATTGTGTGTTTAACGCTATCAACATTGTCCATAAGGCGGGGTCCTCAGCCTCAGCACCCTTGCTATTTTGACTACGATGATCCTTTGTTGCGGGGGACTGTCTTGTGCACTGTGGAATCTTTAGCAGCATCTCTGGCCTCTACCTGTGAGATGCTAATGGCACCCCCTTCAGTTGTGACGACCAAAACTGTCTCCAGACAATACCAAATGTCCACTAGGGGGCAAAATCCTCCCCCCTTGAGAACCACCAGGATAAGGCTGCTTCCCACGTCCTGTTCTTGCAGACAAAGAAACTGAAGAGCTAGTGACTGGTCCAAGGCCATGTGGCCATGGCCTAGCACCAGGACTGGCCCAGGCTGGCCTCCAGAGCTTGGCAAAGTTTGCCCTGGGCTCCAGACAAGCTCTCCCAGGGAAGCGCTGATTCAGCCCATCTGCACACACTGTGGCCGCACACTCACACGAAATGGGGGGTTTGCTTCTGTCACTCTCATTAGGTGCTTACTCAGGCTTCTGCACTAGTCTCAACCCTCCTTTCATTGAGTGAGTGTCCGTTCCTCTCCTTGCCTGACTGGCTACTTGCCACACTTTGGAGAGACCCGGGGAGACCCCTGAGGTCCTGGTTCCCTGTACAGCTTAGGAAGCCTCTCCTCCCTTCCTGGTGTTCCCATGATCATGGCTGATGCAGGGACCACCAGAGTTTACTACCCCCAGACCCTGAGGATGGGGCCAGCCAAAACCTCCAGCCCTTGACAGTGGCTTTGACGGACTGCTCACCCCCTCTGCCAGCCTCGTCTGCCTCCTCGTTTTCTTCCTGCCGTACTTGGTCTGTCCTTCGCCAGCTCTGTGTGCCATCGCCTTGACCATCTCCACTTTATTTGTGTTCTCAGACAGATGTTGCACCCATCTGTGCTGTCCGGCCGTCTCTCTTCTGCCTGGGCTCCCCAGAGCCCCTGTGGACTGTGCTTGTGGGGAGCTGCCCCTCCGTGCATTCACCAACTTGTCCGTCCGCCCCCGGGGCACCACTCCATCCACCTCCTCACATGGCTGGCTTCCTGGTCTGCCGCCGCCACCACCGCTGCCTCCACTGCCTCTGGGGCCCCCCATTCTGTCTGAGTCCCCATCCTGACTGTCTTCCCTCTTTCAGGTGGCCTGCAGGCCGGTGTAAGTGTCTCTCCCACATTCTCCTAGTCCCTGCAGCACAGGGCAGAGGTGGCCTGCGGGCCTCTGGGAGCTAAGAGCTTTATGCAAACCAGGTTCTGGACTTACAGAGACATAGGCAAGGCACGCAGAGGAGGGAGGGACTGGGGAAACCTGGGGAAAATGCTTCCCGCACGCCCTCTCCTGAGGCTGTAAGGTTTTCACAAAGGGCAATGTTGCATGAATATTGAGCGTCTGTTTCACCAGGCAGGGGATGGGGGCAAGAGTAGCAAGGTGGTAGTCCATGGGCATAGCCAATGACCTCCCCAGACAAGCAGCCATGCTATGGGCCTCACCAAGTTGGTCTGCAACCCATTCATATGTCCCAGGCATCTTTTTCAGCTTTTCATTAAAATATCCAATATCAGGCTAGGCACAGTGGCTCATGCCTATAATCCCAGCACTTTAGGAGGCCGAGGCGGGCAGATCACTTAAGGTCAGGAGCTAGAAACCAACCTGGCCAACATGGCAAAATGCTGTCTCTACTAAAAATACAAAAATTAGCCAGTCGTGGTGGCGCATGCCTATAATCCCAGCTACTTGGAAGGCTGAGGCAGAGAATCGCTTGAGCCCGGGAGGCATAAGTTGCAGTGAGCCGAGATCGCGCCACTGCACTCCAGCCTGGGTGACACAGCAAGACTCTGTCTCAAAAAAAAGAAAAAGGAAAAGGAAAAAAGAAAAAATATCCAATTTCTACCAGCATCCAGGCTAGAAAATGGCCTTATTGCCTTTCCCAGCCAAGACTTCACCACCAAACCCTAAATCAACACCCTGCCAGCCATTCTCTTAAATGTCCCTTGCCACACCTACAACAACCCTGTGTGTGCCCCTTCAGTCCCTGCCGGGTGCCCTGAGAGTGGCCTCATCTCCCCTTTTCATTCCCCGAGCCTACATCCTGGTGAAGTCCCATGACTGTTCCCTCCTCCCAACCTCCCAGCAATCAGAACCTTTCCACAGCTCCAGGCAACAAGAATTTGGTTGAGAACTGAATTTAGCAGTAAAATGTGGTCACCAGCTCTTTTGGGACCAATTCCAGTTTTGACTACCCTGTCTAATCTCAACTGAGCACACCCTTGCATATCTGCACATTTTGTGTTTAATTTGAATAGGAGGAAGTCCTTGATTTAGAGGAACATGTGGGATAGACTGTATTGTAGCTGCTGCAGTGAAAGTTTTTCCCCTTTGTTCCCCTGAATTAAGGATGGGAACAGCCGTGGAGGAGTTTGTCAGCTAGCTGACTGCCAGGTCATCCCCTATGCCCTTTAATCAGGGTGAGAATCAATTTATCTATATGGATATGATGAGCGCAAAGGCTGAGCTCTAGAATTTCAGAGGTTCCAGCAAAGCCAAATATCTATCTCTATCTTTATTCTTTGCCTGTGGCCACAGAGCAGAGTAGCAACCCAGTGGTAAAATGGGACTTTCCATCCCCACCCCATCGCACTTTTTTTTTTTCAAAGACTACCTACCTAATCACCCTGTACCTTGTGCCAGAACCTTGGACCCTGGCCCCAGGGGATTCAGCCCACACAGCCCAGCCTCAAAGGCCCTCATGCCCTCCCTGAATGCCCATCCCAGACCTTAAGATAGAAGAGAAGAGATCCCCAACTACAGTCGGCAGAAACTTGTAAGAGAGAGTGGCCCGTCCCACAGCCAGGGCAGTATAGGGAAGAGAAAAGTTGGAGAGAAGGAGGAAGGAGAGATGGACTCAGTGCTTGTCACAGGTCGGTTTCCTGGAGTTTGGTGTAGAGCAGCTGCCTCTTGCCAGCAGTAGCTTGTACCCCATAATCTCCCTTATTCCATTTAACATCATCAGGAGCATCTTGGTGGAAAGAAACATCCAGTTTGGGGGCTCCAAACAACCACAGGCAAGGTCAGGTGTCACCAGGCATGGGAGTGCCACAACAAGGCCTTGCCCAGAAACCAGAAACAGCTTTCAGGCTAGGGGTGGGACACTTTCCTCTCTGCTCCCTAAAATGCTAGCTGCACACCTGTGAGGGCTCTGCCAGAAGAGGAAGCCACCCCTGTAGCAGCTCTGCTCAATAGGCAAGAGCTGGACCTCACCCGAGAGAGGCCAAAAGGCCCATATGGAAGGTTCAGGACTGGCCAGTTGTTGGGTGTCTTGCCTACAGGAAGCCCCAACATGCTTCCCTGTTCATTCAGAGGCTCGGTGTGGCTCAGTCCCCATGCCATGTGTCCCTGTGGGGCCCTCCAGCAGTCCTCTGTCCCACTATGGCAACTCCATACATTTGCCCACATGGCTGTGGATTTCGGATGCGGGTGTGTGTGTGTTTGATTCAGTGTGCTCTCATCCCCTCTTTCATGACCCCTCACTACAGAGCAAGCTTGTCCAACCTGTGGCCTAAGGGCCGCATGTGGCCCGAGATGGTTTTGAATGCAGCCCAACACAAATTGGTAAATGTTCTTAAAACATTAAGAGATTTTTTTGTGACTCTTTTTTTTCCAGCTCATTAGCTATCATTAGTGTGTTAGTGTATTTTTTATGTGGCCCAAGGCAATTCTTCCAGTGTGGCCCAGGGAAGCGAAAAGATTGGACACCCCTGCCATAGAGGTAGTAAATAGGGACAGAGGTTAGTACTGGGGCTGGGCATGCTACTTGCAAGTGATTCAATTGCAAATCCACCACCTTCCCACAACTGGACGATGACTCCCCATAAATACCAGGGGAAGTCGACCCTCAGTGATCAGAGGACCTCAGATCCTTTTCACTAGTCTGGGTGTTCAGAAACCCCCAAAAGCCTTGAGAAACACTGAGTCCTTTGATCATTTGCAGTCAGCTCGCAGTCACCAGGCCTCCCATTCTCCCTTCCATCCTTAGAGCCCTCCACGGCTACCTGGCTACTGTCACATGTGCAGGTGGCAGGGTGAAGGGGGAGAGCACCTCTCGGAACCCACTAGTCCGCACTGCCACAGCCTTACAACCCCAGAGTTACTTCTCAGATCTTTGGATTATTTCTCCATCAGACTCATAATCCTGGGCTTCAGACTTGGAGAATGATGGAAAGGAAATAAAGAGCTGGCTGGTCACAGTGGCTCACATCTGTAATCTGAGCACTTTGGGAGGCTGAGGCAGGCAGATCACTTGAGCTCAGGAGTTCTAGACCAGCCTGGCAACATGGCAAAACCCTGTCCCTACCAAAAATACAAAAATTAGCTGGGTATGGTGGTGCGTGCATGTAGTCCAGCTACTTAGGAGGCTGAGGCAGGAGGACCATTGGAGCCCAAGAAGTCAAGGCAGCAGTGAGCTGTGATTGTGCCACTGCACTCCGGTCTAGGTAACAGTGAGACCCTGCCAAAAAAAAAAAAAAGAAAAAGAAAAAAGAAAGGAAATGAAGACCTGAGCACGTAATAATCATGGACTAGAAGGAATGGAAGGACGCAGAGCAGCCCCTCCAGTGGCTGGATGATCCTTACTCTTTTTTAATCACAAACTACAGTAAATATATATATTTGAAATTACAAGTCTGTATACAAATGCATATATACATTACAGGAGCAAAAATTCCACAAAACAATATATACCTTTATTCCATTTGATGAAGTCAGATATTTTCTTTTTCACTTGTTATTTTTATTTGTTTTCAATTAAGTAGAGATGGGGGTCTCACTATATTGCTCAGGCTGGTCTTGAACTCTTGGACGCAAGTGATCCTCCCACCTCAACCTCTCAAATCCCACTCCCTGGGATTACAGGAGTGAGCCACCACACCCGGCCCTTTTTCACTTTTTAAAAATTCTGGTCTACACCCTCTAAATTGATTTCAACACCCATGACAGGGTCAGCCCTACATTTGGAAAAACACTTTTGCCTGCTGTGTCCCTAACGCCAGGCATCTGCCTCCTACACGACTTTGCCATACTGTGCCAACTGTACTTGTATTTACCTAACAGCCTCTTTAAATTAATTCACTTTTTCCCAAAAATATATAAGAAGGAAATTTCTATATCATGACAAATGGAAAACCAGCATACTTGCTGTAAATACAAGAATGCCATTAAAAAATATATGGTAAAAACAAAATAATGTTATTGAATTCTGACCAAATACTGGTGCTTGCCAACACTCTGATTCTGACACCTGTCGCTATTTGTTTAAAAAGATAAAATGTGAAAGGAGAATGGCAAGTATCAAAAGTGTCAAAGTCACACTATCACCAAATGAGGCACTCTCCCTGAGCAGAAGGGGGAAAAGTAAAAATCCAATGTTTCTTACCACGTGAATTCATGTTATTTAATATTGTGCCTGTAAGTCACCTAAAATCAGCTATCAGACCACCTAAAATTGTCTTAGCTGGCATCATTGCTTTATACATGAGGAGCCTGAGGACCAGAGAGGGAAAGGCCTGGCACGGGGTCACACAGTAGGCAGGTGAGGGACAAGGCCCAGGTTTCTGCTCTTGCTCTATCATCCTCCTGGCCTCCCCTTCCTCCAGGTTAGCAGGGTTACCAGGCGGCCATAAGGAGACAAAGGTGAGATGGACTGGGAATGAGGGTCACTGCACTGTGCTCGATGATGCCACCACATCTGTGTGCTGAGCTGAGAGGAGGTGGTAGAGCACTGAGGAGGAGGCCCCAGAAGGAGCTAAAGGGAGCCCTGCCGGCACATAACAGCTGCCAGGCTCCATCACAGCCTCCATCAACCCTTACCCAGCATCCAGCCAGGGGCACCAGAACATGCTGGGAAGGAGCAGTAACAGGAGCCCCTGCTTTGGACCAAAAATCAGAGAGGCATGGCCTATCACTCCAGGGGCCCCACTCCCAAAGATGCAGTCCCCCAAGAGTCACCAACTATGGAAACTATCACCCAACCTCCTGCCCCAAAGCTAAGATCACTTTCAGGAAAGTGATCTCAGAGAGCAAGGGTTCCCTGCCCTGGCACCCAAGCCCAGTGCTTAGGTGGGTGGGAGATGCCAGTGGAGACAGAGGTCTCAGGGAGCAGAGACAAGGGAGTCAGATAGGGTACTGGCAGGAGTGGGGTGGCTGGGGCTGCAGAGCCCTCCGGGAGGTGATTCAGGGGGCAGATCTGGATGGGAGAGGCTCAAGGAGAGATAGGAAAGGTGAGTCTAGAGGGGCTGGTGACAGAGCCCAAGGACTGACTGGGACAGAAGGCAGGGAGGTAGGGGAGGACCTTCTGGCTTGGGAAGGAAAGAGACAATTTGAGATGCCCCAGTGGGTATAAGAGGCCCCCGTCAGTACCATGTCGCCCTCACCACCCCAGAGGACTGGCCCTGAGACCCAGCTGACAGTCCTAGGCTTGTAGAATAGTCAGTCCTAGAGTATAGTGTGATTCTTGGTGACTGCACGTCCCTTTGCCTCTAGCGAAGCAAAAGGTGCATGTGGGATGTTCTATTCTTGGTAGACGTTGCCTTTTTTTAAATGAAAAACTTTTGTTAATTCCGTTTGCTTCCAAGTTGTGACCCACCCTGTGTCCCTTACCTGGGGATGTACCTCACCGACCTGGCCTTCATTGAGGAGGGGACGCCCAATTACACGGAAGACGGCCTGGTCAACTTCTCCAAGATGAGGATGGTGCGTTCCCCCCAGCCAGGCAGGGGAAGGGGGGTGTCGAAGCCCAGATGACTCGACCTGGGGCCCACCCACACTCTGCCCCCCAAGGCTCAACCTGCTGCATAGGGTGCCCCCATTTGGGAGCCTGGCTCCAGCTTCCCAATGAGAGCCATCACTATCATTGATGAGCATTTAGAATCTGGCAAGCCCTGAGCCATGCTTTCACAGGCATTTCCTCCTCTAGTCCTAACAGTCTGAGAGGTAGCTGCTCTTATTCTGCACCTTTCAGATGAGCAGACTGAGCCTGGGTGAGGTCAAGTGAGCAGCCCAAGGTCACCCCACAAGCAAAAGGCAGAGCTAGGTCTGGAGCCCAGGTCCAGGTGACTCCAGAGCCCCACACTGTTATTCACATCCATCTGTATTGTTCATATTGATGCTTGATGTGAACTAAGTAAAACCACTTACACAGCACCTCCTAAAGAAATAAGTTTCCAATTTTCCCAGAAAAATCAAGAACCTGAGATAAGGGATGAGGAGACTTCTCCCATCAGAAACAGGATTCTAACCGTCCCCTTCTCCCCTCTCACTTCAACTGGAAAGCCTCTACTTGAACCAGTTTTATATAATGGGCCTCTACATTTGATTTTTGTTGGATGGAAAGGGTTTCTTCAGGCACCATCCTGAAGAGCAAAAGCCCCTTTTTATCATGTCTTGTGCACAGCAGGCACTAAGGAAGTGGCAGATACCTTTAATTTTGCTGGAGTCGTAGGGTTTTGTTTTAGTGATGTTAGGTAGCTTATGCCACTAATTAAAGGAGATTTTTTTCTTCTCTCAGTCACATAGTGTAATTTACCTACAGAATCTTGACAAGTCTTGGAAGCAGATTTCTGATTTAAGAAAAAGGAAAAAAACATGAGGCCGGGTGTGGTCACTCACACCTATAATCCCAGCACTTTGGGAGCTGAGGCGGGTGGATCACTTGAGGTCAGGAGTTCGAGACCAGCCTGGCCAATATGGTGAAACCCCATCTCTACTAAAAATACAAAAATTAGCTGGGTGTGGTGGCATGCACCTGTAATCCCAGCTACTCAGGAGGGTGAGGCAGGAGGATCGCTTGAACCCAGGAGACAGAGGTTGCACTGAGGCGAGATCATGCCACTGCACTCCAGCCTGGGTGACAGAGCAAGACTCCATCTCAAAAAATAAAACTAAAAACAAACACACATGATGCCTCTGTGGGACCTTCCAGGAGGCAACACGTATGGAATTAAGAGGCTGACTTCAGATTTTGCTGTTGATGCCCCTTCAGTTCTGCAACATGGGGGGTAGAACTAGGAGAGCAAACTGTGTTCTGAAACTCTTCTTCCTTCCCACAGATATCCCATATTATCCGAGAGATTCGCCAGTTTCAACAAACTGCCTACAAAATAGAGCACCAAGCAAAGGTAAGCTGGTGCCTTTTCCTGGTCACTTGCATGCTTTCACAGTGGCTCTGTCTAGGCCACCTTCCACTCTATCCCCTCCATACCCATCCACTTTCCCTTCCAGAATTCTCCTGGGCCCAGCTCAAACACTATCCCTGTAAGCAAGCCTTCCCAAGTCCCTATTTCTTCAAATTGGGTCTGTGTTCATCTTGTGACTCTTGTCTGGTTTTACCTACCATAGGATGGTTTATTTTCATGTCTAATCTCCCCCAGGGCAAGAGAGGCAGAGTTGATAACATCTGTTTCTGAAAGGTACTATGCTCACAAGTTACAAAATCCGCAGATACAAGGAGTGCACAGTGAAATGTTCCCCAGCCACCTAGTTCCCCTTCCAAAGGCAACATTTCCACCCATTTCTTGTGTCTAGGTCCACAGGCAGTCCATAAACACAAGCAGACTTTGCATACTCTTCTCCAGCATACTATATACTGCTCAGTATCATTCTTTTTTCTCCTTCGTAATATATCTTGGAGATCATTCTCTATTAAAACAGAAGCATCCTCATTCTTGCTTACAGCTGCAGAGGAATTTATTTATTTAGCCAGTCCTCTGTATTGATGGTCATTTAGGTTGTTTTGATATTTTGCTGCTACAGACAAGGCACAAAGAAATACTTTGTACATCCAGAAACAGGCAGGGAGGGCCATAGGGTATGGATCCCAGGGTCTGTGCTGCTCTGAGGGCCTAGAGAGCCTCAGTGGAGGAGGAGAATCTTGGAAGAGTTTTCCTGGTTGGGGTGGACATGTCTTTCTTGCAGAGAGACAAGCTTGTATAAGGCTAAGTACAGTGACCCACCACCACCACCACCACCAAATGGCTGGCTGCAGAGAGCAGCATCAGACCTGGGACTTTGTCCTTAGGACCATAGGAAGCCCTGAAAGGAGGTTATATAATTGGACTAGTTTGCATTTTTAAAAGAGTGCAAGGCCATGTAAGAGAATGGTTGGTCTGAAAAAAAAAAAAAAAAAAAGTCTCAGCTCGCCAAAAAGAAAAAAAAATCGTTTAATAAAAAAGAATGGTTGTCATTTTAGTCTCATTTTATTATTCAAAGCCTGTGCTGTTAGCCCCATTTTACAGATAAAATAACTGAGATTTGCTAACCCAGACTCTTGGGCTCCCAATACTATGACTTTTCTTTTCTTATATTATTATTATTATTATTGTTTGTTTGTTTGTTTTGAGACAGAGTCTCACTCTGTTGCCAGGCTGGAGTGCAGTGGTACAATTTTGGCTCACTGCAACCTCCACCTCCCGGGTTCAAGCAATTCTTCTGTCTCAGCCTCCCAAGTAGCTGGGATCTGGGACTTTGTCCTTAGGACCACGGGAAGCCCCGAAAGGAGGTTGTGTAATTGGACTAGTTTGCATTTTTGAAAGATTGCAAGGCCATGTAAGAGAATGACTGGTCTGGCACGCCACTATGCCCTAGTAATTTTTGTGTTTTTAGTAGAAACGGAGTTTCACCATATTGATCAGGCTGGTCTCAAACTCCTGACCTCAGGTGATTCACTCACCTCAGCCTCCCAAAGTGTTGGGATTACAGGCATGAGCCACCGCACCCAGCCTCCAATCCTATGACCTTTCTTCTCTGCCCAGAGATACAGCATCTTAACCTCCTAGTGTGCAGTTCGCAAAAACATCCAACTCCAGACACACCCTCAAGCACACCAGAAAATCAAGCTTTTATTGGTTTTCCCTTCTAATGTCCTTTGTGATGGATGTATTGTTTGAGAATGTGTCTATTTTTTGCCATGTTCTGAGAACTCATGATCTGCTTTATAACCGATAGCCATATCGAAGGAGAAAAATCGGTGGAGCAACTACAATTAGTTAAACTGGCCACTTTTGCTTTGCTTTCCATTAATTCTCTCACTGTACAAATATTCACTGAGCAAGTCCTACATGCCAAGCACTCTAGTAGGCTCTTGGCTCAGCAGTGAACAAAACAGATAAACTCTTGGCCGTCACAAGCTTGCCTTCTAGAGGGAGATAGACTAAGAGGCAAAAAATATAATATGACAGATGATTATTACAACCATGGAAGAAATGAAGCAAGGGAGAGGAATGGGAGGTTGGGAAAGGAATAGGGGGCCATGGGGTCCTAGAATTTTCTTTTCTTTTCTTTCTTTCTCTCTCTCTTTCCTTCCTTCCTTCCTTCCTTCTCTCTCTCTCTCTCTCTCTTTCTTTCTTTCTTTCTTTCTTTCTTTCTTTCTTTCTTTCTTTCAACGGAGGTCTTCCTCTGTCACCCAGGCTGGAGTGCCGTGGCATGATCCCAGCTACTTTTTGTACTTTTAGTAGAGACAGGCTTTCACCATGTTGGTCAGGCTGGTCTCGAACTCCTGACCTCGTGATCCACCTGCCTCAGCCTCCCAAAGTGCTGGGATTACAGGTGTGACCTAGGATTTTCAGTGTTGGACAAAACAGAAATAAAGGGCATCATGAGCCACAATATCACCTATGTTATGCATCAAAGTGTTTGAATCTAATCAGGAGGAACCAACAGACAATTTCAGAATATGGGACGTTCTGTGAGACAACTGGTCTGTAACTCAGTGGTATGCTAGTAAATGTTAAACTGGTTTTGGGGGTGGGGGATTGAGTCCTGATGTGTAGCATTTGCTGTTGAAGAGAAAAACGATTGGAATACTGTTAAAAATGGTAAAATTGGAACACTTGTTTAAAATAGTAGGTTTATTCAAACCTAATGCAATAGAGGCCAAGACTGTTTCTTGGGGGAGAGAGATTGAACTCAGCTGCAAATACAACAGGGACAAGTGGGGATTTGTAATCAATGGGTCGAGGAAGGGGGTTAGTGGATGGAAAATTACTAAGAGGAGATATCAAGAGTGGGGGAATTCTTGCTGAACTGGCCTAACGAGGTTTTTATTAAAGTCAGGCCAAGGACTTCAGATATCAGGGTTGGAGAATGAAGAAAAATATACGATCTCGGCTCACTGCAACTTCTACCTCCCGGGTTCAAGTGATTCTCCTGCCTCAGCCTCCCAACTAGCTGTGATTACAGGTGCCCGCCACCGTGCCTGACTAATTTTTGTATTTTTAGTAGAGACGGGGTTTCACCACATTGGCCAGGCTGGTCTCAAACTCCTGACCTCAAGTGATTCACCTGCTTTGGCCTCCCAGAGTGCTGGGATTATAGAGCCACTACGCCTGGTAACGTGAGATTCTTATACCAGCCTGGGATGGGTTGTTTTTGATGATTAAATATGACAACCTTTGTGAAAGGACTTTATAAAAAGCATTGCTGTCTGATGCAAGAACTCGTGCATACATGAGTAACAGTTGGTTTCTGGTCTCCGTGGATGGGTGAGGGGATTTTGAGGGCCTGGTGAGGGGGTCTAATGTGGCTAAAGAGGGAGGTTGTTGGCAACTGCATGGCTAGAGCCCCTGGTTTGGAGGCAAGAACTTCAGGGAAAGAGCAGAGGTGTTTAAAGGCAGTGAGTCTCCAGTGTCCATGTGCATCCGAATCACGCCCACCAAAAAGAGTGAGTTGTACTGTATGTACCTTTTTTAAAGTGAAACAATATTCAATGCTTGACAAGCCTACTCTGCTGACAGTGTTGGCCATTGATAAACACTGTCTTGAAAGAAATATGAAAAATGCAGTAAGGAACCCATGATCCTTCTCCTAGGGATTTACACTTTAAAAACTTAGTTGAGGCAAAAGGCTATATTCTAGAAGATCTTCATCGCAACATTTATTTTATATATAAAATAGCAAAAAAACCTGAAAACAACTGGTCAGGAGTTCTCGACCAGCCTGGCCAACATGGTGAAACCCGTCTCTACTAAAAATGCCAGGCGTGGTGGTGCACGCCTGTAATCCCAGTTACTCGGGAGGCTGAGGTGGGAGAATTGCATGAACCCAAGACGCAGAGGTTGCAGTGAGCCGAGGTCGCGCCACTGCCCTCCAGCTTAGGTGACAGAGCGAGACCTCATCTCAAAAAAAAAAAAAAAAGCCTGAAAACATATCCAACATATCCAACATATCTTACATACCCAATAATAGGGAAAGAGGTTAGTAAATATAGTGCAAGATGATGCAGTCTTACAGCCACTAAAAAGTGTAACTTTGGAGATTTTGTTATGGAAACATGGACATTTTTCCTAATAGTATAAGTGAAAGCATACCAAGTGCTAGCCATTCCGTAGGTACAACTATGGAAAAGTACTTTTGTATTTTAAGAACTAGACGATCACACACAAAAAAAATGAAAACAGTTATTTTAGAGTGGTGAGATTACGGGCTTCTGTTTTTCTCCAAAAATGTATTTTATATTGTTACATCCTTTCTTCTACAATAAAAAATATTAAGACAAAAGTATCAACATAACTCAGCAGGATTTGAGGGTCTGTGTTTGTGTGTTCATCCAGCCTGGGAACCACAGAGTTGCCATGTGGATCACACAGGGCTCATCCAGAAGGCACCATGGTCACAGTGGGCCCTGGAAAAGTCTCAGAAGTTACCAAGAAAATTCCAGGGTTTTCTTCCATCTCCTGCTTTTGTCTCCTTAAACTTTACCTCAACCTCTGATGTGCAATACAAATAAATATTACTGACCAGGGCCAGTGGCTCACACCTGTAATCCCAGCACTTTGGGAGGCCAAGGCAAACTCCTGAGGTCAGGAGTTCGAGACCAGCCTTGCCAACATGGTGGAACCCTGTCTCTACTAATAATACAAAAATTAGCCAGGCACAGTGACACATGCCTGTAATCCCAGCTACTCGGGGGGCTGAGGCAGAAAAATCGCTTGAACTCTGGAGGCTGAGGTTGCAATGAGCCAACATCACATCGCACCACTGTACTCCAGCCTGGGTGACAAGAGTGAAACTCCCCCTCAAAAAATAAATAAATAAATATTACTACTCTTCAGTCTTCTTTCATTAACAGCTTTGCAATGGTGGTATATGCTGCCAGTCTCCCTTGAAAGTACAATGTCTTAGGAAAATTAGCCTGACTTAGCCAAGTCAGGTCAAGAGTTCGACACCAGCCTGGCCAACATGACAAAACCTTGTCTCTACTAAAATTGATCCTGCACATGCTCACTATGGAGGAAACTAATCAGTTTGTTGATCCCCAGGGGGCTTGGTAGGTAGAGATTCACGCGTTCTAGAAAGGACTGTTCACATGACGCTACTATCTAGACATAAAAGACTATTTCACACAGTCATAAAATCACCATGTCTTTATCAGTGGGTGTAGGTTAACCAGACCAGACTGTGATATCTAAAGTCATCTTCCTAGAAGTGCTGGGTATGAGCTGCTAATCAGACATAGTAATCACTTTATCTGCTATCAGCATAGCAGACAGCTGGTTCCATCCTTTATAGTAGCAGAGTCAATTAGCCAAGACAAAAGCAGCAGACGTTATTTTTCTCAAGCAGCTATCAAAAGATTCCCAAACATATAATAAGAAAATTTGGCTAGGCACAGTGGCTCGCACCTGTAATCCCAGCACTTCAGGAGACTGAGGCAGGTGAATCACTTGAGGTCAGGAATTCAAGACCAGCCTGGCCAACATGGCAAAACCCTGTCTCAACTAAAAATACAAAAATTAGCCAGGCATGGTGGTGCATGCCTGGGATCCCAGCTACCCAGGAGACTGAGACAGGAGAATCGCTTGAACCCGGGAGGCAGAGGTTGCCATGAGCCCAGACCGTACCACTGCACTCCAGACTGGGTGACAGAGCAAGATGCTGTCTCAAAAAAATTTTTTTTCTTTCTGCTCTGGATTTATGTAGGGGGGAGAAATGTGCCTTTAGTTCCAAACAACTGACAAATAAATAAGTCTTGGAAAGACACTTTTTGCAGCAGGGGGCTGCCTGTGAGGTTAGAGCTCAGATCTCTCATTGCACATTTAATGCACAGGCATTCAGCAAAATGCTTCAGAGCAGGAGTGGGGTGGGGAGAGAGGAGAAGACAGGATAACCTAACTCATATGATGCATCTTTCTGATTTTCCACTGTTAAGATTTCTCCCCAGGGTAAGAAAAAGGGAGGCTCTTCTCTCACACAGCCTCCATTTCTACTTGCCTCTCTTGGAGTGAATCTCTCACAGTACCATGTAATCCTAGTGTTTAAATATATTTTATCCCAACATTTTATTATAAAACGTTTTATTTTTATTTTATTTTAAGACAAGGTCTGTACCCAAGCTGGGGTACAGTGGTGTGAACACAGCTCACTGCTGCCTTGACCTCGTGGGCTCAAGTGATCCTGCTGCCTCAGCCTCCCATGTAACTGGAACCACAGATGCACACCACAATACCCAGCTACTTTTTTGATTTTTTGTAGAAACAGGGTCTCACTTTGTTGCCCAAGCTGGTTTCAAACTCCTGGGTTCAAGTGATCCTCCTGCCTCAGCCTCCCAAAGTGCTGGGATTAGAGGCATGAGCCACCATGCCCAGCTTATGAAACTTTTCAAACATACGGAAACACTGACAGAATTGTGACAGACAGATCAAACATAAACACTGACAGAATTGTGAACACATATATCTGCCACCTAGTTTCTACAATTGACTTTTTTTTACTTTTGTACCAACCTTAATATTATGACAATATTAAATAATAATCCTAAGGCAATACTTACATCAACTACTTAAAACTTATGTCAAGATGGAACACTACTGAATGCATTTTTGCCTCATATGCCAACCTGACTCTCCCCAGGAAGAGACTTGGGCCCTAGGAGATAAAGGGCATCCACAATCAGTACTATGGAGGTCCCACAACCCTCCCATTCCCATTTCTCTTTTCTTTTCTCAGGTAACGCAATATTTACTGGACCAATCTTTTGTAATGGATGAAGAAAGCCTCTACGAATCTTCTCTCCGAATAGAACCAAAACTCCCCACCTGAAGCTGTGCCCAGCCCAGACCCAGCTGTTCCTGGGGACACGTGCTAGATAATACTGTACATATTCGTTTGGTTTCACTGGATTTTCTTCTTCAGTATGTGCTTCTCCAAGAATACAAATTGTCCTTGTTCTTAGATTCTTGTAGAACCGGAATATGAGTTTCTGCACCGTTTCAGACTTTGCCCACCTGTCCCTCCCCTCGTCCCCTGCAGTGCCTGTTTCTTTTAAACAGCTGTACTCTTGGTCCCTCATCCCTAGACTCCTCACTCTTCTCAGAGGGGAAACAGCACCCTTGCATACAAGAATCTCAGACTCCAGTCCTGCTTCCGTCCCTCCCCAGCCCAGACTCCTGGGTTGAGGTGGCCACCCAGGCATCCTCCCAGCATGTTCCATGTAGTTGTTATAACTGGGTGGGGGGTGGGGGGCGGCGGGAGGGGGAACCATACCCTGAAGTCCCGTCATTGACAAATCTTCCCGCTGATGGTGATGTCAATTTCCAAAGCAGCTTCTCCAGCCAAAATCGCAGGTCTCAAAACTCCCCATCTGTCTCCCAGTACCCTGGACGGAAGGGAGTCCTTTCTGCTCAGAACCACACCCCTCGAACAAATGCTGCCATCTCGTTCAGGCCCCATGTTGCTCCTTGCTCTAGGATTAACACCAGATAGCATGAATAGCAGTCTCACTACAACTGGATGAGGCCCTAGACTTCCCGAGGATACGGAGTCACAAACACCAAGCCACGTCGACTCTTGCCGACCGCCGGCCCAGCATTCACTGAAAGTTGGGAACACAAAAATATCACTTTTCCTCTTTAAGCCGCCTAACGGTTACTACAAGCTTACATTGAGATGCTCTAAGTCTGTATACCTTGTGATAATTAGTACCACACTGTAGAATTAGGAAATCAATAACCAAGTGTTTTTATTGCATATACTGTAGTCCTGTCTAAATGCCTTCTAGCAGGAATATAGTAATGTAGTGCTTATTCTGTGAATATTACCATGTATTTTTTACATTGTACAGTATAGAAAACACAGGTTAACTCCGAAGTGGCAGGCATGCTCCACTACAACAGACAGACAACTTTTGCTGTAAGCAATACCTAGTGGTATGAGAATTCTATTTCAAGTCCTAAAATATTTCAACTTACAGCTCGTTTGGAAAACAATTTCCATTTTTGTAAAAATATATGTTTCCTGATTACCTCTTGCTAATAAATCTATTCTATCTCAGGGTGAACAGCGAGTTTTGATGGGTTTCATTTGTTCAGTCAAAGAATATTTGATGAGCACTTGCTCCTTACCCAGCCCAGGCTGGGACCAGAGATCCAGAGTGTCAAGGACACTGCTTTTTAGGCACCAACAGTTTGATGGGGAAGACTGTTTCAGTTGCCTACTGCACCAAGAACAAGCCACTCCAAAACATAATGGCTGAAAACCATTTTTTGTTACCTTTCACAGTTCTGTGGGTTGACTGGGTCCAGCGGTCGGTTCTTATTTGGAGTCTCTCATGAAGTTTCAGTCACACAGCAACTGGGGCTGGAGTCATCCGAAGGCTCAACTGGACCAGGCGGTGCTCTAGTTGGTGCACCAAGATGGTGCTGTCACATGACTGGGTGTTGATGTCTGCTGGGCTGCACTGGGGCTGTTCATGGGAGCATCCACACATGGCCTCTCTATGTGGCTTGGGCTCCTCACAGTCTGGCACCTGGGTTCCAAGAGTGAGTGTTCCAGCAGCCTCGGGCAGAAGCTGCAAGGCTGCCCAGATGGCATCCTGCCCAGCTGTGTCCTCACTGTCACCCAGGAAGGGAAGCCCCGGAACACCACCCTCAGTCACAGGCATGGGGCCCACTGTAAGGCACAACCCCTTCCAGAGCTCCCAAGGCCGCCTCCCCTGGGACCTGCAGCCACCTGGCTCCATAACCGCTTTTCCGTTTCCTCCAGGCATTTCCATCCCCTACTTTGTGCTCGGATCTGAGGGGGATAGCAAGTGGAAAAAGAGGGATCTAGAGGGAGAAGGTTCTAGATCCTTCTTTTGACTGCCACCTGGTTTTGACTGCCAGCATTACCTGCTTCATGAGCTCAGCCAAGTCACTTAACCTCTCAGAGCTTCAGTGTTCTCATCTGAAAAATGGGGAGGAAAATGATATCTCACGACAGAGTAGAATTAAATGAATTATTATAATTAATGGTATTAAATACCATTAAACAGTTAGTGGTAGAGAAGGAAGAGTGTGTTTTGAGGTGCCAATGAAGTACTATAATACAAGCTGCTTTGTTAAGCAAGACATCAGCTGTTACTCCTGACACCAAAAGCCATCCTGGGGTTCCATGGGTCAATGGCTTTGATACCAAAACAAACTTGGGTCCACCTGCCTGGCACAGCAAAGCCAAGCACTGACACTGGGATTGCAGCGAGAGAAAGTGAGGCGTTTATTGCAAGGGCACCAAGCAAGATGAATCACGCCACTCATGCTTAACACCTGAACTTAAGTCTTTACCCTACCTGATGGCTTACAGGTAAGGGTTTTTAAAGTTGGGATGGCAGGGGTTACAGGCAAGGTCATAAATCCACACACGGAGGCTATACTTTGATTAACGTATAAAGGCGGTTGCATCTTGAGGCGAGTGCTGTGCACCGGTCATAGGTAGAGTCAAAAATTTTCTGGGCCAGACGCAGTGGCTCACACCTATAATGCCAGCACTTTGGGAGGCTGAGGCGGGAGGATTGCCTGAGCTCAGGAGTTCAAGACCAGCCTGGGAAACATAATGAAACCCTGTCTCTACTAAAAATACAAAAAATTGGCCAGGCTCAGTGGCTCACGCCTGTAATCCCAGCACTTTGAGAGGCCGAGGCAGGCAGATCACAAGGTCAGGAGATGGAAATCATCCTGGCCAACATGGTGAAACCCTGTCTCTAATCAAAATACAAAAAATTAGTTGGATATGGTGGTGCGTGCCTGTAATCCACGCCTGTAATCCCAGCTACTCGGGAGGCTGAGGCAGGAGAATCGCTTGAACCCAGAAGGCGGAGACTGCAGTGAGCCAAGATCGCAACACTACACTCCAGCCTGGTGACAGAGTGAGATTCCATTTCAAAAAAAAAAAAAAAAAAAATTATCTGGGTGTGGTGGTGCACACCTGTAATTCCAGCTACTCAGGAGGCTGAGGCAAAAGAATTGCTTGAACCCAGGAGGCAGAGGTCGCAGTGAGCCGAGATAGCACAACTGTCTTCCAGCCTGGGCGACAGTGCAAGACTCTGCCTCAAAATAAATAAATAAATAAATAATAATAAATTTTTTAAAGATTTTCTGATCTGTAATTGATTAAGGAAGAGAAGCTTTGTCTAAAAATTTGGGATCAGCAGAAAAAAAATGTTAGCTCTGGCTTGTGGACATGACCTCCTCCAGGCCCCTCAGGAAGAAATTTGGAACAAAACTGCAGTCAGAGTTCAGTTCTATGTGCCAGTGGGTCCATTCGGTGGAGTCCCTTCCTCTTCACTGAAGGTGAAAAGCACAGTTGGGCAGTTTGGCCTTCCAGCCTCAGGAGGGAGGCTTCCGCCTCCCTCCCCACAAGCAGACACTGGGGCCATGGATGCATCAGATTAGGACTCAAGCATTTCTTCATTTATTCAAAATAGGAAGGCAGTGTGGTGGAGTGATTACAAATTCTAGAGCAGGCCAAGTGTGGTGGCTCATGCCTGTGATCCCAGCTGAGGCGGGAGGACCACTTGAGGTCAGGAGTTCAAGACCAGCCTGGCCAACATGGTGAAACCCTATCTCTACTAAAAATACAATTAGCTGGGCGTTGTGAGGTGCTTGTAATCCCAGCTGCTCCGGAGGCTGAGGCAGGAGAATCGCTTGAACCCCAGAGGTGGAGGTTTCAGTGAGCCAGGATCACACCACTGCACTCCAGCCTGGGCAACAGAGCAAGACCGTCTTAAAACAAAAACGAGCTCTAGAGCAGCAATTACCAACGGGGCGATTTTACTCCTCACCTCAGAGTCTGAAGACATTTGTGGTGGTCACAGTTGGGGAGGCCAGGTGATACCTCTACTAGGTAGAGACCAGAGATGCTGCTAAATAGCCTACAATGTACAGGACAGCCCCTACCACAAAGAAGTATGCAGCCCAAAATGTCAATCATGCTGAGTTTGAGAATCCCTGCTCTAGAGCCAGACTGCTCAGGTTCAAATCTCGGCTTCACTGCTTACTAACCATTTGACCTTAGGCAAGTTACGAGACCACTCTGTGCCTCAGTTTTCCCACCTGTACAATGGAGACAAGACTAGTACCAGCCTTGCCAGGTTGTTGTGAGTATTAAATGAGCTGCTACAGGTGAGGTGATCAGCACGTGGCAAGTGCTTGACAATCATCAGCTGTTGTTCATTCATGAACTATTTCCAGAGCACTTACTTTGTATCAGGCCCTATTCCAGGCATTGCTGACCTAGTGAACAAAGCAAACAAGATCCCTGCCCACACAAGGCCTATGTTCTAGTGGGCGGTGGGGAGTGAGCAATTTTAAAAAATACCCAAAGGAGGCTGGGCACGGTGGCTCACGCCGGTAATCCCAGCACTTTGGGAGGCCAGAGGTGGGTGGATCACCTGAGGTCAGGAGTTTGAGACCAGCCTGATCGATACGGCGAAACCCCGTCTCTACTAAAAATACAAAATTAGCTGGGCATGGTGGCAGGCGCCTGTAATCCCAGCTACTTGGGAGGCTGAGGCAGGAGAATTGCTTGAACCCAGGAGGTGGAGGTTGTGGTGAGCCGAGATCACACCATTGCACTCCAGCCTGGGCAACAAGGGCAAAACTCCGTCTCAAAAAAATTAAATAAATAAATAAATAAATAAATAAATAAAATGAAATACCCACGGTAGGGTGATACAGACCACGAGGACAATCAACAGGGGAACACTGAGGCTGGGACGTCTAGCCTGAAACTTGGATAATGCAAAGCCAGATACCTATCGTTAAGGAAGCTGTGAGGTCATCACTCACTCACTCACCTTGAGAGTGAGCCCCGGACTCCTCTTATAGGCCTGCTGGGCACCCCCCAGGGATGGAAATAAAGGAAAATCTTGAGTTCCTTCAAGGGAAATTCCAGGCACCTCCTCTCCCTGAGAAGCAAATAAGAAACTTGATAAGCAGGAAGGTAACAGTAGCCTGAAACAATAGCCAAGGAAGTTAGAGTGATGGGATGTTCCCTATGAAAACCAAAGATAACCTCTTAATATATATTATTTTTCAGAAACCCAGATGACCCTGGCACATAGCAGGTAAGGGGGAACCAGGACTAACCTCTGTCCATCACTCTTTGCTCTTCCTGAGGGACCTGGAGGAGGTCATGCCCACGAGCCAGAGCTAACATTTTTCTCTGCTGATCCCAAATGTTTAGACAGAGCTTCTCTTCCTTAACAATTACAAATCAGAAAATCTTCAAATCCACCTATGACCCATGCCCCCCTCCCCAAGATGTCCAGAATTTTTAGGTGCAATCAATACATAGCCTCCACATTTTGGGGGTTTGTTGCTGTTATTTGTGGTGGTAGTGGTGTTTATTTGAGACAGGTCTCACTCTGTTGCCCAGGCTGGAGTGCAGTGGCATGATAATAGCTCATTGCAGCCTCAACCTGCTAGGCTCAGGTGATCCTCTCACCTCCGCCTCCCGAATAGCTGGGCCCACAGGTGTGTGCCACCTTGCCCATCCTGCCTCCATGTACTGATTTATGACATTGCCTGTAACCTCTGCCTCTCCACCTTTAAAAGCCCTTGCTGTAAGCCATGAGGGAATTCAGGTCTTAAGCATGAGCTGCCCTATTCTCCTTGCTGGGTGCCCTGCAATCATTGCCTCCCTTTCTCTCACTGCAATCCCAATGCCAGTGTTTGGCTTTGCTGTACCAGGTGGGCAGACCCAAGTTCTGTTTGGTAACAACCTGCTGCCCATGGTCAGTGTTCTGATCTGGCGGGAGGCACTGGGCGATTCTCAGGGACTTTTTCAGGACTTACACTAGGATGAGGCAAGGGAAGTACCCACTCAGGTATAACGTTTAAGGGGCTGCCAAAAAAAAAAAAAAAAAGTATTATTATTGAAATGAATAACATTTTACGGCAATATTTTAAAAAGTCAAAACTTACAATAAAATCCACAATGACCAAGACACCAAAATAATCAAAGACAGGATCAATATTTCTGGTGTTCTTCTTTTGCCTCAGGCTTCAAAATGTTAGACACTGGGCTTCTTGGCCCTTGGTCAATGAATCATAAAATACTTCTAGTTCACAGAAGGAAATAGCACTCTAGGCTCTAGGCTAGTTCCTGGGGAGAGAGGCAGTGGGTTTGGTTAGCTTCTCTGTTTACTGGTGGATGTATGTGGTTGGTTGGTTTTTCAGGATCTTCCCTCCCAACTCTTTTTTTTTTTTTTTTTTTTTGAGACGGAGTCTGGCTCTATCGCCCAGGCTGGAGTGCGGTGGCCGGATCTCAGCTCACTGCAAGCTCCGCCTCTCCGGTTTACGCCATTCTCCTGCCTCCGCCTCCCAAGTAGCTGGGACTACAGGCACCCGCCTCGTCGCCCGGCTAGTTTTTTGTATTCTTTAGTAGAGACGGGGTTTCACCGTATTAGCCAGGGTGGTCTCGATCTCCTGACCTTGTGATCCGCCCGTCTTGGCCTCCCAAAGTGCTGGGATTACAGGCTTGAGCCACCGCGCCCGGCCCTTCCCTCCCAACTCTATGAAGGAGTTTTTTAAGGTCAGCACAGACGAAAGTTTGCACCTGGCCTATTAGCATTTTTTGGTGTAAGTGGGTTTCACAATGGCAGATGGTGTCACCTGTTGATGTATGACTGCCCCTCAGCAGGCTTCATGCTCTTGCCTGGTGTTTAAAGATTATAGTCTCTTTCCAAACAGTGGCCCTGTGGAGGCCTCCCTGGCTGCCAGGCCAATAACAAGCTGAAGAGGCAGATTGTTATTGTCAGGGGAGTATGAAGGTGCCACCCAGAACCACCCACCCTTTAAGCATTCATGAAGTGCCTGTGTGTGCATACCTAGGTAACAAGCATGTAACCAGCTCCTGACCTCCCCAAGCCCATGACCCAGCTGGAGAGTGGAAAACCACAGGTCAAATAACATGTGTTTAGCTCCCAGCCCACACATTGCTCCAGACTCCAGATCCTTATAGCCAACCACCTAGAAGCTGTCTCAATTTGAGGGCCCTGTTTCCACCTCCAACTCACCTGGACCAAACTGATCTCATCTTCTCCATCACATCTCAGCTCCTTCAACTCCCCACTCAGTTGTGCAAGCCAGAAACCCAGAAATCACCCCTAACCCCTCATCTTTCTCTTCCTTCCCACAAAGGGTCACCACATCCAGTCGATATTAACCTCCTAATTATCTTTCTAATAGAGACAGGAGGCAGAGAAATTCTAGGCAGACAAGGGCAGGTCCCCAGCAAAACCCCACCTTCCAGCTGAAAACCCTGTAACCCACAGTCCAAAGTGAGAACTTATATCCCTGTTTGCCCTCTCCCAGTTGGTTCTTTCTGAATTTTTTTTTTTTTTTTTTACCAATCAAATGTTGCCTTTTCCAAAACTACCTATGGCCCGCCCCACCCCGTATCCTGTGCCTATAAAGACCCCAGATTCAGTTGGTAGAGCGGAAGAAGCGGCTTAACTGGAGAGAGGCAACTTGACTTCAGAGGAATGACTGGACTTCAAAGGACAGACCACTTAACTTCAGAGAAGAGCTGGCTGGGGACAGCTGGACTTCAGGGAAGATTACCTGCCCATCCCACCCCCTCTCCAGCTCCCCTCTCTGCTGAGAGCCATTTCCACCACTAAATAAAATTATCTGCCTCCACCATTCTTCAAGTGTCTGTGCGACCTCATTCTTCTTGGACACTGGACAAGGGCTTGGGACCCATCAAGTGTGGGTACCCAAAAAAGGCTATCACACTGGCCCTTTGCCCTCGCTGGTGGAGGGCAAACCCCCACACGATGAGGCAAGGGACTCACTGAGCTGATAACACACCACTGTCCACGGACAGTGGAGCTAAGAGAGCATTGTAACACGCCCTGTGTGGTTTCAGGGGTCACAAGTACCCCCACCTGGGTGCCGCTGCAGTGCCTGCACAGAGCCTGCTCCTGCTAGTGCTCAAAGCAGCCAACCAGATCTCACGCTTGTTCACCCATGCCTGATCTGCCCATGGGGCCTGCATGGAGCCATTATGTTAAGTGAAATATGCCAGTCACAAAAGAACAAATTCGTATGACACCCACTCATATGAAGTACCTAAAGTAGTCAAATTCATAGAGACAGAAAGTAAAATCCTGGCTGGCAGGGGCAGAAGGAAGTTATTGTTTTATAAACATAGAGTTTCAGTTTTGCAAGGTGAAAAGAATTCTGGAGATGGACAGTAGTGGCAGCTGCACAATAATGTAAAATTCCCTAATGCTACTGAAACATACATTTAAAAGTGGTTAAGGCCCAGCACAGTGGCTTATGCCGGTAATGCCAGCACTTTGGGAGGCCAAGGTGGGTCGATCACTTGAGGTCAGGAGTTCGAAACCAACCTGGCCATCATGGTGAAACCCCATTTCTACTAAAAATACAAAAATTGGTTAGGCACAGTGGCTCACGCCTATAATCCCAGCACTTTGAGAGGCTGAGGGCAGGCGGATCATGAGGTCAGGAGTTCAAGACCAGCCTGGCTAACATGGTGAAACCGCATCTCTACTAAAAATACAAAAATTAGCCAAGCATGGTGGCATGCACCTGTAGTCCCAGCTACTTGAGAGATTTGAGGCAGGAGAATTGCTTGAACCCAGGAGGCGGAGGTTGCAGTGAATGGATATCATGCCAGTGCATTCCAGCCTGTGCAACAGAGCAAGACTCTGTCTCAGAAAAAATAAGGGTAAGATGGTATATTTTATGTTATATGTATTTTGCCACAATAAAAAAGTTTAAATAACAACAAACCCATAATGCATAATGCATTATGCATTAACTTTTCAAAATAAAAAATAACCATTTTCCAAAATGAATAGTTTAGTGAGAAGACCGGCATCATTTTACATTTTTGCAAATCTCTTTAATATGTGGCTTAACAGAAGCAGCTGCTTCTGAATTCAATCAACTATGATATCACAGGCCACGTAGACTTTGGAAAACTACTGTATGCTCATGAGAGAATAAGAAGGAAAAGGATAATATCTTAATATTGGTGTAGAAATTGTCTCTACCTCACAAACACCTTTTGAAAGCCACCACTCTGCACCAAGCCTTGACTGGACTTTTTTTTTTTTTTGGAGACAGAGTCTCACTCTATCCCCCAGGCTAGAGTGCAGTGGCACCATCTCAGCTCACTGCAACCTCCGCCTTCTGGGCTGAAGTGATTCTCCTGCCTCAGCTTCCTGTTCTCCTGCCTCAGCTTCCCGAGTAGCTGAGAGTACAGGCGCACACCACCGTGTCCAGCTATTTTTTTTTTTATTTTTAGTAGACACCAGGTTTCACCACGTTGGCTAGGCTGGTCTCAAACTCCGGACCTCAGGTGATCCACCCACCTTGGCCTCCCAAAGTGCTGGGATTACAGGTGGGAGCCACCATGCCCACTAGACCTGTATAATCTTGCCCTCTCAAACTCCTAGGCTTTCTATGTCCTTTCTTGGGCATTAATCCTCCTTCCAATCTTTTTTTCAGCTGCAGTCGAAGTGATCTTTCCAAACACCAATCTGATCATATTACTCTTGTCCTTTAAATTCTCTAAGGCCATCCCATTCTTCTCAGGATAAAGTTCAAAATCCTTAATGTGGTCTCCAACAAGGAGACCTGTGGTTTCCTTGTCTACCTCCTCTCTCCTTGCTTCCTGGGCTCCAGCCACACAAGCCTTCACTCTGTGTTTCCAACCAAGCTTCTTTCCAACTCCAGGCCTTTGCACATCCTATTCCTGCTTTTCCTCGATATTTATCAGATGGTCTTTCAAGACACCATACCTTTGTCATACATTCTCATGCCTCCATTTATTTTCCTTACATAATTTGTTACTTAATTCCTATGTTCCTCACTAAAGCATAAACTCCACAAGAGCACAAACATGGCTGCTTTATTCATCACTGCCTGGTATACTGTGAAATTCTACAGTGAAGGTTTATTGAACAAATGAACCAGGTCTTTTCTATTCAAAATGTGACTCCTAAACCAGCAACATCTGGACAGCCTAGGAATTTATTAGAAATGCAGAATCTCAAGTCACAACTAGACTTCCTGAATCAGAATCTGCATTTTTTTTCTTTTTTCTTTTTTTCTTTTTTTTGAGACAGAGTCTCACTTTGTCGCTCAGGCTGGAGTGCAGTGGCGTGATCTCAGCTCACTGCAACCTCCACCTCCCTGGTTCAAGCAATTCCCCTGCCTCAGCCTCCTGAGTAGCTGGGATTACAGGTGCATGCCATTGCCACCATGCCCAGCTAATTTTTTCGTATTTTTATTAGAGACGGGGTGCATGCACCATGTTGGCCAGACTGGTCACGAACTCCTGACCTCAGGCAATCTGCTTGCCTGGATATCCCAAAGTACTGGGATTACAGGCGTGAGCCACTGTGACCGGCCCAGAATCTGCATTTTAACAACATCCCCAGGTGATTTGTATACACTTGACCATTTTAGAAGCACTAGCATAATATTGTAAAACAGCGATACTCTGTCTCAGAAAAAAGAAAAAGGAAAACCCTCCTACACATGCCCGACATAACCCTTCCCTATAGAAAGACCCTATAAAACTAACCCACACACTACCCTTGAGGAGCAGCTGTTCCTTTTCCTTTCTTGGTTCTGGTTCCCTTGTTCACAAGCTAAAATAAACTTTCTTTGCTATTGTGTCTGGTGATCTCTCTTGATTTCTATCCTGAGAGATTATAATACCCAGGTTGCCACTAACAAAAGCACCTACCACACCTGACTGTTTATATCACTCTCAGCATGGTGGGCACCATCATCCCCATTTTGCAGATGAGGAAACCGAGACTGTTGCACAGCAAGTGTCCAGCCCAAAGTTAATAATAAAAGTCAGAGCAAGCATCTCCTGTCCCTTCCCACTTCCCTGCCTTCGTCAAAGCTGTTCCCTCCGCCCTGAGCACCGTTTTTGCTCTGTCTTTTCTGCCTTTCCAATCCTATCCTTCTTCAAATGTCCTTTCCTCCAGGAAGCCTTTCCTGATTTTCTCCCAGGCAAGGGCTTCATCTGTACCCATCTCAGGTCAATAGGCTCTACCTGATGGCACAGACCCATGTCACTTCCCTCACATGAGATTCCACATGGGCCAGGGAAGTCTGATTTAGCTGGTGTCTCATGCAGCTCCCTGATCCATGTCTGACCCATGGGAGATGCTCAGGAATCAGGTCTGATTCAAAGCGGGTTTCCATGAAAAAGGAGATAAAGTGGACTTCATCAAAATTATAACTTCTGTGCATCAAAGGACATCATTAAGAAAATGAAAGGACAACCCATAGAGTGGCAGAAAATATTTGCAAATCAAATCTCTCACAATGGTTTAGTATTCAGAATACACAGAGATCCCCTATAACTCAACAACAAAAACCAGACAACCCAATTAAAAATCAATTAGCCAGGCGTGGTGGAGGGCACCTGTAATCCCAGATACTCGGGAAGCTGAGGCAGGAGAATCGCTTGAACCCAAGGGGTGGAGGATTCAGTGAGCCAATATCAGGCCATCGCACTCCGGCCTGGGCAATAGAGCAAAAACTTCGTCTAAAAAAAAAAATAGACAAAAGATTTGAATAGGTATTTCTCCAGAGAAAATGCACAAATGGCCAACAAGCACATGAAAAGATGTTCAATACCACTGGTCATTAGGGAAATACACATCAAAACCACAATGAGATACCACTTCATGCCCACTAGAAGAGTTATGATCTAAAAAAAAAAAAAAAAGGAAAATAATAAGTGTGAGAAAATGGAAAAATAAGAACCCTCATACATTGCTGGTGGAAATGTTAAATGGTTTGGCTGCTGTGAAAAAAGTCTGACAGTTGCTCAAAAAATAAACAGAGTCACCATATGACCCAGCAATTCCACTCCTAGGTTTATATCCAAGAGAAATGAAAATGTGTCTACACAGAAGCTTGTACCCAAATGTTCATAGCAGCATTATTCATAATAGCCAAAAGGTGAAAACAGGCCAAATGTCCACCAACAGATGAGTGGATTTAAAAAACGTAGTATAGGCCAGGTGTGGGTGGTTCACACCTGCAATCCTAGCACTTTGGGAGGCTGAGGCTGAGGACGAATTGCTTGAGCTCAGAGTTCCAGACCAGCCTGGACAACATAGTGAAATATTTTCTTTACAAAAAAAAATACAAAACTTAGCTGGGCATGGTGGGGAGTGCCTGTGGTCCCAGCTACTCAGGAGACTGAGGTGGGAGGATGGCCTGAGCCTGGGAGATAGAGGATTCAGTGAGCTATCATCACACCACTGCACTCCAGCCTGAACAACAGAGGGAGACCCTGTCTCAAAACCCTGTCTCAAATACAAAAACAGGCCCCGTCTCTACTAAAAACACAAAAATTAGCTGGACATGGGGGCATGCACCTGTAATCCCAGCTACTTGGGGTGGCTGAGGCAGGAGAATCACTTGAACCCAGAGGCAGAGGTTGCAGTGAACTGAGATTGCACCACTGCACTCCAGCCTGGGTGACAGAGCAAGATTCTGTCTCAAAACACACACACACACACACACCACACACACACACACAATGTAGTGTAGCCATACAACAAAATATTACCCAGCTTTAAAAAGAAATAAGTACTGGCCGGGCGCGGTGGCTCAGCCTGTAATCCCAGCACTTTGGGAGGCAAAGATGGGCGGATCACGAGGTCAGGAGATCGAGACCATCCTGGCTAACACGGTGAAACCCCATCTCTACCAAAAAAAAAAATACAAAAAACTAGCCCGGCGAGATGGCAAGCGCCTGTAGTCCCGGCTACTCGGGAGGCTGAGGCAGGAGAATGGCGTAAACCCGGGAGGCGGAGCTTGCAGTGAGCCGAGATTCGGCCACTGCACTACAACCTGGGCGACAGAGCAAGATTCCGTATCAGAAAAAAAAAAAAAAGAAAGAAAGAAAAAAGAAATAGGTACTAATGCATGCTATAACTTGGAAGAACATAGAAAACATTACGCTAAGTGAAAGAAGAGAGACATAAAAGGTCTCTCATCATGTGATTCTTCTTAGGTGAAGTGTCCAGAATAGGCGAATCCATAGAGACAGAAAGCAGATTAGTGGGTGCCAGGGGACTGCGGTGGGGAGAGGGGAATGAGAAATAATTAGTTCATGGGTATGGGGTGTTCTTTGCAGGTGACGAAAAAGTTCGGAAACTAGAGAGAGCTGATAGTTGCACAACATTATAAATGCACTAAACACCACTGAGTTATACACTTTAAAATGGCCAATTTCATGTTGTGTGAATTCTGCCTCAACAAAACAAGAGGAAAACTGGCTGTAACTGTTCATTCACAAAGCACTTCAGATGTGATCAGATTATTTAGATTGATGGGATCACTGAATTACATACCTTAAAATGGTTGAGTATATGCTATATGAATTTCACTTTTTTTAAGTTTAAAAAAAAAAAGAAAGAAAAAGGGATTGGCAAGGGAGAGCTTCTCAGAGGAAGGGTCTTAAACTTGTTCTTGAAGGAATAGAAGAAACCAGGGTTTCTGGAGAGAAGAGGGGCTGGGGCGACCCAGATAAGGTAGACTCTAAGTGATGGGTTGAGTTGCAATAGGGTGAGGAGTCCAGGGAGAGTGGGGCCCCTGTAGCCGGTGGGGGGGTAGAGGCAAGTGGCGGGTGGTTGGGCCTGGGTATGGGGCTGGGTGGGTGGCTGGTCCCAGAAGTGTGGAGAGGCACCACAATGGGGCTTGGTGGTGAAATCTTGTAGGCTCTCTTCTTACCTGGCCTGATTCCATTTTCATTCAGTCAAGACCTTATCAGCCCTTGTTTGCTTGTTTACTATGCAATTATTATCCAAATCAGACCAAGTGACTCATGACCCAGAAATAGCCAAGGCCCTTCTTATGGCCAGGAAGGGGAGTTAGGAATGTTCTGCTCATGTCGGGCAGGTCCAGGCAAACTTGCAATCCTCTCTGGTCACTGCCTCTTCTGGGTCTCTCCATGGTCCCAACTGTGTCTTCATATTTCTTTGTTCCCTCTAAATCTTGCACCCACCTGCAAACACCATCCACCCATTTTTGCTTCTCAGGAGAGACTTATCAAGGCACTCACAAGCCTATTCAGGAGGTGAGTACAGCACCTCCAAATGTCTCTATTCCAGGACCCTAAGCCCTTCAAACATCACCTTCAATGCCACAAGCCTTTTACCATCTGAACTCAGAATAAACAATAACAACTACTGTTACTGCTACTGCTACCGTTTGTGTTGTGTCTGCAGAGAGCCAGGCTCTGTGTTTGAGCACTAACGCATGAGTGTGTTCCATTTCACTGAAGACACAGGAAACCAGGGGAGTGATTTTCAAAATATGTAACCACCAGTGTGGCGTGGGTACTGAACCACTCAGACTAACGGCCAAACAGGTGCACACTGGCTAAAGATCAGTCAGCTGCAGGACACCCTGAAAAGCCATGAAGGATTAAACATGAGTGTGTGGTGCAGATCATTAATTCAGGAGCTCAGGAAGAGGAAGTTTCCATAAAGGGGCAATTCAACTGGGGTGAAATTTAGAATAGGTTGAGGAGGGTTGTCACATGTGTCCATGTGAAGAGACCGCCAAACAGGCTTTGTGTGAGCAACAAGGCTGTTTATTTCACCTGGGTGCAGGCAGGCTGAGTCCGAAAAGAGATTCAGCAAAGGGTGGTGGGATTATCATTAGTTCTTAAAGATTTGGGATAAGTGTGCGAAGTACATTCTTAAGGGCGGGGGAGAATATATCGTATCAGTTACACGAGTGGGAACAAATCACAATGGTGGAATATCATCAGTCAAGGCAACTTTCACTTCTTTTGTGGATCTTCAGTTGCTTCAGGCCATCTGGATGTATACATGCAGATCACAGGGGGTATGACGGCTTAGCTGGGCTCAGAGGCCTGACAAGGGTGTGGCTGAGAAGGAGGAGAGGTGGGGAGAAGGATTGAGATGGGTCTGTGTCCAGGACAGGAAGCAGATCTGTGAACTGATACTGAGTGCAGAGGTGGTGGGCATTACAAACAGGATAAGGATATATCACAGAGGGTCTTAAGTGCAAAGCAAAGGAGTATAGGCTGTGAAAATTTGTGAACAAAGAGAGACTGAAGGAGTCCCTGGAGAAGAAACAACTGGAGGCTATAACTGTGTGATTCAGAACTCCTGCCTCTGAACTCCTACCTCCCCCAGAGGTAGGAATTATGCCAACTAAGCTGGGATAAGCTCACACTGCACAGGAGTTTGCAGCTTGCACAAGAGTCCAGAAACGAGTACTCTATCACAGGGCCAGGACTAGGGTGAGAGCAGCGAGGCATATTATTGAGGTGCAAAATGTAAGGGGGTGCCCAAAAGTGCAGTAATCAAGATAAATAATGCTTGAATGCAATATGTTTAAAAATGAAAAGTTAATGCAAAAAAAAACACATGGTGAGCAAAATGTCACATTTTAAAATAAATATGGGATCAGGCTGGGCACAGTCGCTCATGCCTATAATACCAGCACTTTGGGGGCCGAGGTGGGCAGATCACCTGAGGTCAGGAGTTCATGACCAGCCTGGCCAACATGGTGAAACCCCATCTCTACTAAAAATGCAAAAATTAGCCAGGCGTGGTGGCGTGTGCCTGTAATCCCAGCTATCAGGAGGCTGAGGGGGGAGAATTGCTTGAACTGTGAGGCAGAGGTTGCAGTGAGCCGAGATCATGCCATTGTACTACAGCCTGGGCAACAAGAGTGAAACTCCATCTCAAAAATAAATAAATAAATAAATGATCGACCTTTGCACTTGCACAGCATAACCTCGCTGCTTCACCCTGATCCTGGCTGTGATGAAACACCAGCTTCTGGACTTTTCTGCAGGTCTTCACACTTTTCTTGGCTGTGGGTGCAGCATCTGCAGTGTTTGGCCAAAGAGGTGGTGTTCTCCATGTTCTCTGACTTTCCGGGGGACAAATAGCGCCTTCTTAGTCAGTCAATGGACATTTTTCAGGCTGGACTTCTCTGACCCACAGCCAAGGGAAGTAACCAAGGTGGCTAGGCAGGATGTCTCCTGGCCAACAGAACTAACAAGAAGTTCAAATTCACATTACAACCCAACTGAAGCTGCTTTGGTGACTGAACCTCCTTGATGCAGACTTATACCCCTACTGTATTCGTTACCTTTTCCACTCTACAAACTTTGGTCACTCAACCCTGCATCCATCCATCCCTCCTTCCACCCATCCATCCAACAATAAAACTGTTTGTCCATCTTGCCATGGACAGAGCTGTCTATCCAGCCATCCCTTCTTCTATCCATTCATCCATACATGCATCCAAACACACAGCCAGGCGCCCAACCACTGAGCCAATGCTCCACCCACCTACCATATAAAATCAGCCTGTGGATGTGGAAGGAGTCCCACCTGTTACCAGCAGGTCTACTTAACTTCTCCAAGTCTCAATCTCTTCATCTGAAAATTGAGTATGTGTATGCTCATAAGGGCCTTCACAGGGTTGATATGAACAGTAAATAACAAAACCCACGTGAATGGTGGCTATTATATTGCTATTGTACAAAAATGAACATGGCTAAAGGCCCAACTTGTCTGCTACGACGTTGGCTCTAACAGATAATCTGGAAAACCAGTCAAACCTGTAGTTAATAGTTGCGGTGGTGGGGGAGGGGAGTGATAAAGTTGTGTTATCCTTTTTGTTATCCCCAGATTCGGCTTAAGAAAAAGAATAAATGGCTGCGGGGCAGGTAACAATGACTAGAACATTCATGCAGGAGGCATTCTGCATGCAGGCATTGATTGCAGATTCCAGGACCTGTGGTTAGTGGACTCCTACTGATGTTTCTGGGAATTCTAGACCTGGAAGTTCAGGAAGGTAGGCAAGCCTCAGGACTCACTGTCATCACTTGTTCCCATGGGGCAAATGCTTCAGTGGAGTAGAACTCTGGACTCAGGTAGCCAGGAATTCAAATCCCACTCTTACTTACTTGTATGGCCTTAGACAATGTACGTAAGTGCCTCAATTACCTTATCCATACAATGGGGATTTAAAAAGTGAAGATTCTGCTGGGTGAGGTTGTGGTGGCTCAGGCCTGAAATCCTAGCACTTTGGGAGGCCTTGACAGGTGGGTTGCCTGAGCTCAGGAGTTCAAGACCTACCTGGGCAACATGGAGAAACCCTGTTTCTACTAAAATACAAAAAATTAGGTGGGCGTGGTGGCAGGCACCTGTAATCCCAGCTACTCAGGAGGCTGAAGCAGGAGAATTGCTTGAACTGGGGAGGAGGACGTTGCAGTGAGCCGAGATCGTGCCATTGCACTCCAGCCTGGGTGACAGAGCGAGACGCTGTCTCCAAAAAACTAAATAAATAAAAATAAAATAAAAAGTGAAGATTCACAAAGTTGTTGTTGTTGTTGTTTTTCCTTTTTTGAGATGGAGTCTTGCTCTGTCGCCCAGGCTGCAGTGCAGTGGCACAATCTCGGCTCACTGCAAGCTCCGCCTCCCGGGTTCACGCCATTCTCCTGCCTCAGCCTCCCAAGTAGCTGGGACTACAGGTGCCCGCCACTACGCCCGGCTAATTTTTTGCATTTTTTAGTAGAGACAGGGTTTCACTGTGTTAGCCAGGATGGTCTTGATCTCCTGACCTGGTGATCCGCCCACCTCGGCCTCCCAAATGCTGGGATTACAGGCGTGAGTTACCGCGCCCGGCTGATTCACAAAGTTTATTTGTGTGAAGCACTTGGAGCAGGGTCCAACACGTCCCCACAAGAGGTCATGACTCTGACCATGGATAGGCCTGCTCTCTGCCCTTGGCCTCCCAGCTTCCATATGCACCAGACCTTCAGACCAATGAGGCACCTGCCAGCTTGGGCGTTTCATCTGGTATATTGGTTTCTTCCTATTGTTGTGTGCTAATTACCACAAACTTAGAGGCTTACAACAGCACAAATGTATTCTATGGAAGTTCTTTAAGTCAGAAGTCCCTGTGAACTTGGTTGGTTCCCTGGAGGGTCTCGGGGAGAATCTGCTTCCAAGCTCATTCAGAGTGCTGGCAGCGCAGCTCCATGCTGGTGAAGGGCTGAGGTCCTGGTTTCCTTGCTGGCTGTCACTAGGGTTATTTCCAGCTTCTAGAGGTTGCCTGTGTACCTTGGTTTTTGGCCCCCTTCAAAGCCAGCAGTGGCATAGAGAGTCCTTCTCATGATTCAGAGCTCTCTGACCCCACCTGCCTCATCCCTCCTCTAACTTCTCTGACCTCTCCTTCTGTCCCATCTCTCTGACTCTTCTCCTATGCTCTTCTGCTTCTAAAGGCCCACATGATTCCATAGGGCACCTCGGATAACCCAGGATAATCCTATTTAAAGTCAGCTGATTCAAATGTTAATTCCATCTGCAAAGTCCTTCATGGCAGTCACTAGATTGTGCTTGAGTGAATACCCAGGGAACAGGGAGCTTTTGAGTTCTGCCTACCAGCCCTGTCCAGCCAAGACGGTGCCAGAAGCTCCAGTCCTCAGCTTCATTTCTGTAGAGGTGCAGAGAACTGGAACCAGGAGAAGCCCTCTCAGAGGTGACAGCCAGTTGGAGACAGAGAGTCAGACAAACTCACTATGAAAGTGTGTGCAGGTAGCAAAGGACAAAAAGCACACAACAGAGCATCAGAAAAGCCCATGCATGGCAGGGAGTCACTATTCTGGTGCCATGCTCAGGGCCAGGCATTTTACCTATATTTAAACTGCATGACTGTATCTAACTACCCTGGAAAGCAGGGACACTTGCTCCATTTTACAGATGAGGAAACTGAGGCCCAGGGGGAGGGGGGAACCACTTGCTTAGGTCACACAGTGAATCTGTAGTATGGCTAAAACCAAACATCGATTTCCAATTAACCAGGTCAGTGCCCTCCACATCTCAGCACCCAGGGGCCCTGGCTTGCTGGAATGATCCACAAAAGAGGGTCACCAGGGACCTAGCGCAGTGGGCAGCTCTGGGGTCTGAGGTCTAGTATGCAGAGCTTTTAATTCTGACTTTCTCCAAGTGGCTGGGATGGGCAGAGGGGTGAAGTATTCCAGGCACACTTGAAGGGCAGGACATCTGCCTAGGGAGGACACCTTTATCGCAAGGCCAGCGGCTCACGTTCCAAAGAGTAACCCAGCAGGGTCTTTTCTGAGACATTTGTCACCCATAGGGGCATCCAGACAGGGATGGAGTCACAACCTAACGAAGATCTGCTTTATCTGAAAAAAAGTGCCTGCTGGAGCTGACCCCTGGTCCCATGGAGATTCCATGTCCACGTGCCACACCGGCCGCAGGAGAGGAGAGAGACTGTGGGGGAGGCTCTTTAAATGCAGATTTCTGAGCCCTACCGAGACCCAGTAGGTCAAATCCCAGGAAAGAAGTCCAGGAATCTGCTTCCCCAGGTGCCTGAGAAGCAGAGTCTGGCTAGAACATCAGGGGATAAAACACCAGTAGGAGGGAGGCCGTGAGAGAGCTCAGATCTGGCTCCACTCACAGGTTGGAAAGACACATTTTTAAAAAGAGAGGGCAGGGCATAGAGGCTCACACCTTTAATCCCAGTACTCTGGGAGGCTGAGGCAGGAGGATCACTTGAGCCCAGGAGTTTGAGACCCCATCTCTACTAAAAATACAAAAAAATTAGCTGGGCTTGAGCCTGTGGTCCTAGCTACTCAAAAGGCTGAAGTGAGAGGATCTCCTGAGCCTGGGAGGCCAAGGCTGCAGTGAGCTGTGATGATGCCACTGCACTCCAACCTGGCTGGCAAGAAAGCCAGGCCCTGTCTCAAAATAAATAAATACAAATTTAAAAATGAAGAGACAGAGGAAGAGAAAGCCCAGAGCAGAGAACACTGCAGTAGGTCAAGGCTGGGTTCAGACACTCTCTGCATGCGGACTGGGAAAGTTACAATCTACTCTTGGGGCCTCAGTTTCCTCTTCTGTAAAATGGGGGGTCAACAACATGCCACTTTGCAAGGTGATGATGTAAGTGAAGAACAGGGTGCCACTGGGCACTCGAGGCTACAGCACAGGCGGTTCTAAATCACCCTTTCCTCACCCAAAGCAGTGACAGCACCAGCCTTCTCAGCCTGGAATGCACGTTCTTCTGTCTGTCTCACGCCCACACCCTTACATACCATGTTCTTCAGCTTTGCGAGCTTCAGAGAATGGCCCTACAGTTCTTAATGTAACTTCCTCAGCAGAAAGACAAAAATGTTTATTGAGGGGCAAAGCAATTCACAAGGAGGGTGTCTAGCTTCTCCAGTTGTAAGTCCACTCCAAGCAAAAGGGAAGCCAGGGGAATGTGGTTAACCAG
This sequence comes from Trachypithecus francoisi, assembly GCF_009764315.1. Classification (NCBI taxonomy): domain Eukaryota; kingdom Metazoa; phylum Chordata; class Mammalia; order Primates; family Cercopithecidae; genus Trachypithecus; species Trachypithecus francoisi. Next base: position 110,024,690 of record NW_022681468.1, read on the forward strand.
GGCAGGGAGACGTGGGGAGTATGGGGGAAAGTCCGAGGTGGAGACACACAGGGACATGGGGGGAGGTGTGAGGTGGGGACAGGCAGGGAGATGGGGGTGCAAGGTGGAGACACGCAGGGACATGAGGGGGTGCGAGGTGGGGACAGGCACGAAGATGGGAGGTGCAAGGCTGGGACAGGAAGGGACATAGTGGTGTGAGGTGGGCAAATGCAGAGAGATTGGGGGGGTGCGAGGTGGGGACAGGCAGGAAGATGGGGGTGCGAGGTGGGGTCAGGCAGGGACATGGAGGGTGTGAGGTGGGGTCAGGCAGGGAGATGGGGGGTGTGAGGTGGGGACAGGCAGGGACATGGAGCGGTGTGAGGTGGTGACAGGCAGGGACACGGGAGGTGCGAGGTGGGGACAGGCAGGGAGATGGGAGTTGCGAGGTGGGGACAGGCAGGGACATAGGGGGTGGGAGGTGGGCACAGGCAGGGAGATGGGGGTGCAAGGTGGGAACAGGCAGGGACACATGGGGGAGCGAGGTGGGGACAGGCAGGGAGATGGAGGGTTCAAGGTGAAGACAGGAAGGGACATGGAGGGTGTAAGGTGGGGACAGGCAGGGACATGGGGGGTGCGAGTTGGGGATAAGCAGGGAGATGGGGGGTGCGAGGTGGGGATACGCAGGGAGATGGGGGACATGGGGATGGCGACACGCTGGGAGAGGGAGAGGCCAGGCTGAGACCTCCCCGCGCTGTGCCAGCCAGTCCAGGCAGATCAAGGCCTGATAGCCAGGCCTGATAGCCAGACAAGCCCTTCCTCCCAGAGGAGATAAGGGAGCGACGCGGCCGGGTGCTATGTGAACTACAGCTGGAGGGTTAGTCGGCGCCGCCCCCTCCCGCAAGCCTGGCCCCAGGGGAGTCCCGCCCACCCCCGCCCTGCGCTCGCTCCGCCCCGCGCTCGCACCGCCCCGCGCTGGCACCGCCCCTCCGCGGTTGTGCAGCCCCGCCGCACTCGCAGTCGCAGTTGTGGGCTGCCACCTCCGTGGACCCTGAGCGCCAGAGCCCAGCCGCCACGGCCGCGATGTGGGTCACGCTGCCGCTGCTCTGCGCCGGAGCCTGGCTCCTGGGAGCCCCAGTGTGCGGCGCAGCGAAACTGTCCGTGAACTCCTTAGGTACGCAGAGGGGTCGCCGCCCGAGAGGGTGCTGGCAGGTCCTACAATGGACGCCGGGAGAACTTGGCCGGGGACGCACTGGGCTCCGGAGGAACGGGGCAGAGCTTTCCCCGGTGAGAGGCCAGGGACTCTGCGTGCTGGCACGGGGAGGGGTGAACTGCATTATGGGGGGTGGGGGGGACGTCTCGGAGGGTAGGCGGCTTGTAGGACCAGAAGAGCAGATGGGCTGAGTGTCCAGGGTCCCGCTTAGCCAGGCGGCTCTCCAGCCTAGAATACCAAAGGAGCCCGCAGCTCCTTCCGCCTTCCCCAACTGGGGACACAGAGTGTCACACAGAGGACTCTGATCTGTCCCTGCCAGAGGCAAGCAAGGACTTTCCAGCCTTCTATAGCGGCTTCCCCCGGGACTTGGCACACAAGGGATCTCCATAGTGTCCTGGGAGTCCCATCTGTAGAGTAGGTTGGACGGGCTGTTTGAAAGAGTGTGCAACGGCAGCAGGGAAAGCACTCAGACCAGCAGCGCTTTTAACCGCACCCCAGGGCCCATGGTGTCAGGTGGAGCCCCAGGACTCCTCTTGTTGGCCAGGCTGTGACTGGTCCAGCTTCGTGCTGCCCTTGCACCCTGTCTACTGCCGGCACTGCCCTGGCTGAAGGCAGGGAGCCTGCTCTTCCTTACTGCCTCTCTCCTTTCCTACTGCCCCTGGTCCCAGCCTCAGCCCACAGGCTCTGAACTTAAAGACCACCTGCCCCCTTCACAGAGAAAAGTAGCCAAGAAACAACCCGAGGAGCCAGGAACCTAGGGAGGGGGGTGCTCTGAGCTCTGGAGGAACGGGACAGGGCTTTCCCCCAGCTAGAGGCTCAGGGGATGGGACAAAGATCACCGAGGCTGAATCTGGGCCGGAGGGTTGCCTCATTCCTTCCCACCTATTTATTTAAAAAGCCCCCCAGTCTTGCAGACCTCAGTGGGTGGCCAGCTCCAGGTCAGTTCCCGCCTAAGGAAAACCCAGCTGCCCCAAGTGAGGGCTGCTTGGAGGAGGCTGGCACTGAGAGACTGTCTGAATTCCAGAGCAGGGCTTGGCAAACTTTTTCTGTAAAAGACCAGATGGTAAATAACTTAGGCTTTATGGTGGTCTCTGTAGCAACTACTAACTCTGCCATGGTAGTGTGATAGCAACCATAGATTGTAAGTGAGTGAGTGTGACTGGGTTCTAATAAATGATTTTTATGGCCACTGAAATTTCAGTTTCAAATGATTTTCGGATGCTATAAAATATTATATTTCTTCTAACCATTCAAAAGTGTAAGAAACTGTTTGTAGCTCAGGAGCTGTACAAAAACAGGAGCCACGGACCGGGTGCGGTGGCTCACACCTGTAATCTCAGCACTTTGGGAGACCAGGGCAGGCGGATCACTTTAGGTCAGAAGTTCGAGACCAGCCTGGCCAATATGGTGAAATTCTGTCTCTACTGAAAATACGAAAATTAGCTGGGTGTGGTAGCCAGGCGCCTGTAATCCCAGCTACTCAGGAGGCTGGGGCACGAGACTCACTTGAAACCAAGAGGTGACGATGACTCCAGCCTGGGTGACAGAGTAAGACTCCATCTAAAACAGACAAACAAACAAACAGGGGAATACTGTAGTTTCCTGAAACCTGCTGTAAATCCAGGCAAGGCAGCACACATTATGGCACTTTTAAAAGTCCTGACTAGATTGGAATGGATCTATTTGAGGGTAGAGTATGGTTCACCAGCAGATTATTCTGGCCCCAGAATAATCTCCCCAGAGGCAAACTGGTAGTCAATTGTCCTAAACTCAAACCCTGCCTCCAACTTTTGTCCTGAGTTGAGGTCTGTCTTCCTCTAAAGCCCTCAGCTGCAGCAGGGCACTTAATCAAGATTTGGAATCCCCTGAAACTCTAAAGGGACCCATGTTGGGGAAATGTGCATTTTCCCCCAGGGAAAATGGCCATAGATTGGTCTCTGGAACAGGTTCGAGACCCAAAAACAGAGATCTGAATGCTGTGTGGTAGTGATCTTCACATTGGAGGTATGAATCCTTGGGGGAATACAAAGATATTCCAAGTGATGCCGGCAGAGAGTGTTCTGGAAATCCATTTATAGACCTTTTATTTCCAAATGTCCTCTTTGCTAAAACTGGGAGAGAGCCCCTGAAGGCAAGGGGGTACCTCTTTCCTCTCATTCAATCTGAACCTGAACCCATGGGTATAAAAACAACAGGGACGGCAAACAAAAAGACAAAACAGTAATAAATCCTTCATATCTGGCATTCTCAATTCCTCAAGGAAACTGAATTGAAGAGGAGAGGACCTCATGGGGGTATCAACTGATGGGGTCTTAAAGATAATGTTGAGTGAGGCCAGGCGTGGGGACTCATGCCTGTAATCCCAACACTTTGGGAGGCCAAGGTGGGTGGATCACCTGAGGTCAAAAGTTTCAGACGAGATTGGCTAACATGGTGAAACCCCATCTCTACTAACAATATAAAAATTAGCTGGGAGTGGTGGTGGGCACCTGTAAACCCAGCTACTTGGGAGGCTGAGATAGGAGAATTGCTTGAACTGGGGAGGTGGAGGTTGCAGTGAGCGGGTATCATGCCACTGCCCTCCAGCCTGGGCAACAGAGCCAGACTCCATCTCAAAAAAAAAAGAAAAGAGAAGGAAGGAAGGAGGGAGGGAGGGAGGGGAAAAGAAAAGGAGAAAAGAAAAAGAAGGAAGGAAAGAAAGGAAAGAAGAAAAAGAAAGGGAAGAAGGAAGGAAGGAAAGAAAGAGAAAAGAAAGAGAAAGAAAGAAAGAAAAAGAAAGAAAGAAAGAAAGTTAGTTGAGTGATAGAGTACCATGGGATTGGATGCACAGAAAGGAGTGCAAAGAATTAAATGGCATTGCTCTTAAAAACTGCCTGCATTCCCAGCTGCTTATTTGAGCAGGGTTTCCCAGCCCTTTGACCTATAAGAAACAAAAATAAGACCAGAATTAATGCTGAACCTTTTCTCAATTAAACAATATTCACTCATGAAAATATAAATCCATTGTGGGGGATGGGTAGTAGAGTCCTGTTTATTTCATTAAGAGATGCATTTCTGATACAATTTTACTTTTGATGTTTAACAATTACTTTTCATAATGCATAATACATTTGAAATGTTTTAATCATTTGGGACACTAAAAATAATTATGATTACTCAATTCAGAATAATTTTTTTTTTTTTTTTTTTTTTTTGAGATGGAGTCTTGCTCTGTCACCCAGGCTGGAGTGCAACAGCACGATCACAGCTCACTGCAAGCTCCGCCTCCCAGGTTCAAGCGATTCCCCTGCCTCAGCCTCCTGAGTAGCTGGGATTACAGGCACACACCACCATACCCAGCTAATTTTTGTAATTTTGTGGAGACGGAGTTTCACCACGTTGGCCAAGCTGGTCTTGAACTCCTGAACTCAAGCGATCCACCCACCTTGGCCTCCCAAAGTGTTGGGATTCCAGGCATGAGCCACCGCACCCAGCTGGAGTAGATAGATTTTTAAATTAACTTCTTAGTGAAATATAACATCATACAGAAAGGGGCACAATTCATTAAGTATGCATTTCCACGCATTTTCGCCATCTATACACACTCGGGTGACCAGTGCTCAGATGAAGAAACAAGACATGAGCAGCACCCCAGAAGCGCTTTCTGTGCCCCCACCCAGTAGGCATAACCACTATCCCGACTTTTAACACCATTGATTAACAGTACATACTTTTTCACGTTAATTTGGGGTACAAAACCAGGAAGAGTCAGAGTTTCTTTTTGCATTCTGCATTATATCACACCATTTTTGATGTTTTAAATTTAGCCCAGTTTTCTAAAATGAAAATCAGTTCTAAAGTGCCCTACTTTACTCAACATTAGACTCAACATTAGTGTGATGTGCCCAGACCTAATTTTTTTTTTTTCTTTTTACAGAGAAGTTTCACTTCAAGTCATGGATGTCTAAGGTCAGTGCCCAACTTCTTCTTTCTGAAGTTTTTCATTTCACAGTTTCCTGTTATCAAACCAAACTGTCCCAGATTTGAGACAATGAAAGAGGGAATTTCCAACTTGGCCTAATGGGGTCTTTCCAGATGTTGAATTGGCCAAACACTGGGAAAGATGCAGTTAAGTAAATTCCTTCCAAATAGTGGTCCCAAGTGCTGAACTTGGCTGACAGCCTTCCAAGCCCTGGGATTCGTTTCTGTATTTTGTATTCAGAGCATATTGTGGAGAATGTAAATTAGTACAACCATTGTAAAAAACAAAAAAACAAAAAAAACAGTATGGGGGTTCCACCAAAAACTCAAAACAAAACTACCATACGACCCAGCAAGCCTACTACTGAGTATATATCCAAAAGAAAGGAAAGTTGTATAATAGGGAGATAACTGCACCCTCATATTTATTGCAGAACTAGTCACAATAGCCAAGATACAGAATCAACCTAAGTGCCTGTCAACGGGGAAAGCAAACATGGTGTATATACACAATGGAATATTATTCAGCCGTAAAAATATGAGATTCTGTCATCTGCAGCAACATGGATGGAACTGGAGGCCAGTATGTTGAGTGAAATAAGCCAGGCATAGAAAGGCAAATATTGCACATTCTCACTCATATGTGAGAGATAAAAAGGTGGATCTCATGAGGAAAGACAGTAGAATGGTGACTACCAGAGGCTAGGAAGGGTAGGGAAGCAGGGATGAAGATAAATTGATTCATGAATACAAAGAAATTTTTTTTTTTTTGAGACAGAGTCTCACTTTGTTACCCAGGCTGGAGCGCAGTGGTGCACTCTCGGCTCACTGCAACCTCCACCTCCGGGGTTCAAGCGATTCTCATGCCTCAACCTCCTGAGTAGCTGCAATTACAGGTGCCTGCCACCACGCCCAACTAATTTTTGTATTTTTAGTAGAGATGGGGTTTCACCATGTTGGCCAGGTGGGTCTTGAACTCCCGACCTCAGCCTCCCAAAGTGCTGGGATTACAGGCGTGAGCCACCACACCTGGCCCAAAAATAATTAGATAGAAGAAATGAAACCAAGTGTTTAGCAAATAAGTAGATTGGACTGTAGTAAGCAATAATTTATTGTGTATTTCCAAATAGCTATAAGAGAATAAGTTGAATGTTCCCAGCATAAAGAAATGTTTAAAGCAATGGATATCCCGGTTACCTTGAATTATTACAGATGATATGACTATATCAAAGTATTACATGTATCAAAAAAAGCACATCAGCTATATATCAATAAAAAATTATACACATTTGTTTTTAGAAAACCAAAGCACACTGTGTACTGGTTGTAAAATCAGTTGAGGAACACCAGTGCTTGTGCTTTTGAAAAATGGTGATTTTTGCCATAAACTTGACCCAGCACCAGCAGTGGCGTCCAGGAGTGCCCCGCATGTGGCAGGTCTGTTCACCAGCGCCTCTTGGACCGCAAGCTGACTTTCAAGCAGCTGCATGGTTTTCATTCTGGCCACAGGACCCTGAAGATGGGATTGTTTTGTAACTTCCCAAATTTCTCAGCAGAGACTAAGGGCAGTGCCCCGCCCATTAACACAGATTTGGCCTGTGAATGATAGCAGAAAGAAAACCTTCATCTTTCCTCTTACGAAAACAAAAAAAGTCTCCCTCTGGGGAGCTGTATCCTGTTTCCATGACTTGCTTTTGGCGTGTTTTGTTTTAGCACCATAAGACATACAGCACGCAGGAGTACCACCATAGGATGCAGACGTTTGCCAGCAACTGGAGGAAGATAAATGCCCACAACAATGGGAACCACACATTTAAAAGTATGTGGACACCTTCCTTCCTGGAAGGCAGTCAGTTAGTGAACCAGCCCATGAAAGGGCCCACTGGGTGCTGGTGGGTGGAGGGAGCAGAAGCCCGGGCTCTGAAGTTGTGTTTGGCTGACCTCAGATTGTGGCTCCACTGTTACTCTCTGTGTAATGTGGGATCGTAAATTTGGGACAAAGCCGGTACCCCTCTGGGTGGTTGTGAAGTTTACAAGAGACTATAGAAGCCCCTGCCCCATTCCTGCCGTCTGAGGGTCCAGCCTAGAAGCCAAGCTCTGTCTTTGGATTGTTGTGGGGGGTAGGGGTTGTTCATGGGCTCAGAGCAGCCCCTGGGAACATCTGCCTTCACTCCGGATTAATTTCACTAGAAACTCACACACACGTCCAGCATATTTGCTAAGGACTCTGAGAAATATTGGTAGTTGACTAAATTGGTAATAAAGGCATCAAGCATGAACTGGAAGGAAACTTGGGCTTGAAACTCATTTCTGCCCAGTCCTAGCCTGTGACCTTCAGGGATGCTAACATGGGCAGTAAAGAGGAAATGAGGCCAGGTGTGGTGGCCCACGCCTGTAATCCCTGAAGACGAGGTCAGGAATTCGAGACCAGCCTGGCCAACATGGCGAAACCCCATCTCGACTAAAAATACAAAAATTAGCCAGGCGTGGTGGCAGGCGCCTGTAGTCCCAGCGACTAGGGAAGCTGAGGCAGGAGAATCGCTTGAACCTGGGAGGCGGAGGTTGCAGTGAGCCGAGATTGTGCCATTGCCTCCAGCCTGGGCAACAAAGCGAGACTCTGTCTCAAAAAAAAAGAAAAAAGAGCGGAAATGATCACGCATCCCTCCTGGGGCTGTGTAGAGACCAAATTAGGCAGCAGGTGGGAAGGCCCCAGCAGCAGTGGAGTGGTTCTTTACCTAGCCATCCATCAGATTGACGAGGGGAGTATCTAAAAAAGTAAGTGCCCGGGCTCCACCCCAGACCAACTGCATTAGCATCTCTGGAGTGTGGCCCGGATATCTATACCATTGAAAAAGCTCCCCAGGTATTTTGGCAGCACTGTAAGGGCTGACCTTAGTATACTGAATTATATTAAATACAGAAACTTAAAGGAGATGAGTTGCAGTGGTTCTAAACAGGATACAGGTAAACAGGAGGTTTTATCATTTTTTCTTGTCTCTTCATTAATGATTCGCTAGCCACCTGTTTTATTTTGGTTTTTTCCTTCCTTTTTGTAGTGGCACTGAACCAATTTTCAGACATGAGCTTTGCTGAAATAAAGCACAAGTATCTTTGGTCAGAGCCTCAGGTAGGTATAATTGATTGCAACCAAACCTGAATCCTTTTAGTGAAACCTTTGGAATAAATTTGGAGCCTGCTCTGCTTCTAGGCAGATTCAGTCCCATCCCCAGATGCAGCTGAGGGTGTCCCCAGATTCTTTGGGGGAACCAGAGTAGTCAGCTCTCAGCAGTCCAGGCCCATGGCCTTAGCAATGTGGACCCTTAACTTCGGGCTCCCAGATTAAAATATAGATGCTCAGTTAAAAATGAATTTCAGATCAACAACAAGTAATTCTTTAGCATAAGTATATTCTAAAGATTGCACAGGATATACTTACACTACAAAGTTATTTGTTGTTTACCTGAAATTCAAATTTAACCAGGTGAGCTGTATTTTTATTTGCTACATCTGTCTACGCTATCCTAATGCTCTGGACTCTCAAGGGGACATGTAATTTAGCATTTGGGAGCAGTAGACAGGAGAGGGAAGGTTCTGACAGCTGCAGTCTTTCTCATTCTCTCTTGGTGATTCTGTTTTTATACCTTTCTTCTTCTTGTTGTCAGAAAGGTGTTTGGTTTTGTTTATTTTCCTGAAAATAATGTATTTGGTTGTTCCAGAATTGCTCAGCCACCAAAAGTAACTACCTTCGAGGTACTGGTCCCTACCCACCTTCCATGGACTGGCGGAAAAAAGGAAATTTTGTCTCACCTGTGAAAAATCAGGTATGCTTGGCAATCTCCATCCTCTCCCTGCAAAACAGCCACACTCCCAGACAATACACCAGGAAGAACAACTCAAAAGGTCCACAAAACCACCTTAAGCACATCCCTGCCTCTGTTTCCTCTCAGCATCTCTCCAGCCCTCTTCCTTTGAGGGGCCAGGGAGGTCAGCACTTCTCTAGGCTGCCCTGGAGGATGCAAAAGTTCCTGTTTATTGGGCTCAAGTTCACTGCCTTCCTTCTCCACGCCTCACATTTTCCCATTGGTCTCAGGTCTCTCCTACAGGGCCATCCAAAACATTATGTTCCCTGTGCCCATCTGGACACCAGAACCCCATGCATCTCCTCTTCCCTGCTCCTTCCTCTCCAAGCCACCAGGGGCTAGCCCCTGCCCTGGCTGGCCACATCCCTCTGGTTAGTCCATGTGTCATGCATCAGCAAGCTTCTCATGGTGGGGGCTGGCCTCTGTGGCCCTCGTTGTGGGGCACAGAGGGCTTGGCAAGGTGAGAAGCCCCACCTTCCTCCATGGGGGAGCAGTGGGGGGGTCTCAATACAGGCCCTGTCCCAGAGTCTGGACCCAGCCCCCGCTGTTCTCCCAGCCTGCCGTGGCCCCTCCCCTAGCAGTGAATCTGCTGTGGCCTTCTTCAGAAAGACGCTGACCTCTGGTCTCTAGGAAATATCAAGTGAAGGTTTCCTTCCTGGCAACTCCTGGCTTTCCATCAAAATTCTCCGTGAGAAATGTTTTTTCACTTTCCAAAAAGCCATGCAGCACAGCTTTAAATCCTCCCAGGCTCACAGTGTTCATGGAGCCTGCCAAGTGTTGGATGTTTAACTAGCACCCAGGAGCCAAAGCAAACCTCTCCTTGCTGCAGGGAGTGGAGCAGAAGCCTACCTTTGCCCCTGTGACCTTTTTAGACCCTCTGAGAATCACATGACAATTCAGGGCAACATGTAGTAAGTGTGGAAACCTAAACCTGCTCACCACTTGGACAGGTAGGAAAGGGAGGCCCACCAAGAATTTTCCAAGTCCTCCTGTTAACTGATCCTGGGCTATCAGGCAGAACGCAGCCAGCTGGGCTAAGGGAGCAGAATGAGGTACTTCCTGTCATAGATGTGTGCTATCTCTTACTGTGGCCGCTGTGTGGGGATAGAGATGGACAGCAGCCCCAGCGTCCATCAGCTCAGCACCCCCTTTGAGAGTTTCTCACTTTACGGGGGGGGAGCCTGAGAGGGAGGGTGGTTTGCCTGAGGTCCAAGGTAAGTAAGTGACAGAGGGGACTCAAAACCAGGCCCCTGCCCCAAGTCTAGCACCCAAGGCTCAGCCCAGCTCCGCCTCCTTCAGCAGTGAGCATAGTCTCCCCGGAAGTGGCCACGCCTGCCTCATTGACTGTCTCAGGGACTCTCTCACCAGGCCGTCCCTCCTTCCCCCAGCTGAGAGAGATATGTAAAGGGAAGAGACTGGGGGAGGCCAGTGTGAACCTGGGATGATGACATGGAAGGCAGGAAGGGGACTTAGAGACATTTCAGAAGCCGAAGATGAAAGACTGAACCAGCGAGGCAAAGAAACAGGGATGAGCCCGAGAGAAATCCTTACAGCAGCCACCAGCATTGTGCCCATGGGGGCGACTGCCTGACCAGCAGGATCTGACCTAACCCTGCTAGTGCCCTGCAAGCAGGAACCCTCGCCATTCCCACTTTACAAGCAATGAAGCCAAGGCTTCGAGAGGGGAAGTGACTTGCCCAGGTCACCCACCTGGTGTGTGGCAGAGCTGGGATGTGAACCAGGCAGGCAGGCTGCAGCCCCCCACACCTAACCCTCATGTTATTCTGGAGGTGTTGTGAATAAGGGGGCCAGGCAGCGGCAATGAACTGTCAGAAGGTGCGGAGATGGGTGGATGGGGCGGGTCCCCCAGAGTCTGGGGTGTCAGGGGTGTCTGGGTGGGGTTGTCTGGCAGTTAGTTGGATGTCTGAGCCTGAGTGGAGGTCAGCACTGGGCTAGGGTTTGGGGAGCTGTTAGTTTAACAGGACTGTGGGCAGAATGAGACTGGAGGTGGAAAGGTGAGAGAAGTTTCTAAAAACAGAACTTTGGGGCATCCTTCTACGGGGAACCAGTGGGGAAAAGAGGAGCCAGCTGAAGATCGAGAAGGAAGAGAGCCAGAAGACTGTAGAATGGGGTGGGGAACTCCAGGCTCTGGCAGGATGGTGGGGATTGGCCACCAAGAGGTGGGGATTGGGATGGGCCACCTGCTGCTCCTGCTCCTTTGCAAACCTTTCAGGACTTGTGAGGCTCAGAATGAATGGATCTGGAATAGGGCTTTGTAAACTGTCAAGGCACTTGAGGACTCGGGAGCTCTGGCAGGATCAGCAGAGGAAGGCAGAAGGCAGGGCTGTCTCACTGTGTCCCCATCACTGATGTCCTCTGCCCTCCCCTGGCCTTTCCAGGGTGCCTGCGGCAGTTGCTGGACTTTCTCCACCACAGGGGCCCTGGAGTCTGCGATCGCCATCGCAACCGGGAAGATGCTGTCCTTGGTAAGCAATCAGCCACAGGCCACCCCCTGCAGAGGACACCCCAGCCTGATGTGGGCCAGGCCTGAGCCTTTGGTCTCCCTGGAGCACTAGCTAAGGGTGCTGTTTCAGGTGGACCCAGATGCCCCAGCCTTGTGGACATCTAGCATGAGAATCTTAACTGATGCTTTTCCTGGGAAGGATCTGAGTTTATTAAGGAACTGGCCCAAGGGTTCATTCCCAGGTGGATCTGGGTGGTCCTTAGCTTGACAGCCTGGAGCCTTCCCCACAGAGGGGTTCAGAAAGGCGGAGCCTGCCTGGTGGGTAGCCAACTAGGAGCTATGCCCTTCCCAGCAGCCTCAGTTGTCTTCATGAGGGAAGAGCTGGGACCTATGCATACATCCCCTCGCCCACATGAGAGGGATGATGCCCCTGCAGGAACTGTCCTAGCCCCTGCCTCTGTGTAGGAAGGAGGGAGTGTGCACAGCAGGCCTGGTGAGGCCATGAGGGCCCTAGGTTGAAGACAGGTGGGGGTAGGGTTTCCGGCTAGGCCTGTTTCCCCCATCCTATACACCGCTGTGGTGCTCTGCATCGTATGGGCACACCTACAGGGCAAGGGCTTGGACCCAGCAGCCCTCGCCCCCTCTCACCTTCCCTGGCTGCCCCTGCTTACTGAGTCCCTCCCGACATATGCCAGCTGCTGAGCTGGCACTGCAGGACATACAGCAACTGTTCCTGCCCTTGGGGAGTTTATAATTTGGTCACCTGGACACAGCACTGATGGGGCCCCAGATGTGGCCCAGCCAGGGAGGCTCAGCGCCTCGTGCCAAACCCTTGATGGCTTCTCAGCTCGCAGCTTACTGGGTTGTGTCCTTCTTCTAGGCTGAACAGCAGCTGGTGGACTGCGCCCAGGACTTCAACAATCACGGCTGCCAAGGGTATGTCCCTGACCAGGAGGGGCCCAAAACCTCCTCATTTCCCACTGACCGCTTTGACAGGATCCAGTGTGTGCTGGCTGTGCCACAGATATAATCCCACCACTGCCCTGGGTGATGGCTAAATGGTCTCTGTCATACAAGGGCGGTCACCTCACCTGGCCATGTCTCATAGCCAGGACAGGGCAGAGCTAGAATCCGAGCCCAGGCCTCTGTCCTCTCTCCACTGTATCACCTGGCTCTCCACAGCACGGTTGACCCCACCCGCCACCAAGCCTCTGGGAGTGTGGCTAAAAGAATTCAATAGAGTGAGCAACACACCATCACACATCATCCTTCAAACCGAGATCCACACACAGATACAGGGTTGGCCTTTAGATGAACTTGCTCAAGTCCCAGCCTCCAAGCTCGTTGCGCCCCGTGAGGGTGAGGTGGCCGTGCGTAAGGGCTGTACCTTGCCTGGACCTGCTTTCCTGGCCCACTCTAAAGCAGGTTGCCAGGAATTTGCTGACATTTCTACAGTGACTGTGGCCCTCCCTTCATGCAGTGCTCTAAGACATTTCGGTGGCCTTTGCTCACCTGGCCCATTGTGTGCATAAAGCCAGGCCCTTGGGGTGCCCTGCCTCAGCTCCCCTCCACCTCCCTGGGGCACATCCCTCTCCCAGGCCCCAGCCCCTTTGAGCTGGCTCTTCCTCCTGCAGGGAGCCGTGCTGCGGCCGAGTCCTGGGGACCCAGGGGTGACGTCACAGCCTGCTGTCAGGTCCACCATCCTGCTCAGTGTCCCCTCACTTCTGGTCTGTTTCCGTTCCACAGCTTAGAAATCTGACCCATAACAAGAGTCTGACATTTGGGCACTCTGGGGTCTCACTGTTTTTATTTTTATTTCATTATTTATTTATTTTTGAGACAGAGTCTTGCTCTTGTCGCCCAGGCTGGAGTGCAGTGATGCAGTTTCAGCTCGCTGCAACCTCCGCTGCCTGTGTTCAAGCGATTCTCTTGCCTCTGCTTCCTGGCGGTGGTACACGGCATTACAGGTGTGCACCACCACACCCAGCTCATTTTTGTATTTTTAGTAGAGACGGGGTTTCACCATGTTGGCCAGGCTAGTCTCGTACCCCTGACCTCAGGTGATCTGCCTGCCTTGGCCTCCCAAAGTACTGGAATTACAGGTGTGAGCCACCACATCCAGCCTGTTTTTCAAAGGAGTCTGTTTGCTTTGGTTCGGGATGGTACTTCCTTTTCTCATTCATACAACAAATATCATGGAGCACCCACTGTGTGTAGGCCCTGGGGATACAGCGCTCAGCAGAACTGGAGGAGCGGGCATTCCGACAGGCTCAGACAGACCACAGTCAAGGCTAGACTAGGTCAGGTGGTGCGGAATTCTATGGAGAGAAACAGAGAAGGGATGGGGATTGCTGGGCAGCTGCTGAGTTTTTGTTTATTCTGGGAGGCCATGTAATGTAGAAAAAGACCCACTTTTGAACCACTTCTCAGCTTTAGCTGTGTGGCCCTGGCCAGGTTATTCAGCCTCTTTGCCTCAGCAAATTACAGCATCTACCACACAGGGTCGACACGAGGGGTCAGGGAGTCATGCCTGGGAAGCACCTGCTCAGGGGCACGGCCGTGTTGATGACTGCGCTGGGCTGATGCTGTTGACCGTGGTGTGGGGCTCTGCGCTCCTGACAGGCGGCTGGCCTTGAAGGGTCTCTGTCCCACTGAGGCACGTTTGGACTGGTCCTTGGACTCCGGTGGCCTCACCTGAGTTTGCTGAGTCTTATCTCAAGGCCTCTCAGAGACCCCCTCTGCCACTGGGACATGCCCAACCAAGTCCCCAGCCTGCCAGGCCAGACATCTTGCTGCGCCAGCCCCCGAGGGTCCCGCCTCTATCAGGACAGCCCCAGGTGGGCTCACCTGTGTGTACTTCTTGCAGGGGTCTCCCCAGCCAGGCTTTCGAGTACATCCTGTACAACAAGGGGATCATGGGTGAAGACACCTACCCCTACCAGGGCAAGGTAACTCCAACAGCCTCCGCTCTGTCTCCTTGGTGCACAGCACGCCTAGTTTCACTCCCTCCCCAGCCTTGGAAGACATCCCTTCTCCCTCCACCTCCCTCCCACTGGAATTCTCACAATTGTCTGTGCTCTCCAAATTCTTCCTTCCCCTCCTCCACCCACCTGAGCCCACTGCTCTCACTAGTCCAGGGGCCTCTTATTCTCACCCCATACCCGCTCTGCAGTACCATATCTCTCCTTCCTGAGCCAGCCTTCTCAGGACCCCTCCTTCCCCCTACCTGCCCCATCTTCCTGGCTCCTCTCCCTCCTGCCACGAGCGCCATCGTCTCGCCTCTAGCCTCTGTCCATGCAGTCGGCCTCTTGTGCCAAGGACCTTTGGGGGCCCACCCCCACCCCCACGCTATCAAGGCTGCTGGTTCTCCCCACCATCACCTCCGCCCAGCCTGGCCACAGCCAAGTGACTTGTCTTTCCCCGAGACCTGTTGCTCCTCCTGTATTTCCCCTCGCGGTGACGAGCGGCACTGGCCTCCCTCAGAATTTCCTGGGTGTCCATAGTCCTGTCAGGCCGGTCCCCCTCCCTACCCTGCCCTGCCGCCAGCCTGCTGACCACCATAGACCTCACACGACTCCCTTTGCCCATCTGTGTCGCTGACCGCTCAGACTGGGGCCTCCATCCAGACCCCTGAGGGTGGCCTCCCCCAGGCCTCTCAGACCCAGCTCAGACCCCATGCCTGCCTGAATCAGAAAGCCACAGAGGCTCCACAGAGACTCCATCTCAGTCTCCCTGTCCCTGTCTCTTTTACTCTCCCTTCATTTTTTTTTTTTTTTGAGATGGAGTCTTGCTTTGTTGCCCAGGCTGGAGTGCAATGGCACAATCTCGGCTCACTTCAACCTCCGCCTCCCGAGTTCAAGCAATTATCTGCCTCAGCCTCCTGAGTAGCTGGGATTACAGGCACCTGCCCCCATGCCCAGCTAGTTTTTTGTATTTTTAGTAGAGACAAGGTTTCACCATCTTGGCCAGACTGGTATTGAACTCCTGGCCTCGTGATCTACCCGCCTCGGCCTCCCAAAGTGCTGCGATTACAGGCGTGAGCCACTGCACCTGGCCAACTCTCCCTTCTTAACCTCACGCCAGGCCCAGCCCCATGCTGGTTCCTAAATGCCAGGTCCTGCCCTCCCTCCAGTCCTGTCCGTTGTCCTGCTGCCTTCTCTCCTGCCTTGAAAGGGCTGTGCTTCCCTCCTTGTGACCTTACCCCTGCACCTGCCTCTTGCCAGCGTTGTTTCCTGGGCTGAGACTGTCCCCACTCCCCTGCCACACAGGCTCTGACTCAGCCTCCACTTCTCAGCGAGTTTCCTCAGGCCAGGTCAGGCCCCTCCCCAGGTTCCCACCACACACCATGTGTGCCCACCTCTGCCAAAGCCAGGACAGGACCATCTGCTACCAGACCCTAAGCTCCTTGAAGACAAGGATGCCAGGCCCTGGCACATCTTGTTTTGTTTAGTAAATGTTATTGAACTGGATGGGGAGGCTGAGACTTCAGGTCCCTAACCTGTATTTCATGCCCTTTGCATCCTCAACAGGATGGTGACTGCAAGTTCCGGCCTGGAAAGGCCATCGGCTTTGTCAAGGATGTAGCCAACATCACAATCGTGAGTGCCGATCCCCCTCTGGGATGGGGAATGTGTCCTGATGAGGAGACCTCTCTCACGCTGTCCAATAGCCAACAGGCCCAGCAGGGCAGCCTTTCTAGCAGCACATCCCTTTGATGAGTTCAGATTATCACTGGGTCTCAGCTGCTGTGACAGTGGCGAGGTGGGAGATGGGAGGGAAAGTGCAAACTGGCAGGCAGGCTCTTCGGTTCTGAACTCCAGATCCACCCATGCCTTCATTCTTGTGGTTCTATTTTCTTGCCTGTAAAATGCAAGCAATTGTCCACATCCCACAGAAGCAGGTATGAGCATGTGCCTGACACAGCGTGTGTGAGACTGAGGAGGGTGAGTGTCACTCAGGATGAGCCAGGTTCTGTTGTAATAACAACTGTGCCCAATCTGCATGGCTGACAACAGTCAAAGGGTGTGTGGCACTCCTGCGCCCATGCACAGCTTAGGGAGGGTGGTGTGTGCTTGGTGTCATTGGCCTCATGCCAGGACTAGAGGGAAAGAGGGTGGTAAATGATGCCCTAGCTCTAAAGCCAAAGCAAGTCGCCCAGTCACAGTTGACCTCAAGTGAATAGGGATGTGTGGTCTTACCCTGCTTCTCCCAGAGAGAACTGGAATGTGAGTGAATGCCCTCGTGACTCCAGCGTGCATGCATACAAGTGTGGGAGGGTGTGTGTGAGGAGTGGAGGAATATCCCTCAGGTTGTGTGTGTGCCCACGAATATACGTACAGTTCACAAACGTGATGTCTGTGTAATGACAGCAGCATTACATTAAATGTAATGACAACCATTTAGTTGAAGCATATGCCAAGCTCTCAGTAGTAACATCCTTAACTTGATGGAGTACTTCTAGGTGATGTACCAACCCTCAACACACACTGTCCCCTCTAGACCTGAACTGGCCCTAGGAGATGAGTATCCTTATTACCTCACGTGACAGATAAGGAAACGAGCTCCAAGTGGTTAAGTAACATGCCCAAGGCCACAGAGCTAGGAAATGGATGCTGGATTTGAACTAAGAATATGTCATTCCAGAACCAGGGCTCATTGCCTTGACAGCGTACAGCCCGCACCCTGTACTCAGGATATCACCCTCTTCAGAATGTTGCTGCTGTCACTCAAGCTGGCTGCTCTGGGCCGTGATATCCCACAGACGGGTGAATTGGGGCCTCAAAGGTATCCTTTGCGTGGTCCCCAGAAGAGCCTCATTGGTGACACCTGCAGGGCCCTGACGACCAGGCCAGAACTGGCATTCAGCCCTCTTGGGCAGGCCCATGGGGTAGAAATTGTGCACCCACAGAAGTCATCACTGCTGTGCTGGGCCGGCCTTTGTGCCCTCCATGTCTCAGATATGCCCCGACTTGTCGGGCTCACAAGGCCTCGTCCACATACCAGGAAGAAAGGCACTCCCTCGCCAGGCAACTGTTTGCTTTTCACCGCTGGGTCTCTGTCCACCCCTCCAGGGCGGCAGGATGGAGGGAGGCTGGGCGCCTCGTCCCTCCTGCACTTGCTTCCCTTCAGCAGGGCCCTGGCCTCAGTGCAGGTAACTTTCACCCCCATTTCAACTCCCAGAGGTCTCCGTTAGCGCACTTGAACCCAGCCACCCCCAACCCAAAAGCTCCAAAAAGTGCTGATGCCTGGGCCCCACCCTGCAGATACTGTTGTAGTTGGTCTGGGGCACAGCCTGGACTTGGGGTTTTTTTAAAGTTCCACATGAGGTTCTACCTGCTGCTGTCACCTGGTCTCTGCAGCTCTGTTCCAAAGCTGCAGCCTCCAGGAAGCCACCCTGACTTCCCCCACCTGCCTTCCCCCTTGGAGGGGACAGGTTCTACTCAGAAGGCACACAGCCCTCAGCTGGGTCTTCTCTTGTTTCCACCGCCATCTGGGACCTACCCGTCCATGGTTTATAATCCCTGTGTTCTAGCAGCAAAGCTTTGTGGACTGGGTTTATGGGTGTAGGGCGTCCTGGGGTAGTGGGACATCATACCCATCTCTGCAGCCCTGAGAGCTGCTGGCCCAGGAGAGGACCTCAGGGAATGGGTGTGAATGACTGAATGAGTAGGTCCACGCTGTACCCCAAGGTCCCTATCCCAGAGGGTGCAGGGTTTCCTAGGAGCAGAGTTGGGGAGAGGAATGAAAGATGGCCAGACAGACCCAGCCAGAGATGGGAAGGGAGAGAGGCCACAGGGGAGCTAGTTCTGGCCATGATGCTGCTCTGGGCCTCTAGCCCCTAGCTTGAGGCAAAAGGCTGTACTGTGAAAGGAGTAGGGAGGTGACAGGCCATGTGTGTCTGTCTCGGTCCTGTTTCTACAGTATGATGAGGAAGCGATGGTAGAGGCTGTGGCCCTCTACAACCCTGTGAGCTTTGCCTTCGAGGTGACTCAGGACTTCATGATGTATAAAACGGGCATCTACTCCAGGTGAGTCGGGGTCCCAGGAACCAGGCGGGACAGTGGGGAGGGCCTTGGTGGGCCTCTTCACACCCCACTCATGGGACTTGGGCTCGCAGCCCAGACTCCTGTGTGTCAGACCCTTCATGACACCTGCCAGGTGCTGGGTGTTTTACACATCCCTCAGGTAATCCTCACACAGCCCCAAGGCCTAGGAGCCATGGCCTCTTCTCATAGCAAAGGAGAGAAGGTCAGAAAGGATACAGAAGACACAGGGCACCTGGCTAGTGAGAGCTAGGGCCAAAATGTGAGAGCTCTGTGTTCCTTAACAGAAGAGCTGCCTCCAGTTTGAAAAACCCATGTTCAGGCCAGGCGTGGTGGCTCACGCCTGTACTCCCAGCACTTTGGGAGGCCAAGGTGGGCGGATCACTTGAGGCCAGGAGTTAGAGACCAGCCTGGCCAACATGGTGAAGCCCCATCTTTACTAAAAATACAAAAATGAAAAAAGAGCCAGGCATGGTGGTGCGCACCTGTAATCCCAGCTACTTGGGAGGCTGAAACACAAGAATTGCTTGAACCCGGCAGGTGGAGGTAGCACTGAGCCAAGATTGTGCCACTGCACTCCAACCTTGGTGACAGAGCAAAGCTCTGTCTCAGATAAAGAAAACCCATGTTTAAAAATTTGAAGACATAAAATAGGGAGAAGAGAGTAGCTGCCCTCACACACTAGGATCCTGTGCTGGAGGAGTCACCCAGGCTTCTTCAGAAAAACCAAGCTTTAGCCTCTTTACTACGGGGTTTCTCTCACCAGCACCTCTTCGCCTGCCTGGTTTGCAGCCTCACTTCCCTCCCTTCATCAGTTGCTGCCCTTTAACGTCACTCGCGTCTGTGCTCTCCTCTCCTTCCCTGAGGCTCTGCCCTGGCCATCATTGTCCTTGGACCCCCTAACCCCCCACACACTGTTCCAGCCTCCACTGGGAGCTCTCTGCCTTCTGAAACACTCCTCTTGACACACCAACCTTTGAATACACCAGTGTCCCTGCTTTCCCAGGGTCCTACCCTCGGGGGGACCCTCATGATCTGGTCCTCCCTCTTTTTCCACACTCATCTGCCATCAAACCCCTGTCTCCTCTGTTCCACCCTGCAGCCCTCACCCCAGCCACGCAGAAGGGTTCATAGTTCCATGGGCATTCCCTGCCTCCTCAGGGAGCCTTCCCTAACCCACCCTGCCCACCCCCGCCCCGGTAGGTTGGATCCCCCTCCTGCGGGCTCTGTCACCCTCCCACTGTCACAGCCCTCAGGCCACTGTAGAGAAGCAGCGTCTTTGCCAACCTGCTCCCTGCCAAACAGGGCTTCCAAGGGACAGTTACGCATGCTGCCTGGATCCCAGCACCTGGCCCTGGGCCTGGCGCGAGCCCATGGCCCACTTGCACATCAGCTGAATTCACACCTGACCACTGCAGTTTGTTCTCTTGAATTTCTTGGAATTTCCTTATGGAAGCTAGTTCACTTTTGTAAACAGAAGAAGTTGTATTTTTGCCATAGGTGTAAAGTAATATTTAATAAATGCAGTGGCAACAAGGCAAAGCTGTGTTAAATTCTGCCAGACGCTGTTGCCTGAAGAAGGTGCAGCAGGAAGGCGACTCTCTCCTTGCTAGGAAAGAGGGAGTAGAAAGTGTCAGGGGTGAGACATGGGCCAGCACCATATGGAGAGTCTCCCAACAGGAGCAGAAGAACCAAAAGAACTAAAAGGGCCGGGTGTGGTTGCTCACGCCTGTAATCCCAGCACTTTGGGAGGCCTTGGTGGGTGGATCACCCAAGGTCAGGAGCTCGAGACCAACCTAGCCAACATGATGAAACCCCGTCTTTACCCAAAATACAAAAATTAGCCAGGTGTGGTGGCACATGCCTGTAATCCCAGCTACTCAGGAGTCCGAGGCAGGAGAATTGTTTGAACTCTGGAGGTGGATGTTGCAGTGAGCAGAGATAGCACCATTGCACTCCAGCCTGGGCAACAGAGTGAGACTCCATCTCAAAATATAAAAAGAACTGAAAGGAGTTCTCTCGCGGTGACTAAATGTGATTAAATCACCACCTTACATACCTCCCTGGTCCCCTGTGGGGAACATTGCTCTAAAGTACTCAAAGAGGCGTTGCTGGATGGGACTGTCATTGCTTTTATCCTTCCCATATGATCACCTCTTTTTAAATTTTGTTTTCCAGTACTTCCTGCCATAAAACTCCAGATAAAGTAAACCATGCAGTACTGGCTGTTGGGTATGGAGAAGAAAATGGGATCCCTTATTGGATCGTGAAAAACTCTTGGGGTCCCCAGTGGGGAATGAACGGGTAAGCAGCTCCCAGGTCCCACTGCTGGGAGGGGGATGTTGCTCAGGCCTGGAGGCCCTGGGGGCATCACTTCCACCTCAGAGTTACGGCTTCCACAAATGAGCTGGTCAGCCAAGCCCTAGCCCAGGCCAAGGGGAAAGGGAGCATGAGAATGTAGCCTCCACATCTCCAAGCCCCCATTTGCAGCCCTCACAGGGCCCCAGGTCTTCAGGATGCTGCAGGGAGAGCAGGAGGCCAGCTGGCTCAGAAGGACTGCTAGGAAAACAGCTCAGAACTCGGAACTCTGCTGGCACGAAATCAGTGTCTGGGAGGATCCGTCTCTGAGAAATCAAGGCAACAAATGTAACCCTGATCACTGACAGCCCCTCCTTTGGGGAGAAAAGGCTGGCATGGGGCGGCCTTTGTACATGCTGCTGTGCCTTTGTTCTGTCCTCCTCCCAGACTCCATGTCTTCATCTGAAAAGGAGAGCTTTCGTGTTCCCTCAGGGTCCTGTTGATTAAATAACTGTGTGAGGGCCTGGCCAGGGCTAAGAGGGGGCCCTTGGTAAATTTTCGGGAGAAGTGGGATATAGAATGTTCATTTGGCAGCCAAGGAGAAGGAAGAATTAATTCTTCATAAAGTCAGGTCAGTGATTTGCTGGTGATCAAATAAGCTGAATGCTACTGTTTTATGAATAAATTCAGAGGGTCTCATCCCTAAAGTCAGCTCTTGGTGAGCAGCAAAACATTCTAGAAAGGCCTGTGGTCAGGAGACCGCCGGCTGGGCCTCAGCTCCTCTCTTTGCCCAGGTACTTCCTCATCGAGCGCGGAAAGAACATGTGTGGCCTGGCTGCCTGTGCCTCCTACCCCATCCCTCTGGTGTGAGCCATGGCTGCCGCAGTGCAGACTGGCGGAGAAGGAGAGAAACGAGCAGCCTGGGCCTGGATGGAAATCCTGCCCTGGAGGAAGTTGTGGGGAGATCCACCGGGATCCCCAGCATTCTGCCCTCACCTCTGTGCCCAGCCTAGAAACCTACAGAGAAGGAGGAGTTCCACCACGAGCTCACCTACGTCTGTGACGCAAAGATCACCAGCCATGTGCCTTAGTGTCCTTCTTAACAGACTCAAACCACATGGACCACGAACATTCTTTCTGTCCAGAAGGGCTACTTTCCACACATAGAGCTCCAGGGACTCTCTTTTCTGTATTCGTTGTTCAATAAACATTGAGTGAGCACCTCCCTGCATGGAGCATGCTGGTCATCAGTTGCCCATCTCTACTGAAAATACAAAAATTAGCCAGGCGTGGTGGTGTGTGCCTGTAGTCCCAGCTACTCAAGAGACCGAGGCAGGAGAATTGTTTGAACCCGGGATTGGGAGGTTGCAGTGAGCTGAGATGGTGCCACTGCACTCCAGCCTAGGTGACAGCAAGACTCTGTCTCAAAAGAATAAAATAAAAAATAAAAGGGGCAGCCAGGCGCAGTGGCTCATGCCTGTAATCCTAGCATTTTGGGAGGCCAAGGTGGGTGGATCACAAGGTCAAGAGATTGAGACCATCCTGGCCAACATGGTGAAACCCTGTATATACTAAAAATACAAAAAATTACCTTAGCATGGTGGCACACGCCTGTAGTCCCAGCTACTTGGGAGGCTGAGGCAGGAAAATCGCTTGAACCCGGGAGGCGGAGGTTGCAGTGAGCCAAGATCGCGCCACTACACTCCAGCCTGGCAAGAGAGCAAGATTCCATCTCAAAAAAAAAGGGGGGAGGTGCAGAGATGAGCAGGGGGGCTGCAGGGGCCAGTTCCCTCCTTTTCAGCCATTTATCAAACACCTACAGAGTGTCCACTGTGTGCAGTCCTCTCCTGTACCAGGCACTGGGGAGCACACAAGGATGTTTCTAGCATCCAGTGTTGGCAAGACTGTTGTGAAATAAGCAGAATGGCCTGTGCCTTGGTGCTGTTTGGAGTTAAAGAGATCGGCAGACATGGCTACTTCCAACTGGGATAAACAAATTTCAAATGCACTTGAACCCTGAGGATGCTACAGAGCCTGGTAAAGAGCAGGTGCTGCCTAATTGGTCTCAGTCATCAACCCTGCCCCTACTCCATGACGGGCCCCGTGTGGACCTCTAGGAATCTCAGGCCCATGGACTATGTCTTTGACACTAACGTGCTCCCACACTTAGGGGAAAGATAGCAGAGTTTGTAAAAAATGAAAAACAGTTAAAGTCCAAAGGTTAAAAACAAAGACATCACAAGAAAAGAAAACTACAGAGCAATGTTCCTTATCAATACCGATGCCAAAATCCTCAATAAAATACTAGCAGACCAAATCCAGCAACATAGAAAAAGAATTATACACCATCTCTACTAAAAATACAAAAATTAGCCAGGCATGGTGGTGTGCACCCGTAATCCCAGCTGCTCCAGAGGCTGAGGCAGGAGAATTGCTTGAACCCAGGAGGTGGAGGCTGCAGTGAGCCAAGATTGTGCCACTGCACTCCAGCCTGGGTGACAGAGCGAGACTCCATCTCAAAATGAAAAAAAAAAAAAAGCATTACTATATGACCCAACAATTCCACTTCTAAGAGAAGTGAAAACATGTACACACAGACACTTGTACATGAATATTCCTAACAACATTATACATAATGGCCAAAATGTGGAAACAACCCAGACATCTGTCAACTGACAGATAAAATACGATACATCTATACAAAGAAATATCCAGCATAAGAAGCAGTGCTGACACAGGCTACACCATGGATGAACGTTGGAAACCCCAGGCCAAGTGAAATAAGTCAGACACAAAAGACTACACATTATATAATTCTATGAGCCAGGCACAGTGGGCTCGCGCCTGTAATCACAGCACTTTTGGAGGCCAAGACAGGAGAATTTCTTGAGGCCAGGAGTTGAAGACCAGCCTGGGCAACATGGCGAAACTCCATCTCTCCAAAAAAAATACCAAACAAACAAAAAATTAGCCAGGCATGGTGGAAGAGCCTGTAGTCCCAGCTACTCAGGAAGGCTGAGAGGTGGGAGGATCACTTGAGCCCAGGAGGTCAAGGCTCCAGTGAGGCATGATTGTGTCACTGCACTTCATCCTGAGTAAAGAGCAATACTGTCTCAAAGAAAAAAAAAATGAGAAGAAGAAGGAGAAGAAGAAGAAGAAAGAAGAAGAAGGAGGAGGAGGAGGAGGAGGAGGAGGAGGAGGAAGAAGAAGAAGAAAGAAGAAGAAGAAGAAGAAGAAGAAGAAGAAGAAGAAGAAGAAGAAGAAGAAGGAGGAAGAAGAAGAAGGAGGAGGAGGAGGAGGAGGAAGGAGGAAGGAGAAGGAGGAAGAAGGAGGAAGAAGAAGAAGGAGAAGGAAAAGAAGAAGAAGAAGAAGGAGGAGGAGGAGGAGGAGGAGAGGAGGAGGAGGAGGAGGAGGAGGAGGAAGAAGAAGAGAAGAAGAAGAAGAAGAAGAAGAAGAAGAAGAAGAAGAAGAAGAAGAGAAGAAGAAGGAAGAAAGAAGGGAAGAAGAAGAAGGAGGAGGAGGAGGGAGGAGGAAGGAGGAAGGAGAAGGAGGAAGAAGGAGGAAGAAGAAGGAGAAGGAAAAGAAGAAGAAGAAGAAAACAAAGCAGAAGCCTGTGTACTCAAGACTTCAAAATGTCAAGACACATTAATTGTGGAAGATCAGGGCATGTGCCTGCCATGGTCAATATTAGTGTGAGTGAACTAAGCATCTCCTCCCAAAACCATAGCATCCATGACAGGAAGCCCAGCTCCTGCCAGAATATCCACTGGAAAGAATGTTAATGGAACACAGCTTTTTGGAAGCAGACACACCTGGATTCCAATCTCAGTTCTCCCTTGAATTTTCTGTGTGACCTAGGCGGTAGGGGGGTGTTAGTTACCCTCTCTGAGCCTCCATTTCATTGTCTATAAATTGATATAATCATATTTTCTTCACGATTTTTAAAAGTTTTTTAATTTTTGTAGAGATGGAGTTTCACTATGTTGCCCAGGCTGGTCTCAGGCTCCTGGACTCAAGTGATCATACTGCCTCAGCCTCCCAAAGTGCTGGGATCACAGGCATGAGCGACCGGGCCCAGCCTTCTTCACCATTTTGTGGACAGAACTGAGATGATTTATGGAACTGCTCAGCGCCACATCTGGCTCTTAGAAAGCACTCATAAAAGAGAGTTATCTTTCACTCATTTGTCCAACATTCATGTATTAAACCCCGACACATGCCCAGCGCTGCCCTAGGAGGCAGAGGAGGCACACAGCGGGGGCAAGTCAGGTCTACTAGCTGCACCTACAAACTCATGAGCTTCCTCACCAAAGGGAGTCTTTTCACTTTGCCCTGGAGACAGCCAAGAGCCATCCTGCCAGCCAGGTTTAATGTGGGACTGTTGTAAAAGTTCCATCTGCGTAGATCAAGCTCGTATTCATTAAGCACCTAGTGCAGGCTAGGCTCTGTCCTGGCACTCCAGTCATCTGACTTCCTTTAGTCCTCCCTCTGGCCTATGAGGCAAATAGTCCCATTTATAGAAGAGGAAGCTGAGGCTCAATGAGATGATGTGGCTTGCCCATGGTTACAAGCCATAGAAGAGGAACCTGGGGTGGCCTGAGCCCTAGCCAACATGCTCCACCCAACCAGACGCCTGTGAGAAGGGCTGGATTTATCAGTATGGGAACTTTCTCTTTGGTACAATTGCTCCTGGCCTCTGGGAGTGATTCAGGGGCGTGTGCAAAATTGTCCACTCCTGCAGAGCTGGGTGTGAGTTGATTCGCCCCCTTTTGTGAATTCAGCCACCACTGGAGGGCACAGAAGCTACCCTGCTGGGGACCAGGCTGAAGACCTTCAGCACTCCTAAGATCTGGGATGATTAAGCCCCTTCTCCTACTCAGATGTGTGTGTGTGTGAATAAAATGTAGAATAAATGTATATTGCTTGAAATGTCACAAATGGGCCGGGCATGGTGGCTCGTGCCTGTAATCCCAGCCCTTTGGGAGGCTGAGGCGGGTGGATCACCTGAGGTCGGGAGTTCAAGACCAGCCTGAGCAACATGGAAAAACCCCATTTCTACTAAACATACAAAATTAGCCTGGCACGATGGCGCATGCCTGTAGTCCCAGCTACTCGGGAGGCTGAGGCTGGAGAATCGCTTGAACCCGGGAAGTGAAGTTTGCAGTGAGTCAAGATCTCGCCGTTGCACTCCAGCTTGGGCAACAAGAGCAAACCTCCGTCTCAAAAAAAGAAAAAAAAGAAAAAAAAGGAAATGTCACAAATGTACATGCATGCAAAAATTAATAGCTTCCTTCTAGGTTGTCAAATTCTAGCTAAGGTCACTGAAGAAGAATTTAGGCTGGGAGTAGCCTTGTTTTGGGTGTGTGGTGACCAACCAGCCCGATTTGCCTGGGACTGAGGGTCCTTCTGGGACCTGGAACTTTTAGTGCTATTAAAACTGCAGAAAGTCTCAGGAAAATGGCCAGGCAGGGCTGGCTCCAAGGGCGTGTGACCAGTGAAGTCATACAGGGCTGGGGTTTTAATACTCTGCCATTATCATCTTAACATGCGTAATTATTTTCTCTTTGAATATGTGTTTTGTAAGTGAAGTCCGAGGGGACAACTGGAGCACATGCTAGGGGGCGTGGAGCCTCAGCTGAGACATGTTACCACTTCCCACCACCTTCCTGCCTCTCCTGGCCAGTTTCTGAGCCACTCACTTCTCTTAACACATGGCAGAGGCCTGAATGAGAGATCAGGAGGATTTGGAGCCAGGCACACACGCTTCATAGCAGCTCAGGATGGGGCATGGCGGTGGCTACCCCTGACGCAGGCTGGCAGCTCTATGGCACACCAGGCAGGCAGTTCAGTGGGGGTGAGCCTGTCACCCACCCCTGATCCAGATATAAAACAAGTTCCAGCACAGAGGCTGCAATCCCTGTGGGCCACCTGTCTGCATGGTTAGGAGCAGCATGTCCATGGAAGGGGGAGACTGACTTCCCGCCCCCGCCAGGTCCAGGCATTTGTTCAGAGGCTGATGGGCCATGTGTGCATGGAGTCGCACAGCAGGACCCCAGATGCCTATGACAGCCTGTACGTGCCAGGCAATTCTCCCTATGCCCAAGGGAGTGCAACATTAAATAACACATGGAGAACACTATGAGAGGTCAAGAGAGAGACCACAGGAGAAAACATTTTGTGTTTTCTCATACCTTTAATGGCACTGGTTTCCTGCTTTGTTGGTTTTTGTTGTTGTTTTTTGTTTTTTGAGCCAGAGTCTCGCTCTCTTGCCCAAGCTGCAGTGCAGTAGCATGATCTCACCTCACTGCAACCTCTACCTCCCAGGTTCAAGTGATTCTTATGCCTCAGCCTCCCCAGTAGCGGGGATTACAGGTGCACACCATCATGCCTGGCTAATTTTTGTATTTTTAGTAGAGACGGAGTTTTGCCACATTGGCCAGGCTGTTCTCAAACTCCTGGCCTCATGTGATCCACCCACCTCGGCCTCCCAAAGTGCTGGGATTACAAGCATGAGCCACTGTGCCCGGCCTGGTTTCCTGCTTTTTGAACAAGGGGCCCCGCATTTTCACTTTGATGCAGCCAGCTATACCAAGAGAAAGTGGTCACCCTATTTGGGTCCACCTGCCTTGTAAGTGGTCTGGTGTACATAAAGCCTTCATCTGATCTTGGGGTCACTAGCCCTGCTCTTGGTGGCCACGTGTGCCAGACCTCTCATCCAGAACATGTGCCCGGTGGAGGCCCAGAAACCCATGCAGGAATCCTCACTGGCTTCCAGGAGCAGAAAGCATTCACAGTTCCAGCAGGAGCCATGCCATCATTCGTGGGAATTAATCATCACCCGAACACAAAGAAGGTACAACATGGTGGTGGCCTCTGGTTGCCTGGGCTCAAATTCCAGCTCAGCCATTCACTTTATCACCTTGAGCAAAAATCAATAAAAACCTACTCCAGTGTCCTTGCTGTATTATGCTGGACTATGCTATTTCATATTTATTACTTCCAGTCCTTACAGTGACTTGTAAGGTAGGATTTATTAGTATCGTCATTTTACAGATGGGAGAATGAGTCACTTTCCCAAGGCCCTACAGCTAATGCAAGAGAGCTGGAATTCAAACCCAGGCCAGTCTAACTCCTAAAATCTTTACTGCTCTTCTTTCCTACTTCCCAACCCCTGCTCTGAGCCTCAAAAATGGAAGCGAGACTAACACCTTCCTCACAGGACTACAGCATCTACTTGACATAATGGACGTATGACCTGAAAACTTATGGTCAAAGTATTTTTTAGAGATGTAGCATTGTTCTAAGGCTCCAAATAAACAGATCATTACGTTTCCCATGGTAGAGTGACATTAGGATAAAACCTCAGCCCACAGGTACCACTACAATGAACCACGAAGACCCCACAGTCAGCAATAAACCCAGTCCCCATTACATGTAATTATGCAAAAAACCAAGAGGCCAAATTCCATTCATTCCTTATCAGATGCTTTTTTCTTTACAGATAATAAAGTAAATATGCATATTGACTCTTATGGGTACACATATATTCTTCATTACAGAAACTCACTGAACTAATGAATGAAATCAGCAATCTTACTCTTAACTTCCCATTACAACAAAACTCCTGAGGTTTTTCCCCTAGCAACATCAAGAAATGCCAAGCTCATCTCAAAAGTTAAGCTGAATGGAAGGTTTACCTGGTTCCCACCAGCAGTCACTTCAGTTACGGGTTTTGAACTCAGGATGAAATATAAACTTTTTTAAACTAACAAAGAATCGTTATATATGTTTATAGGGTACAATATGATGTTTTGATACATGTATGCATTGGAGAAAGATTAATCAAACTTACATATCCAACACCTCACCTACTTACCCTTTTTTGCAGTGAAAATGTTTAAAATCTAGTCTTCTGGCTATTTTGAAATATATGGTCACCATGCTATGCAACAGATCTCTAAAACGTCTAACTGAAACCAACATCTTTGACCAACATCTCCCTTTCTCTATGTCTCCCCCTCCAGGCCTCTGCTAATCAGCATTCTACTCTCTGCTTCTATGAGTTCAACTTTTTAAGATTCCACATATCAGTGAAGATCGTGCGGTACTTGTTTTTCTGTGTCTGGCTTATTTCGCTTAGCATAAAATCCTTCAGGTTCATCCATGTTATCAGGATGGCAGGATTTCCTTTTTAAAGATTGTATAGTATTCCACTGTGTATATATACATTTTCTTTAGTAATTGTTCTTAGCATCCAAACAGCACTCAGAGTTTAAGTAAACACAAGAATTTCAGCATGAAGCTGTGTTAGCCTGGACTGACTTGGAGAGCGGGATCAGAGGCAACTTGCATGAAGGACCACAGGGCCTCCTGGGAAACAGCCACCATGGGGGACAGAGGAGGAAGCATCCCACCAGCTGGTTAAGAATACTGAATCAGGGCTGCAGCCCTTATGGTGACCTTGCCCAAGGGCACTCCTGGCCTGTCAAGTCAAAGCCCCTGCACCAGAAACCTAAGGAGAAGATGGTAAAACTGACAGAGTAGGCCGGGTGCGGTGACTCACACCTGTAATCCCAGCACTGTGGGAGGCCGAGGTGGGTGGATCATGAGGTCAGGAGTTCAAGACCAGCCTGGCCAACATGGTGAAACCCTATCTCTACAGAAATACAAAAATTAGCCAGGCATGATGACGGGTACCTGTAATCCCAGCTACTCAGGAGGCTGAGACGAGAGAATCGCTTGAACCCGGGAGGTGGAGGTTGCAGTGAGCTGAAATTTCGCCATTGCACTCCGGCCTGGGTGACAGAGTGAGATTCCATCTCAAAAAAGAAAACTGACAGAGTAATTTCCCCTATGTTCCTGAGGGGCTCTGAGAGCCTACGGTCATGCTGGTCTTTTGACCTCTATCAAAGGGCAAGAGAGAAGCCCTTCCTTCTTGCAAGTGAAGCAGGTTAATCAGCTCAGCTCAAACACTGGCGTTTTCTTGGTTTCATTTAACAGATACTTTTTATTTGCCAGGCACTGCACTAAGAAATACACAGCGCACTCACTCCCCACAGCAACCCTGTGAGGTAGATACTATCATGATTCCCACTTTCACATGAGGAAGCCAAGGCACAGATTGGTTAAGTAACTTGCCCCAAACCACAAAATCGGTTAGTGGCAGAATCAGGGTTTATACCCGAGCCCTCCAGCTCCAGTCTCTGTTCTCAGCCTCCCTCTCTGCTTCCTCTCCACAGAGGATGCAGAGTCCTTAGGATTCTTAAAAAGTCTGAAAGTGATTCAAAATGACTATGCTCGGAGGAGACCTGGCCCTGCCCGCCAGGCCCAGGGTGATAGCTGAGGTCCGTCTACATAACTCCATCTATGGCACTGCCCCATCTAAGGCCTGGTGGGTTCCCTCCTCCTGTCCACCTTGATAAACAAGTCCTTTATCAAGCTCTCTTCACAGTACCCAGTAGACTGTGCTCTTTCTCAGGGAGCCTAGCTGATACAAGGGAGTAGCTGAAAGGTAATATTATGGGATGCTTTTTAAAAAATCGTTCTTGGCATTTTTTAAAACATTTTAAAGGAATTATGCAAATGTAGAGCGATAGAGTAAGTCTAGGCTAGAGACAGAGAACAGATTTTCATTATTATGGGAAAAATCATTTGACCAACTTCCTGTGGTTATGTGAATGCAAAGTCAGTGTGTGTTGTTCTAGGGGAAGGCTATACACACAATCTCTGGTTTGCTGTGTGTAGTTCAGCAAAGACGATCTCTCCTGGAATTCCAGGGTGCAAGGTGGACCAATTTGCACAGGGACCCAGAGATGAAGTTGGGGACAGCCATTTGGGTGGTCTGGGATGCGCTGAAGCAGGCTCATGGCAGGAAAAGATCTTAAGGGGACTCCCTCAGAAGGGAGGGGAAGAGAGGGGGCTGGCCCCAGTTCAGGATCTAAAATTTCACAGAGGCCAGGTTCCCACAGTGGGTAGGGCTGAGTGAAGATACTGCGGGCTTGGAAACTCTGGTGGGTGCCCTACTGTGAGGGATAATGGCTGAACATGAGGTGGCCGAGAAAGGAGTAGCTTTAGGGCACTGGAGTAGGATGCTACCTCGGCCCTGTGCAGGTGGGCAGTGCAGGTGGGCAGAATGGCTGAGCCCATGGATTGTGGGGAAACCCTTACAACAGCGACACCTTATGGCCACTATGGTAACATAGCGCACACATCTAATTTTCTGGTCTCCCAGTATGGCTTTGGAAAGACTGGAATTCTTGGATAATGAAGGGAAGGGTGATCAAGGGGGAAGAATGAGATTCTCTGCCTATGGAAGTAAAGGCTTGCACAATCCTCTGGAAAAGTAAAAGTGCAAGAATGTGTCCCAAGTTGACACAGGTTGCACCAGGAACCTCCAGGGTCCCAGATCAGTTCACCTACAGTGAGTATCCTTGTGTCTCCGGCTCTGGGATCAGAAAGGGCAGGTTGACTTAGTTCCTGAAGGAAACCATGTAGCCCTCACGTATGTCACAAGCATAGAGGAAACCTGCTACCTTTATTGCTCAGGTTCACCAGGGGGCTTTGCAATGCTGAGACCATTCCTAGGCCCAGGACAATCTGCCATTAGCTCTGCCCATGGTAACTTTATGCCAGAGAGCACCAGGTCAAGGACATACCAAACTTCCCTCTTCACACACACACACACGCACGCACACACTCAAAGGTTTGTGTAAACTT
Source organism: Trachypithecus francoisi (assembly GCF_009764315.1). Lineage (NCBI taxonomy): Eukaryota > Metazoa > Chordata > Mammalia > Primates > Cercopithecidae > Trachypithecus > Trachypithecus francoisi. Next base: position 110,056,220 of record NW_022681468.1, read on the forward strand.
AATCACCTCTAGACACACCATCAGCAACCACCCAAACCCCTCCCAGGACTGGAAGCATATCCTAGGCTCAGCTGCCCTTCTCTCTCTCCCCTAAGTTTGTATCACAAACACACATGCTTCTGCTCTTCTGAAACCAACCATTCATCTCACATTTCTTCTTCATCATTTCCTAATTGTTTCCAATATTCTAAATGTCAAGAAATAAATAAGTGTAAAGACTACTTTCCTGACGGGCATGGTGACTTGCACCTGTAGTGCCAGCTGCTCGGGAGGATCATGTAAGCCCAGGAATTTGAGGCTGCAGTGAGCTATGACCATGCCACTGCACTCCAACCTGGTTGAATAGACCCTGCAAGACCTGGTTGAATAGACAGAGCAAATAAATATATATTTTTCAAAATATATATTTTTTAATTTAGAAAATAAAGACCACTGGCCAGGCATGGTGGCTCATGCCTGTAAACCCAGCACTGGGGGAGGCCAGGGCGGGGGGATCACCTGAGGTCAGGAGTTTGAGACCAGCCTGGCCAACATGGTGAAACCCTGTCTCTACTAAAATTCCAAAAATTAGCCAGGTGTGGTGGTGGGTGCCTGTAATCCCAGCTACTCGGGAGGCTGAGGCACAAGAATCACTTGAACCAGGGAAGCGGAGGTTGCAGTGAGCCAAGATCGCGCCATTGCATTCCAGCCTGGGAAACAAAAGCATGACTCCTTCTCAAAAAAAAAAAAAAAGGCTACTTTCCCTTGGGTTTCATTTTCACAGCTTCCCCTAACCAGATTCTCCCCAGAGGGCATGGGGACCACCCAGCCCAGCAAACCCAAGGGCAGAGAGTTCCACCCCACTGTGTGACTATTGGTTTTATCAATTGCGAGGACAGCTGAATGTTTCCATCATTCCTAGCGATTGTTGTCCTCCCTCCTCTGAGTCCCCCAGGGCTGAGTTTCTCACCTCTGCTCTGGCCCTACTACAATTCAGCTGTTGGTCACAGGGGAAAGTCTGGAAGGATCTACACCACATTTTTAAACAGTATTTAACCAAGAATAAGTGTGAGGAAGAAGAATCAATAGACTTCTGGATAATTTTACTTTCTTTCAAAAAAGCACATACATCTTTTGTAATTAAGAGGTCTAGGCCGGGCGTGGTGCTCATGCCTGTAATCCCAGCACTTTGGGAGGCTGAAGCATATCACCTGACGTCAGGAGTTGCAGACCAGCCTGGCCAATATGGTAAAACCCCATCTCTATTAAAAATTTAAAAATTAGCTAGGTGCAGTGGCGGGCGCCTATAATCCCAGCTACTTGGGAGGCTGAGGCAGGGGAATTGCTTGAACCCAGGAGGCAGAGGTTGCAGTAAGCCGAGATCGCACCACTGCACTCCAGCCTGGGCAACAGGGCAAAAACTCTGTCTCTAAAAAACAAAATCAAAAAAAGAGGTCTGGAGCTGTTAATCATACCCCTTTCCCTTATAAGTGCTAAGCCAATCAAGAAGCAAGCATGGAGCCACTGGGAACTAAAATATACTATCTGCTTTATTGCTGGATCTGAGAAGCTGCTCCAAACACACCCGACTCTTCAGTCCTCCTTATGTTCCGCACCCCTTCCTGCCATGAAGTCTGTGCAGGCTGTGCCCTCTGCCTGGTGAACTCTTCTGCATGTATCAGATCTCAACTTCAGCATCACCTCCTGAGGGAAACCTTCTCTGAGGAACACAAGTCCCCTCTCTAGGCTATCACAGAACTTCACACAGCTGTGATTTCATATTTTCAGTGGAGGGGGCATTTTCCTGAGTTCTGTGAGTTATTCTAGCAATTTATTGAACCTAGGGGAGTCATGGGAACCTCTAAATTTATAGCCAGTTGGTCCAAAGTGCAGGTGGCCTCAGGACTCTGAAGTTGCAGCTGTAATTTAAAATAAGGGCTCCCTTGGTGGGGACTGTGCCCTTTAACTTGTGAGGTCTGCACTAAATCCAAGTGGTCAGTGCCAGAATTGAATTGAGATACAGCCAGTTGGAGTGGAAAAAGAAAAGCCTTTGGAGAGAAGGGCCATGTCTTCCTTCTTTCATTCCCACTTCAATGTTTGTGAGGCAGACCCTATGACAGACAGAAGGTTCAGCAGCCACCTCGAACCAAAAAGTGGCCTTGGGAACAGAAACCATGGACGGAGCAAGAAGAGGTGCCTGGGTCCTTGGCCCCACAGTATCACACTGAACTTCCTGTCTCCAGACTTCAGAATGCAAGAGAAAGAAGTAAACTTTTACCTTGTTTAAGCTGCTGTTCATTTGAGGCTTTACACTCTTCACAACCTGACCAAATCCTAACTAGTATAGAGAGTCAGTGGGTACTTGGATTTTTTTAAAGATATTACCAGATTGCATTCCACAAAAGGCTCTAATAATCCACATTTCTACCAGCCATAATGAGTACCCTTTCTCTACATCCCTACAAGAAATGGTAGCATTACTTTTTAACTTTTAGCAACCTGGTAAGTCTCTATCCAAATTTTCTCTGTTGAATAATGCAGTTTTCACCATAAGAAAAAAGAGTAAATTTTAAATGTAAGGAATGACCAAAAAATAATAACATCATGCCTAGCGCATAGAAATGATAGATTCTTTCCTTGGACTTTACACCAGGCAATATCATGATTTATGAAATCTGGCTCTGTTACTAGGAAAGCTGAAATCATACCAACCATAGGTTAAAACTATTCTGGAAAACTATACAATAAAAGTCAATCAATTTCAGCAGAGCATGGACTCTTAAAAAAAGTCAACCAAGAAACTAAAGACCAAAATGACCCTGTACTTGCAAGAGACTGAATTTGAAACCTGAAATATTCAAAGATGTTTCCTCATATGGTGTTGAAAAATTACTCCAGATTTTTTTTTTTCCATTTCTACGAGTTCTCCTTGAAGATGCTTTAAAAACTATTTTAGTATATCTAATCAATATTTTCCTGAAGTACCCTACTGTTCCTCCCAGGAAAGAACAGATCATTTCAGTGAGAAAATAGTCCACTCCATCCTAGAATGTTTCATTGGTTACAGCTGTAATCCCAGTGTTTCAAGCAGACCTCTAATTCTGTGACATTTCTCCCACTGACAGGTAGAGTCTGTGTCCCCTGCACCTGAATCTGAAAAAGCTCTATGACTCCTCTCACCAATAAAAATAGCACTTTCAAGCACAGCCCTTAACTAGCCTGGCAGCTTCCATTTCTTGTCTCTACCTCGCTTTTGGAGTTCTGAGATACCATGTAATTAGTCCAGCCAGCCTGAGGCTGGCAAGTCACAGTATGAGATGTACAAACCATGCAGAGAAGACCTCAGTGGTTGAGATGCTGTGTGGAGGAAAGAGGGGCCAAGGAACACAGAGGTACGAGATATGTAAGTGAAGAAACCATGTTGGAAGCAGATCCTCCAATTTCAGCCATGGCAGCTGATGCCAAATGGATCAAAGATGAACTGCCCAACCAAGCCTATCCTGAATTCATGATTCAGAAAGGTATGAGCAAAACAAAATGGTTGTTTTAAGCTATAAAGTTCTGGGATAGTTTGTTAGTGCAGCAAAAGATAGCCAGAATACAAACCTCATATAAAGCTTTTAAAAAATATCAGAATGATATAACCACAATTGTGTTTTAAAATCAAATGGTAATCCCAACACTTTGGGAGGCCAAGGCGAGCGGATCACTTGAGGTCAGGAGTTCAAGACCAGCCTGGTCAACATGGTGAAACTCCGTCTCTACTAAAAATACAAAAAATTATCTGGGTATGGTTGCACACACCTGTAATCCCAGCTACTTGGGAGGCTGAGACAACAGAATTGCTTGAACCCGAGAGGTGGAGGTTGTGGTGAGCCAAGATTGCACTGCACTCCAGCCTGGGCAAAAAAGCGAGTCTGTCTCAAAAAAAATGTTTTTTTAATTAAAACAAATAAATAAAATGGTGCTTCTGCCTGGTCCTTTGGAAAACCCTGTCCCAGTAAAACAAGGCTTGGCTGTTTGCCTTTTTGTAATCCTTTCTCCATCTGGAAGAAATATAGAGATGTGGTAACTGTAACAAGGAGATACTGCTACCTCTCAGCTTGGGCAATTCCACCCCCAAGAGGTGATTTATATGTGTTACAAGGAGCAAAGGAGGAGAAGGCAAAACTGTTCTAGGTGCTGGAACCTCTGAAGCCGCTTCTGAGCATTCCCCCTCTACCCCCAAAATAGAGACACGACCCAACAGCTTTTATCAGGCGACTGACAGAACAGCAAGCTACCAGGAAGGAGGAAGAACCTTCCCCCGCACCCGCCACCCTCCTCGCCCCGACCCTTGCCTTCTAGTTTCCCTCTAACGCCCTCTACTGGCAGAACCTAACAAGAAGCCAGCTGACAAATAATTTAGGGTCGAGCCACAGGATCACAGAGCAGGATTTAGAGCTGAGATCCAGTAACTTCATAACCAACTCAGTCCTCTCCTTAGGATGCTAAGCATCCATCTATACCCTTCCACACATATTTTCATCACCATATACCACCACTACTTCATGCTGTAGCCTAGTAAGACACAATATCCTTCATACAAAGGAAGACACTCTCATCCTCTCCACCAGTGTCAAGTCTGTATCCCTCACTGTGCAATGTTAATTACTCTTCTAATTCAAATGTAATCCCATGTGGACATTCTATGACATGAAAAAAGGCACAAAGTTGTTATAGGCCTTGTCTTCATCTTATCTTCATAATTGGTCATAAGACCCTATCTAGTTGATATTTCTTCTTCTGCCTGCCTGTTCCATGTTTCCTTTGCTCTCAGCCAGCACCTCAGCTATTTGTGGTTTTGGTCTGATTTTGTCACCAGATAGGGTGACTTCAAAACTCATTCCTAAAGAATCTGAAACCTCAGTGGTCTTGTGTTTTTTAATTTATGTACTTTCCTATTAAACTTTACCTAGGAACATAGAAGTACTAAGACATATCCCAGAGAATCCTCTGGGTTCCAGACAAGGTCCTTTCTCCCCTCATTGTATAGCAGCACCCAAATTTCTTTTTGGTAATCAGAGCCAATTATCTCAGCCAGTGCAGTACTTCTCTTCTTTGCCTGTTGGCTCGGTGGTATGAGGAAACCAAAACAGCGATCTAACTTCCAATCCAATGGAACTATCATGTTGCCTGGATGACAGAATTTCTCCTTGGGAACCAAAACCTCTATACCAACTTCACCCGAAGTTACAGGAATGGGAAGCACACATTCTGTAATTGGTTTGTCATAGTGAGAAGTCACTCCTATTAATTTCCAAACCTATGCATTCCATGAGAGATCACCATATATGGGCCATTCATTCAGAGCACATACTGCATCCTTTAATTAAGAACCTCAACTTTTCAGGTCACCCAACTGGCACAACTGACTCCTCAACAGCTCATTCCACCATTTTCTCAGGCTGATAGGGTACATCAGAAGCAATGTTACACTGACTACCATGAATAAAGGTTTCTGGGTCCATGGATGATGGTGTTAGCGAAAGCATTAGACAGGGAAGGTATTCATATTTGTAATATTAATAAATCCATATATCCAGAGTGCATGTCTATTCCAGTGAGGAAAAATTGGCATCCCTTTAATGATGGATGGGATCCAAAGTAATTAACCTGTCACCAGGTGGCTGGCTTGTAACCTCAGGAAATGGTGCCATATCTGGGGATGGCAGATTTGGCAATGGCAATGGCAAGTAGCCAAGTGTTCAGGTCACCCTCTACTACATAACAAACCACTCCAAAACTTAGTAGCTTGGAACATTATTTATCTGACTCACAAGTCTGCCATTTGGGTAGGAGCTGAAGGGGACAGCTTATCTCTGTCCCTTTCTGCATCAACTGGGAGGGCTCAAAGACTGGGAGCTATAATCATCAAAAGGCTTACTCACGTCTGGCAATGATGAGACCCTAGCTGGGGACATGGTTAAAACACCTGTAAGTCTTCTTATGCAAGATGACGTATGGGAGCCCTGTCTATCATGAATGCCCTTTGGTGAACTTTCATACAAGACACTAGTATCTTCACTCTGGATCTAAAGAGGCCCACCTATATAACTCCTCCTCAGAAATCCTCGCATCAACCTTCCATATTGTATAAGGCATGTCAATATTTGAAAAATTTGCATAACTCAGTATTTTCCAAATGACCAAATGCAAGGTCTTACAAAACCATGCATGAGCAAAATATCCATGCAAAGACTAAATGATTCTAATGTAACAAGAATTTTTAAAATTGTGATACACTTTCACAGTCCACCTTGCAATGAACATTTAAGAAACTGACTGTAATCCTGGCACTTTGAGAGGCCGAGGAGGGCAGATCACGAGGTCAGGAGATTGAGACCATCCTAACACGGTGAAACCCCATCTCTACTAAAAAATACAAAAAATTAGCCGGGCATGGTGGCGGGTGCCTCGAGTCTCAGCTACTGGGGAGGCCGAGGCAGGAGAATGGCGTGACGGAGCTTGCAGTGAGCCGAGATCGCGCCACTGCACTCCAGCCTGGGTGAAGAGCAATTCTCCATCTCAAAAAAAAAAAAAAAAAAGAAAGAAACTAACAATATACACCTATTTTGTTCTGGTGGTCTCAAAGAATATCCACAATTACCTGAAATGGCTATTTTAAAATGCTCCCTTTTCTGTGCGAGGCTCGATTTTCTCCATATACCTCAACTGAAAAAAATGTACTGCAAGAGACTGAACGCTGATATAGAATGAGTTATCAGTTTGCGAAAACATAACACAATGCCACTTTTCTCACTAAATTTTCTTTTGAGGGTAACCATTTTAATTAAAAAATATGCTATTCATGGTGACAAAATACAATGGGTTTTGGGGGCTTCATTCTGCTTTTCTGCCACAATTGTTCCCCATTCAGCCTTAGTTCACCCTTTGTGAACTGTTTCTTTGACTATTTGTTCCAAAATCTAGGCCCGTCTTCAGGTGAACGTGGCACACAAGACTGCACAATTTTTCAAGGTCTTTAGTCTTTGGCCACACTGGAGTTATTCTCACATTCCTCTTCCTGTTCACTCATCTCATTCTGACCACCTTCATCAAAGTCCTCTTCATCTGTTTCTTGCAGAATTGTTTCAGTGGATTTTTTGGAGCTTAGTCTTAGGAAAATGGAAAAATATATTCTGGAGACATTAAAAGCCCTGGGAGTCTCCATGAGAAAATATGGCAAAGTCAAAGCATTTAAGCTGGTACTAGAAAAATACAAGTATCAGGGCCGGGCACAGTGGCTTACGCCTGTACCTCAGCACTTCGGGAGACTGAGACGGGTGAACTACTTGATCTCAGGAGTCCAAGACCAGCCTGGACAACACAGTCAAACTCCATCTCTACAAAAAATACAAAAATTAGCCAGGTGTGGTGGCACACGCTTGTGGTCCCTGCTGAGGTGAGAAGATCACTTGAGCCCAGAAGGTCAAGGCTGCAGTGAGCTATGATCATGCCACTGCACTCCAGCCTGGGCAACAGAGCAAGACACTATCTCAAAAAAAAAAAAAAAAAAGAAAAAGAAAAAGAAAAAAATATGTAAGTATCAATTCCAGGAAGCACAGAGCAGTTTATGAATTTTTAACTTTTTCCATTTAACCTCTAATATGAAAAGTATCAATATGCATAATCCACACAGACAAAAGTTCATGACTCAAAATGTTCTGAAAACAAAATGAGAATCACTGCTTAGGCCTTACTCAAAATTGGGTCTTTTAGGTTACTCAGTAAACATATGAGAGCAGTAAACTCAAATGTGCTCTACAAGGTATCAAAATTCAAAGACGTCTACTACATGACGTGCCTCCTTTCTTAGTGGTTGGTTATGCAAGATGAGAAGCAAGATGGCATTCACCTAGATGGGAACATACCAACAGGTTCCAGATGACTGGATACCCCACCCTCCTAGAAAACACCACCCAGTGGCAAGCGCCTGAATTTTTGTGATTTATCTCCCCTATCTGGCTCATAAGTGATCCCCCGGCAAGTCCAGCGGAACTGCCCAGCTGAGCCCAGCAAACCTGTAGAGTCATGAGAAATAATAAATCATTATTTTAAGCAAACTAAGTTTCAGGGTAGTTACACCAGCAACAGATAACCGAGACAAACTTTGTATTTATCTCCCATCCTTCTTTCAATCTTATATTTTAAACGTGTTCCTTGTAAATAGCATACAGTTGGGTTTTGTTCTTTTAACCAGTTTGACAATCTTTTATAATGAAGCATTTAACCATTTACATTTAATTACTAATATATTTAGGTTAGGTTAGAACCTGTCATCTCACTATTTGTTCTACCCCTCCTATGTTCCTCTTCTCTGTTTAAAACCAACAACAAAAAAAATTAATGTGCATTAACCCAAGCAAACTAATAAGCATTTGCTTGGAAGCTACTCTTAGCAGTCTTCCAATGGTTACCCTAGAGTGCAAAATATGTTTTCTTGATTATTACCACCTTCTTGGACAATGAAAGATCTTTTATGTCATGATCATCATGGGATTATAAAGACAGCACCATGGGTTTATACAGTCAACATTAATGTACCCACAAATCTGTCATTTGCACTGAGCTTTCTTTGCTTCTTCACGCATCTCTGACCTTCTATTACAAAATATTTTTTCTCGGCCGGGCGCGGTGGTTCATGCCTGTAATCCCAGCACTTTGGGAGGCCGAGGCGGGCGGCTCACAAGGTCAGCAAATCGAGACCATCCTGGCTAACATGGTGAAACCCCGTCTCTACTAAAAATATAAAAACTTAGCCGGGTGTGATGGCGTGTGCCTGTAGTCTCAGCTAATTGGGAGGCTGAGGCAGGAGAATTGCTTGAACCTAGGAGGCGGAGGTTGCAGTGAGCTGAGATTGCACCACTGCACTCCAGTCTGGGTGACAGCGAGACTCCATCTCAAATAACAAAAAACAAAGTATTTTCTTCTCCAGTTTGGGTTTGCTGGTAAATTTTCTAACATTTTTCCAGTTTTGTATGAAAATGTTTTCTTGAAGGGTTTTTACTGAGTTTAGAATTTTTAAATTGCAGTTTTCTTTCAGTTTTCTAAACATACTCCATTGTCTCCTGGCTTCCATTATTTGCATTGTCAAGTCTTTTTAATCGGGATGCCTTTAAAATTGTCTTTAGGTTTTAATTATATATGCCTTTTTTTTTCTTCTCTTAAAGACGTCTTGGTTCTGTTACCCATGTTGGAATACAGCCTTGAAGTCCTGGGCTCAAGCAATCCTCCCACCTCTGCCTCCCAAAGTGCTAGGATTACACTAATTAAGCTGCAATGCCTAGTCTTAGTATCTTTAACTGGTTTTTATTTTTGTCACGCTTAAAGTTAACACTTTATTAACAGTTCTGCAAAGTCATCAATCTCAAGTATTGCCCCATTCGCTCCTGCAATAATTGTATTTTCAATTAGGTTTACCACTGCATTATCTATCCTTAATGTCTTTGTCCCTCAATATGCCTATTTGTTTCCTGACCTATCTTCCCACTCTTTAATCTGTTAAACCTATTCATTGAGTTCCTATTTTAGCTACTGCGTTTTACATCTGGAATTCTGATACGCTTTTTAAAGTTTGCTGTTTAAGTTCTTTTATCTCATCTAAATATAGTAAGCATAGTTTTTTAAATGTCTTACGTTGTCAGTGTCTGACTTTGCTTACTTAAGGAATGATCTAGGGCACTTTGTTTTGTTTTTGAGACAGTGTCTTACTCTGTTGTCCAGGTTGGAGTGCAGCGGTGCAATTTCAGCTCACTGCAACCTCAACCTCCTGAGCTCAAGTGAATCTCCCAACTCTGCCTCCAGAGTAGCTGGGGCCACAGGTGTGTGCCACCATGCCCAGTTCATTTTTGTGTTTTTTGTAGATGAGGTTTTGCCATGTAGCCCAGGCTGATCACCAACTCCTAGGCTCAAGTGATCTTCCTGTCTCAGCCTCCCAAAGTGCTAAGATCACAGACAGGAGCCATCATACTCAGCCAGCATTTGTTATTTCTGAAGTAAATTGGATCAGAGAGCCTATATCCTGTCTCTGTTTCTCACACGAGTTTCTTGATGTTTTCTGCAAGTACTTCTATTTCTTTTTTGAGACAGGGTTTCTCTGTTGCTCGGGCCAGAGTGCAGTGAGGCAATCAGCTCACTACAGCCTTCCTGGGCTCAAGCAACCTTCCCCCATCAGCCTCCCAAGTAGCTGGGACTACACACACACACCACCACACCTGACTTCATGTAGTTTTGTCTCATGCAAAACTAGCTATTTGCTGCGTATATTTGTAAAATTGTAAAATATATTTGAAGAAATAGTTAAACCTGGTTCATCTTTATTCCTGCGGTACCCTTTTGGGGTCCTAATTTCTTGGCAGGTATCAGACTCCAAACCATGTCCAAGTGAGACCATCAAAAGAACCAGACCATAAGCCTCTCTGACCTTGGCAAACAACTGCAAAATAAAAGCCACACTGAACATGGACTTACAGCCCTGAAACTTAATTCTCCACCAAATGCTGGCCCATCACCATTTTCTTAGGTCTCCAATGCCTTCAAGCAGATGTTTTCTCTCTGCTTATTTCCTAGTCTTCAGTGGAAGATTGCTCTGAATTATTTGCAAAGTATCCCATTACTTTATACTGGTCTTGGTTAAGTCTATTTTGTTTGCTTTTCTCACATTTTCAATTCTTTTTATATATTTTAAATACTTTGTATGCAGTATCTATTACCTAGATTGAAGCCGAGATCATGCCACTGCACAGCCTGGGTGACAGAGACTCCGTCTCAAAAACACAAAACAAAAAACACACCGACATATGTATATACCCTAGGAAATACGGTATTTTTTCATATACTGTATTACTGTTCTCCAACTTGCTTTTTCCATTCAACAGCATGTGAAAGCAAGCTTAGAAGCAAAAAACAAAGGAGAACTGATTGAAACACAGCATGGTGATGTGAAGACTGGGGAAGCCTGTGGGCGAAGGATTACTCAGGTGCCGAGGCAAGAGACTCAAGGTACAAACTGTTTCAGTATAATAAAGAAAATACTTAGAATAGTTATAACACAAATTGGATATAGAGATGACCATGGACATTATCAGTCATTAGGATAAACATTATCATTGGCTTTTAATATTATTCTTTGTTGTATTACTGATATAACCAAGGAATAACCAACCATAGGGTGTAGGGTCAGGTGCTTTAATGGTAAACATTATCATTGGCTTTTAATATTACTCTTTGTTGTATTACTGATATAACCAAGGAATAACCATAGGGTATAGGGTCAGGTGCTGAAGGGACACTGTGAGAAGTGACCAAGGCGGCAGGAGGTGAGCCCTCTGTCACACCCGCATAAGGGCCGCTTGAGGACTCCTTGGTCAAGCAGTAATGCCAGTGTCTGGGAAGGCACCCATTACTTAGCAGACCACGAAAGGGAGTCTCCTTTCCTTGGAGGAGTCAGGAAACACTCTGCTCCACCAGTTTCTTGTGGGAGGCTGGATATTATCCAGGCTTGCCCGCAGTCATCTGGAGGCCTAAACCCCCTCCCTGTGGTGCTGTCCTTCAATGGTCACACTCCTTGTCCACTTTCATGTTCCTCCCATATTCCTGGTTCCTCTTTGAAGTTCTTAGAAGATAGCAGTAGAAGAAATAGTGAAAGTCTTAAAGTCTTTGATCTTTCTGCTAAGTGCATAGAAGAAAATGCTGACATATGCTGCCTTCCCTCTCTGCTTCAGCTACCTAAAAGAGCCCCCGTCCCATGATCACATGACTTGCTTGACCTTATCAATCACTTGGACAACTCACCTTCCTTACCCTGCCCCCTTGTCTTGTATGCAATAAATGTCAGCACGTCCAGCCATTTGGGGCTACTACCGGTCTCCGCATCTTGGTCGTAGTGGTCCCCCGGGCCCAGCTGTTTTATCTCTTTGTCTTGTGTTTTTATTTCTTACAATCTCTCATGTCCGCACACGGGAAGAACACCCACTAAGCACCATAGGGCTGGACCCTACAGAAGCTGTGTTTAGCAGAGTTTGTACCTTAACCTAACTTGACCTTTACTCCCATGATTCAAAACACTATCATACAGGAAACCATGTTTTAAAGGAAAAAGGAGCATGATTATTTTAATCCAGAAAACTATTAAAATACACTCTCCACGGTAGACATTTAAGAGGCAGATGGGACAGACGAAAGTATTTGGTAATTCGTAAGACTCAGGCATTAAATGTTTAAGTGTGTGACTGGGAAACAGGGTAGGTAGTGTTTAATTCAGCTGTCACTCCTTAGCTAAATGACCAGACCACAGGCAAGGGTTACTAAACCTCTGTAACTAACTTTGTTTGAAATATACACTGCAAAAATGACAGCAGATACTACTACGACAAATGCCCGTAAGACATGGCAGTTAGAAGGATGCCCAAGAAAGGAGAATCAAGGGCCAATTATCTCGATTTTCAGGAAATAATTTCAAAACTTAGAAAATATCACAACTGATCAATGGGAGTGCCTGGCTTGTGCTCATTGGAAATTAACAAAATTTTTAAAAAAGAAATAAACCAGCCGGGCATGGTGGCTCATGTCTGTAATCCCAGCACTTTGGAAGGCCGAGGTGGGCAGACCGATTGAGACCATCCTGGCTAACATGGTGAAACCGTCTCTATTAAAAATACAAAAAATTAGCCGGGTGTGGTGGCGGGCACCTGTAGTCCCAGCTACTCGGGAGGCTGAGGCAGGAGAATGGCGTGAACTCGAGAGACGGAGCTTGCAGTGAGTCGAGATCACGCCACTGCACTACAGCCTGGGTGACAGAGCAAGACTCTGTCTCAAAAAGAAAAAAAAAAGAAAAGAAAGAAAAAACCAAAGTGCCTAATACGCAAACAAGGTACCACTACGTCAGTGCTGTCAGATGACATAAAATATGGCAAGAGAGCTAATGTCTTTCACAAGTGTATCCTACTCCTGACATAACCACAGCCTACAATTTTACAAATCTATTTCTCCATGAACATGTATATCAATTTCTAACATTGTACCTATTACATATCATTTGCCATTGTACAAGTGATTTGAAAATAGTTAATATAACGCTTTAGAAACAAAGACGATTGAAGGAAGTAAACTTTTGGCCGAGTGCGGTGACTCACACCTGTAATCCTAGCACTTTGGGAGGCCAAGATGGGCAGATCACTTAAGGTCAGGAGTTCGTGACCAGCCTGGCCAACATGGTGAAACTCGTCTCTACTAAAAATACAAAAATTAGCCGGTGTGGTGGCACGCACCTGTAAGCCCAGCTACTCAGGAGGCTGAGACAGGAGAATCGCTTGAACCCGGGAGGGGGAGGTTGCAGCGAGCAGAGATCACGCCACTGTACTCCATCCTGGGCAACAGAGCAAGACTTCATCTCAAAAAAAAAAAAAAAAAAAAAAGTGAACTTTTAAAAACTATGTATTGAGGCCAGCTATGGCGGCTCAAGCCTGTAATCCCAGCACTTTCGGAGGCCAAGGTGGGCAGATCATCTGAGGTCGGAAGTTGGAGACCAGCCTGACCAAGATGGAGAAACCCTTGTCTCTACTAAAAATACAAAATTAGCCGGGCGTCGTGGCGCATGCTTGTAATTCCAGCTACTCGGGAGGCTGAGGCAGGAGAATAGCTTAAACCTGGGAGGCAGAAGTTGCAGTGAGCCAAGATTGCACCATTGCACTCAGGCCCGAGCAAAAAGAGCGAAACTCTGTCTCAAAACAAACAAACAAAACTTGAGAGGCCAAGGCAGCAGATCACTTGAGGTCAGGAGTTCAAGACCTACCTGGTCAACATGGTGAAAACCTTATCTCTACTAAAAATACAAAAAATTAGCAGGTCATGGCAACGGGTACCTGTAATCCCGGCTACTCAGGAGGCTGAGGCAGGAGAAGCCTCCTGAACCAGGGAGGTGGAGGTTACAATGACCTGAGATCGAGCCACTGCACTCTAGAGCAAGACTCAGTCTCAAAAAAATAAAACAAAAACAAAAACAAAAAAAACCCTATGTATTACTTATAGACCAGAACCTTTAATTAGAAGCAGTAACAGGAAAAGGAGAGGATGGCCAAAAGCCAGAATACTTGTCAAAATGCACCCTTCATCACAAGCCATGCTTCTTCCTATCGTTCCAGTAACTCTTCCTTCAATCTACTTGAATGATTAGTTCAAGAAATAAATCGAAGACTAAAAATTCTCTAGATTGTACTATAAGGCAACTAATCCAGGAAAATCTCTAACATGGCTGAGACTCAAACCGCCTTGTTTAATAAACACTGGAGGGTAAAAACATCTGGAAACATGCTGGGCGTGGTGGCTCATGCTTGTAATCCCAGCACTTTGGGAGGCTGAGATGAGTGGATCACTTGAGGTCAGGAGTTCGAGGCCAGCCTGGTGACCACGGAGAAACCCCATCTCTACAAAAATTACCTGGGCGCGGTGGCGCATACCTATAGTCCCAGCTACTCAGGAGGCTGAGGCAGGAGAATTGCTTGAATCCGGGAGGCAGAGGTTGCAAGTGAGCCACACTCGCACCACTGCACTTCAGCAGCCTGGGCAACAGAGCAAGATTCTAAAAAAAAACATGCCTGGAAATAAAGACCTAGGTTTAAAAGAACATATTGAGGCCGGCTGCAGTGGCTCACGCCCGTAATCCCAGCACTTTGGGAGGCCGAGGCGGGTGGATCACGAGGGCAGGCATTCGAGACCAGCGTGGCCAACACAGTGAAATCCGGTCTCTACTAAAAATACAAAACTTAGCTGGGCGTGGCAGCATATGCCTGTAATCCCAGCTACGTGGGAGGCTGAGGCAGGAGAATTGCTTCAACTTGGGAGGCGGAGGTTGCAGTGAGCCGAGATCGCACCACTGCACTCCAGCTTGGGCAACAGTGCGAGACTCTGTCTCAGAAAAAAAAAAAAACTTAATGGTACTAATATTAATATTCATCTAACTTCTATTAATAGTCATCTAATTTCATTTTTTGGTAAGCAATGATTAATCAGTATGATTTTGATTACATCATTCCAGCTACTTACTACTAATATGTAAGATATTCTGGAGCCACAGTAAGAATTACTAGAAAATGAAAACATTCAAAATACTCTGTAGATTTAATATCCAAAGATTACTGCCTCTTTTAGTGTCATCAAGTAAACCCATCAATGCTCTATTCTAATGCCATGTTTAAATGGAGGGAGGAGGCTTAATGAATAATGAAGAAAATCCTGACTTTCAGGTTTTGTGAAGGAACGTTTAAATTTCTAAATACAGAACCCTAAGATTGTTATAATCCTATAGCAGCAGTTCTCAACGAGTGGTGCAGAGATCTCTGCAGTACCTGAGATATTTTCATGCAGCCTAGGAGGTTAAAGCTATTTTAAATCATTGGTCTTTTGTCAAGTGTACATGAAATTTTCTTGAGGTTACATGTGTGACAGTATCATTCTGATGACTAACAACACACATATTTCTAAGTTTTAAAGTTTTAATTTCTACCATAGTAAATACTGATAACATAAACGAAAAGATCCTTTGAGTCCTCAACTTTTTTTTTAAGAGACAGGGTCTCTTGTCACCCAGGCTGGAAGGAACACAATGGTACAATCACAGCTCAATGCAACCTTGATATCTTGGGGTCAGGTGATTCGCCTGCCTCAGCCTCTCAGGTAGCTAGGACCACGGGCACACGCCACCACAGGCTACTTTTAAAATTATTTGTAGAGGCCAGGCACAGTGGCTCACGCCTGTAATCCCAGCACTTTGGGAGGCCAAGGTGGGTGGATCACGAGGTCAGAAGATCAAGACCATCATGGCTAACACGGTGAAACCCTGTCTCTAATAAAACTACAAAAAATTAGCTGGGCGTGGTGGCGGGCACCTGTAGTCCCAGCTACTCAGGAGGCTGAAACAAGGAGAATGGCGTGAACCCGGGAGGCAGAGCTTGCAGTGAGCCGAGATCGCGCCACTGCACTCCAGTCTGGGCAACAGAGCGAGACTCCATCTCAAAAAAAATTGTAATTATTATTATTATATTATTTGTAGAGACAAGGTCTCCTCCCCTATGTTGCCCACGCTAGTTTCAAACTCCTGGGCTCAAGTAATCCTCCCACCTCAGCCTCCCAAAGTGCTGAGATTATAGGTGTGAGCCACCACGCTCGGCAAGCAAATCTTTAAATACCTAACCAGTAACACTAATGTTCAAGGGACCATGAGTACACATTTAAAAATCATATCTAGGGCTCACTTTGTTAGCAAAAATATTAGATATTCAAACAATAAAGATTAGCATGGCCTCTGCGCCCAAGAACGACACGTAAATTCTTGAAGTGTTTCATTTTTTTTAAAGTCACATTTACATAAACGAGAACATTCAACAGCTCAAAGACACCAGGCAACAACAATCCCTATTTGTTAGAAGTCCAACTAAATAAATCAGTACAGTTGTGACAAAAAGGAAAGGGTAACAAAAAAGAGAACAAGGCAGCCGAATGAAGGAGGCAGCAGGAAGGCAACTATGGGTAGCAGCAGTTCCCTTCAAACAACCCAAGCAAATTCTGCTTCTTTGGAACTTATTCCTATTTCCCTCTTGCACTCATTTTCCCTCTTCTATTGCTGCTGTAACTCTTGCCAACTGAACTTATCTGCTGCTTTGCATTTTAATTGTTTTTTGAGGGTTTTTGGTTTTTTTTTGATACAGAGTTTCACTCTTGTTGCCCACGGTAGAATGCAATGGCGCAATCTCGGCTCACCGCAACCTCCGCCTCCTGGGCTCAAGCAATTCTCCTGCCTCAGCCTCTTGAGTAGCTGGGATTACAGGCATGCGCCACAACGCCTGGCTAATATTTGTATTTTTAGTAGAGATGGGGTTTCTCCATGTTGGTCAGGCTGGTGTCTAATTCCTGACCTCAGATGATCCACCCGCCTCAGTCTCCCAAAGTGCTGGGATTACAAGCGTGAGCCACTGCACTCGGCTGCATTTTAATTCTAAGCGTCTGCCACCCTCTACCCAAGTACAAACCACTTTAGTGTCTCTATCAAAGGGGAGAAATGTTGCCCTTTACAACCTTTGTGTTATTTTAATATGTTGTCTACTGACATTTTTGGTTGTTTCTAGGGTAAATCCATAAAAATAAACAATTATAGACAGAAAAAAAGCTGACCATAATTTTATACAGGTAAAAATGCCCTTAATTAATGCTCAGAGTAACAATTTGGGGAAAGTAAAAAAACAGTCATGTAAACTTCTAACTTTTTAGCTAGGACTCAAGACAGCAAACTGCCAAAGCTGCTATGGGTTAGCGCTACGTACTAAAGCTAAAGCGTATCATCCCATCAAGGCCATACCAGAAACAAAGCACGCACCTGAAAAACCACTGTCTAAATACAAGAAGGAATACACAAATATACAATGGTTTTTGTAAGGCATCAATACAAGCACACTGGTTTTTTGAAATGTAAAGAAAAAATTTATTGAAGATCTGAAAAACAATTCCTAAAAGATTGACTTTTCCAGAAAACTAGCTACACAATGCATTGCGTCTATCATGTTAAAACGTGCATTAGACACAAATACAAAAACCATGAAACAAGCCACCATTCTTCAACAATTTGAGCAAAGATAAAATGCCTAAGTAACAACATGGATGACTTGCAAAGGATGGGCTCTTTACTTTAAGCACCATTTAAAAAAAAAAAAAAAAAAACAAAAGCACAAATGGATGAGTGTGTTCAGTTATATACACTGAATTGAACCTTTGGCACTAGGAATCAGAGCATTTTGTCATATAGCATTAACACGTATTATAAAAGTGCGTAGTGTCAAAGGAATAGAACCACCAGCATTCAAAAGCAGCTTTGTCAACTAGGCAATAAAACACTCTACAGCATATCCCTCTGTTGTCCATCATTGAAAACACTGGCAGCAAATTTGAAATGAAAAAAAAAGAAAAGAAAAGAAAAAAGGAGCTATTACTCCTTTTATTTTCTCTGTTTAAAAATCAAACAGAAAACAAACATCAATTGTTATACACTAACATCTTCAAAGCACATCGTTTGTACAAGAGATAGACTAAGAACAAAAATGTGTTTACGGAGATCCAAACATAACCGAGTGAGAGTGTCTCTCACACAGCTTTCCGATGGTACTCAGGAGGAGCCACTTCGTAATCGCTGGCACTAAACAAAGTTGCAGAATTCTTTGCCAGGTACCTAAAAATAAAATATTCATTACAAAAATTTTTTAAAGTCATTATCTTGATCCAAATCTCTTCCTATATATTATATACGTAAGCCACAGAAAACACTTCCCTAAAATACATTAAACCAGACGTTCTCTCACAATAAAACCACACATAATGACAATTCAGGTAAATAAGGTTCTATAATAAACAACACTATGCATATACAAAGGAATGAACTCTGGAATTACTCCCCTATTTCTAAATAGGAAAGAACAGTTATGTCTTCAGAATACCAGCCTGGGAGTCTGAACCATCTTTAAGAAACAATTAACCTATTACATGACAGCATTACCCTAAAAGAACATCTAGATATTTTCTTTAGAAAAAAATCATATTAGCCAGGAGTGGTGGCTCATGCTTGTAATCCCAGCACTTTGGGAGGCCAAGGCAGGCCGATCACCTGAGGTTGAGAGTTCAAGACCAGCCTAACCAACGTGGAGAATCCTCGTCTCTACTAAAGACACAAAATTAGCACATGGTGGCGCAGGCCGGTAATCCCAGCTACTTGGGAGGCTGAGGCAGGAGAATTGCTTAAACCTGGAGGCAGAGGTTGTGGTGAGCTGAGATCACGCCATTGTAGTCCAGCATGGACAAGCGCGAAACTCCACCTCAAAAAAAAAAAAAGAAAAGAAGAAAAAAAGTCGTATCAGGCCAAGAGTGGTTGCTTACACCTGTAATCACAGCACTTTGGGGGGCCGTGACAGAAAAATTTGAGGCCAGGAGTTCACGACCAGCCTGGCCAACATGGCAAAACCCCGTCTCTACTAAAAATACAAACATTAGTCAGGCATGGTGGTATACACCTGTAATCCCAGCTACTTGGGAGGCTGAGGCACAAGAATCGCTTGAACCCAGGAGGCGGAGGCTGCAGTGAGCCATGATTGCCATCACTGCACTCCAGCCTGGGCAACAGAGCAAGATTCCATCTCTAAATGAATAAACTTTTTTTTTTTTTAAATAATTATATAAAAGAGAAGGTGAAATGTCAAGTAGTACAGCACATTCCATAAAGAAGGTATTTATCATTAGTAAAGCAAAGACAATAAATTTTGCCTAGATTCTCAAGTCCATGTTGCAGTTTTAAATTTACTGTAAAACGATTGTAATGAGAAAATTCATATACAGAAATATACAAAGTAGAAACTGAAAACTCCCACCCTTCCTCCCAACACCACACCCAAGAAATAATCCAGTATTAACTAAGATCCACATTGGAAAAAGCCAGATCTTATACAAAGATTAAAATAATGTTTCTCTACAAGTAAGAATTACACCATACTCCTCTACCACAACTTGGCTGTTTTACAATTGAAAACACAGACATCTTTATCGGTATGTTTAGAATGACCTCATCCTTTTAATTAAGTTCTTGTTTCAAATTCTTCACTATTATAAAAATGCCCTCCAAAAACTAGTAGAAACCAGGATTGCCCTTTTCTCCATTTCTTCAAACATTTAAACCTTAGCCAATCTGACAAGTGCTACTTTACTGACAGTTTATACTTGTATCATTATTTTTGACATATTTTTAATGGTCCTTTGTGCTGCCATGGCTGTAAACTTCCTGTCCTACTTTTCACTGGTTTGTTCATTTCTTACCGAAGAACTCTGTGTATTAAAGGTACCAGCCATTTATCATAAATGGAATACTACAGAACTATGAAAATATTACATTTGTCCTCTCATTATCTTAACAATTTTAAACTTCAGATTCATCTAGAATTTTGGTACACGTGTGATGTTTGGTACATGACATCACACAAAGTGTGGCTTTGTTTTCTTCCAAACTGTCAGCTGTCTTATCACCATCTACCAGACTCCACTGCTTTCCCCTACTGCACCAATATGCCATCCATATACCATCTGTCATTTCTGAGACTCCAATATATTTGCACTTATTTATACTGCTCCATTACGGTCTATCTATGCCTGTACCAATACAATGTTTAATGTTTTAGCATCTATACTGCCAATCCCTCCCATTACACACTAATTTTCAAATTCATGTTTATAATTTCAAGCACAGACTTACTTTAGGAAATCGTGAAGATAATTGAGTAATAAAGCAAGGCTCTTCTCATCCAGAGGTGTATAGGCCAACATTGCTCCAATTCGTACTGTTTAAACAACAGAATTTATCCAAAATTACATCCAAGGCAGGAGCACTACAACCATGTATTTTAATTATGTGAGCAAACACCACCAATTCCTTTAAAATGATTTTAGGCCAGGCGTGGTGACTCACGCCTATAATCCCAGCACTTTGGGAGGCCAAGGTAGGCAGATCACTTGAGGTCAGGAATTCGAGACCACCCTGGCCAACGTGGTGAAACGCCATTGCTACTGAAAATACAAAAATTACCACAGGTGTGGTGGTTCACGCCTGTAATCCCAGCTACTTGGGAGTCTGAGGCAGGAGAACTGCTTGAACCCAGGAGGCGGAGATTGCAGTAAGCAGATGGCACCACTGCACTCTAGCCTGGGCAACAGAGTGAGACTCTGTCTCAAAAAAAAATTATAATAAAATAAAAATAAATAAAGTAAAATATATGATTTTTGAAACACTTGCTCCCAAAGAGATTTTGCTATTTAACATTCTAGACAAAAGTTCACATTAAAATAGAGTCATGTTTTGGAAAGTGAATTATTTTACCTCTTACTCATTTAGGGAAAACCCCTCCAAAAAGTAAAATCCATTATTTTCCACATGGAATATTACCAAATAATCTGAGGAGATGTGGCGCTCCATACACCTGGGACATGGGTGCATCGGGATGATCTGCAAGAATTTCGGCATACTGTGGTCTCTCAAATTTGTAGAGTAGCTGGGTGCCCAACATTACATTGAAGTATTCTTTTATCCCTGCCACAACTTCATTAACCGCATACTCCCTGATAAATGAACAAAAATATTCCAAAACTGGTCAATGAAAAAAGAACTGAGATACAGAATAATTCAACCAATTTAAAGAATTAAAAGCTGAGCTAGTAACAATGAACCATAGCTGAGATGTTTTAAAAGGGCATATGAAAGCAGGGTTTGACAAACTAAAGCAATTAAGATGATTCTTACATTTTCAGATGGTTAAATTTTAAATGGTTATAGAAAATACCTACATAATAGCTTAAATTTTGCCTAAAAATATTTACTATCTGGCCCTTTAAGAAAAAGTCAGCTGGCCAATTCCTGTGTCAAAGCAGTGAAATTCTATTTTGCTAGTTTCTGGTGGTACTGGTTCGGAGTCAGTACAAGTTTCGGATGACTTATTTAGAAACTTTTTCAAATGTCTTTGAGTGTATCTGAAAAATGTATATTCTTACTTATTATCTGTGTTTCCACGAGATTTCTTGTAATTTGCATAATCCTCAAGAATGGAATCCACATTCTTCTTGGCAGGAAGATAAAAGAGCTATGAAGACAAAAACATGCTTAAATATACGTACTCTCTTTTTTAAAGAAAAATTATACCAGGCAAGTTTTTATACAAAGATCAGGTAACAGTAACAGTATTTCAAATTAAGAGATATTCAGCACTTAAAACATGGATAATGTAGCTGAGAAACTAAAAATTTAATTATAGACAGTTCCCAACTTACAACGGTTTGACTTAATTTTCCAACTCTCTGCTGGGTTTATTGGGATGTAACCCCATTGTAAGTTATGGGGCATCTATATATTTAAACAGCCAAATGTGGCTAATGAGACTCTACTGGACAGAACAGCAAAACTTTTAAAAACGTCAATCTGTTAGACACACAACAGACATGAATGTGCCTTTGTGGTATTACCAAGTCATCATTTACTGTTATGCATATTATTTGCTAGACCTAGTCTAAAGCATTAAAATAATTATCTTTTCATCCTCTCATCAGCATTGTCAAATAGGAACTATTATTCCATTAAATGCAGAAACAAAAGCACAAAAAGGCTAAGAAACTTGTCCAAGCTCACAAATAATAAGTGATACAGCCATGGCTTCAATCTTCGCAGTTTAGCTGTAATTGCATAATCCTCCAAAGGATTCAAATCCAGAAAAACTGTATCCACATACAGACTGATATGTCTCTTAAGTCTCATAATCCTCAAGCAGTCCCTAATCATCTCCCCCCACTATCCCTAACCCTACCTATGCCATTTGTTTAAACAGCTTCGTTTGTCCAAAAAATTCTCAATTATAGAGTTCAATGACTGATAAATATGTTGCTCCATTAAACATCTTATTTCCTGCAAACTAATAATAGACTCAGGCGCTTAATAAGATTCAGGTTCTTTTCAGGGTCATGAACACCTTGCAGGTAGTGGTGTGTGCTTTCTATGTCCTACCATTAGCAATGACAGTAAGACAGTAAACACATGCTTCTTTGCCTTTACGAATTTTCAGAACGAGTTCCTGCCGTAGCAATCTCCAAAAACGAGTTATTTCCACCTTTATCATTATAAACTCATAAAATTTATATGTGAACTTTTATTCTTCTCCAAGTTATTCCTTCTGGTAGTAGTTCTAAAATGTTCAGCCTCTAAATTACAGTATTATTTTATCAGTCATACCTTAATAATTCAAGTCAATATAACACTTTCCTTTAAAAACTTTTTTTGCTAGCAAGAATGTATCATACAGCTTAACAATCTGGGTAGCTTTTCAGGTTACCTGTTTTTGCCTGGTAATTAAGTCCCAGTCATCAACAAGCCATGGTTTTAGCTCTTCAGGAATCTTTACTTTAACTTCAACTCTGTTCATGAATGTTTCCTCCTAAATAGAAATAGGAAGAGTATTAAAAACCTAACCTTTCTTGCTAAAGCTAAATACCAAACATGGAAGGGAGCTGACTTTTAGAAGCACTAGGGATAAATTCGTTAAGTAGCCAACCACACATACAGCTGTACTGTCATATTTAAAAATCGTAAATGGGCCGGGCGCGGTGGCTCAAGCCTGTAATCCCAGCACTTTGGGAGGCCGAGACGGGCGGATCACGAGGTCAGGAGATCGAGACCATCCTGGCTAATACGGTGAAACCCCGTCTCTACTAAAAATACAAAAACTAGCCGGGCGAGGTGGCGGGCGCCTGTAGTCCCAGCTACTTGGGAGGCTGAGGCAGGAGAATGGCGGAAACCCAGGAGGCGGAGCTTGCAGTGAGCTGAGATCTGGCCACTGCACTCCAGTCCGGGCGACAGAGCAAGACTCCGCCTCAAAAAAAAAAAAAAAAAAAAAAAAAATCGTAAATGAAAAAGACCATACATAGTTTGCTGTTGGAAGAAAAGAATCTGACCCAAACTATAGTCTATTTAGTGCATTTTCTTGTAAAGGTAAAAATTCTTCAGTAAGGTTCCTCTTGTTCAGGAAATGAAACACACTGACTTGACATATTTTAACTTAATATTTTCTTATTTACCATTGATA
This sequence comes from Trachypithecus francoisi, assembly GCF_009764315.1. Taxonomy (NCBI): domain Eukaryota; kingdom Metazoa; phylum Chordata; class Mammalia; order Primates; family Cercopithecidae; genus Trachypithecus; species Trachypithecus francoisi. The sequence continues at coordinate 110,079,886 of NW_022681468.1, forward strand.
TCAAAACAACTATTCCAAACACAACCATCTTAAAGGTACATCTTTAACTCATAAAAATATATATCTAACACCAAAGAAATAGTCTTGTAGGTGAAGCTTACACAACAAATGATGATTAACTGAGTAGGTAAATCTAGAGCTACAGGTGAAATAAAGATGTACAGAAACATATCCTTTACCCCTAAAAGAGAAAATGTTTAATTTCAAGAATTAACCATGTAAGCAAATCTTGTAGAGAATCAAAGCTCCCATGGTTATGTCATATAACTGAGACTAAAAATCCTAACATGCTACTCATAAACTCAAGAAAAACTCACATTTTCAACAGTAGGATCTACCCGGGCCCTTTTCTTCCGAGGAGGCTGAGGGGTCTCACTGGTACTGCCACCATCTCCATTTCCAGGTGCTGTAAATGTTGGGGGGGAGGAGTCTCATTTTAGCTAATTTAACAATTCTATAAGGAAAACAGTCTCTTGACGCATTATCCCTTTTCATTATATTATTTCTCCATTACACAGCTGTTACCTGAATCTAAATTAAAGAATCATATTCCCACCAAAAATACAACTTTTATGAAGAGCTCTACCAAACATTTAGTATAGGCAACATTTAGTATCATCATCGTCCATTTATTTATAAATGTTATCTTCTCAGTGGGAGTCATTAAGACTAAAGCAGATGAAAATAAATGCTCACAAGTTTCTCCTTGGTAAAAAAAGGTCTCTACCACCATGTACCTATTTTATAACACTGCTGAGGCACCTATTTGAGATAATCAATAAATATAAGCCTACTCCAAAATTTCATAGCTTTCAAAATAGTCTAAAAATGTCAATGTTATAAAGGTAACATAAATTAACGTTAAGAAAGTTAATATTCTTACTTTTCTGTTTGTTCTTTTTTGTTTTCCTAAAAGAAGAGAAAAAGAAGAAAAATAATTATTTCCAGTAAAACTGCCTTTGTTTCAACTCCCTTTATCAGGGTTAAGTTCACAGAGAAATACTAACTTGGATAAAAGATCAGGTGGTAAATATGTGTCCTACTCAGACACAAGGATTTTTATTAACAACTGGTTAAATTCCCATCTCTCTTCACATAATAGAAAAAAAATAAACCAAGCCAGGCGCAGTGGCACATGCCTGTAATCCCAGCATTTTGGGAAGTGAAGGGGGGTGGATCTCTTGAGCTCAAAATTCGAGACCAGCCTGGGCAACATAGCAAATCTTGTTCTCTATAAAAAATACAAAAATTAACTGGGCATAGTGGCAAGCGCCTATAGTCCCAGCTACTTGGGAAGCTGAGGTGAGAGGATCGCTTGAGCCCAGGAGGCCAAGGCTGCAGTGAGCCGAGATTGCACCACTGCACTCCAGTCTTGGTGACAGAGTGAGACCCTGTCTTAGAGACAAAAAAACAAAAAAGCAAACCAAGAACACTTTAGTAAACAACTTCGTTCTTCCAAGGTTATATTAATATATGTTATAGTATACACTACATTATTAGACCCACCAAAAAAAAAAGTGTCAAAGGTTAAAATTTTTTTCCAATTATTTTTGTTTCCCAAAATATTAATTTTTAGATTTGTGTATTTCTTTTGTTGTTGGGTTTTTTTGTTTTGTTTTGTTTTTGAGACAGTCTGTTGACCAGACTGGGGTACAGTGGTGCAATCACGACTCAATGCAGCCTTGACGTTCTGGGCACCAGCAATCTTCCCGTCTCAGCCTCCCAGGTAGCTACAATCATAGGCACACACGAACATGCTGGGTGAATTTTTCTGTTTTTATTTTTTATTTTGCAGAGACAGGGGTCTCTAGTACCATATTGCCCAGGCTTGTATACTTCTTAAGTACCAATCTGTTATTCTATTCTCACTGGTCCAAACTTTGTTTCACTTTATTTCTTCTCTAAATTATGTTCCCTCCTGTTCAATACTACGCACTCCATAATCCCACATTTAGGACAACACTTAAGGTCTCCCCATCTTGATTATCATCTCTAACAGCAACTTAACTCATGTCTACTTACATACTGCCAAATGGTAAATTGCTAATTTTGCTTTCTTATTTTATTTATTTATTTATTTGAGAAGGAGTTTTTCTTTTGTTTTTTTTTGAGACGGAGTCTCGCTCTGTCACCCAAGCTGGAGTGCACTGGCCAGATCTCAGCTCACTGCAAGCTCCGCCTCCCGGGTTCACACCATTCTCCTGCCTCAGCCTCCCGAGCAGGTGGGACTACAGGCGCCCGCCACCTCGCCCGGCTAGTTTTTTGTATTTTTTAGTAGAGACAGGGTTTCACCGTGTTAGCCAGGATGGTCTCGATCTCCTGACCTTGTGATCCGCCCGCCTCGGCCTCCCAAAGTGCTGGGATTACAGGCTTGAGCCACCGCGCCCGGCCGAGAAGGAGTTTTGCTCTGTCTGTTGGGTGATCTCGGCTCACTGCAACCTCCTCCTCCCGGGTTCAAGCAATTCTCCTGCCTCAGCCTCCCAAGTAGCCGGGTTTATAGGCACCCACCACCACTCCCAGCTAATTTTTGTATTTTAATAGAGATGCGATTTCACCATGTTGGTCAGGCTGGTCTCAAACTCCTGACCTCAAGTGATTCGCCTACCTCGGCCTTCCAAAATGCTGCTATTATAGGCATGTGCCACCACGCCTGGCCTAATTTTGCTTTTTTACATTATTATTTCTAGACCACAAGGGAAACAGTTTATAAAGCCCATGATTATGGATTACTTTCAATGGAAAGATATGTTAATAACATCTGGCTTTTTTTATTTTCTGTAGCTTTAAATAATACTTATAAATGTTCTTAATTAAACATATTCATTTAATTTAGGTCTAAAGGTTTGACAATTAAAATTAACTTATGTTTGGATATAAACACAAAAATCTGGCCAAACTGAAGTATAGGTTTTCTCTGTTAGTTTTGTAAAAATCTGTTGGGCTGTATTTCTCGGACAAAGTCAACCATGAACTTTAGTCGCACATGTCAATATGTGGAGACCAAGGGAAACCAAGAGTCCTCACACTCAATCCTTTACCCATTCACTCTATAATATAAAACTAAAACACTGACAAGTGATCTCCACTCTAAAGTAAAAGATCTATAAAATATACAGGTTCAGCATCCCCAAGCCAAAATGCTCCAAAAATCCCAATTTTCTGAGCCAACATGACATTCAAAGGAAATGCTCATTGGAGCATTTTGGATTTTGTATTTGGGATGTTCAACAGGTAAGTATAACGCAACCATTTCAAAATCCAAAAAAAGTCTGAAATATGAAACACTTCTGGTCCGAAACACTTCACATAAGGGATATTCAACCCATACACTTCAATAAGTCCCAGTAGTAAGAGCCTGACATTCAGGTTTCAAACGTCTAGACTCAGGTTCCTTCAAAAGACTCAGAAGCCAATTTGAAGAGGCTTCTACTGTCCAAGAATGGGAAATTTGAATTTTAAAGCTTTACTTCATATATTTACTCAGCCATTATTTTGTAGTTGAAACTGCACAATACTGTATTCAAATGCAAATAACTTATGGGCATACTACCACTTGAATTTCTATATAACAGCACAGTGATAAAGAATTAGTTATAAACTATTGCTTTGATAAAAATATCTTTTCTAAATAAAGAGAATTGTTGCCTTTTAAGATATAATTACTATTAAATCTTAATACTACACTCCAGTTTTACAAAGAACCAGATCACGAAAACATATTACCACTTAATAAAACTATGAGCAATCCTCAAACAGTAACACACTTACTCCTTGCCAAACCAATTATCTTCTCACCAAAAGAGTAAAAAAAAAAAGTTTCAAACATTTCCAAATGCATTAAATGCCAAATACCTTCATTAGTAACACCTTTTTTTAAGAGGCTAGAATGCAGTGGTGCAATCATAGATCACTGCAGCCCAGAACTCCTGGCCTCAAGCAATCCCTCCTCCCTCAGCCTCCCAAAGCACTGGGCATAGCAACACCTTACTTTTAAGTAAAAAAGTCAGATCAGTAAGTCTGGTAAGAAATAAAATGGCCTCTTAATAAAAATTATAATCTTTGTTTTTATTATTAACAAATACTTAAGAATACTTATTAAGTTACCACTCTTGTCATCCACTTTCAGGTACATCAGCTTTTTTTTTTCTTTTTTTAAGACAGGGTCTCACTCAGTTGCCAAGACTAAAGTGCAGCCTTGACCTCCTGGACTCAAGTGATCCTCACATATCGGCTTCCTGAATAGGTGGGACTACGAGCATGTGCCACCACCCCCCGGGCTAATTTTTTTATTTTTCTGTAGAACCAGGGGCTCCCGATGCTGCCCAAGTTGGTCTCAAACTCCTGGGCTCAAATCATCCTCCTGCCTCAGCCTCCCAAAGTAGGGGAATTAGAGGTGTGAGCCACCACACCATCCTACACAAACTTTAAACATACAAAATGTATGCATGCACATGACTTTCTCACTCTAGGCTTCTTATCAGATATTCTAAAATCTAGAGTTAACAAGAAGTAATGGTTTTGGGCCGGAAGCAGTGGCTCACGCCTGTAATCCCAGCATTTTGGGAGGCCGAGGCAGGTGGATCACCTGAGGTCAGGAGGTCAGCCTGACCAACATGGCGAAACCCCATCTCTACTAAAAATACAAAAATCAGCCAGACGTGGTCGCGCACGCCTATAATCCCAGCTACCTGAGAGGCTGAGGCAGGAGAATCACTTGAACCCGGAGGCAGAGGTTGCAGTGAGCATAGATCACACCACTGAGCTCCAGCCTGGGCAACAAGAGCGAAACTCTGTCTCAAAAAAAGCAAAGGTTTTCTTGGGGGTGAAGACGGGGAGGGCAGTTATTTGAAACCTTAACTTCTCACAAATTCTTACCATGGGTTTCACCAAAGTAGGAGTTAATTGGTATGTATTTTTAGCACTTGCCAGCACTTGCTTTTTATGTTTGAAAAGGCTTGCCAAAAATTATCTCAAAACTTATAACCACTAATACTATCTTTGTAAGAGAAAACGTTATACACACATATATTTATACACACAAGTTAAAGGGAGGGGGAACCTGCTGAGGAAAATTAAGCAATATGATTTTAAACTACTTTAATGACCTGATACCTGAGGAATGGGATTCTTACTGGTTCCGACAATGTTCCGAAAGTTTCAATTTTCAACACAGTCTAACACATAATGAGTATAAAATATTATCTTCACATATAGTATGCAAAATCAAAACAAAGAGCTTCTTACACTTCAACATTTTTCTGTTGCAGACCAGATGTCTTCTTTCCTGGGGCAGCCCCTCTCATCTTCCCCTCTGCATACTGCTCCCTTCAAAAATAATTTCAGTAATGTCAACATAAAATGAGCATTTACGTGAAAAAAAAAAATTATGTCAGCCTGATTCCATTAGGAATTTATATTCAAATTCTGGCACCAAGTTTTTAACAAGTTGGACAGGGATATTTCCAAAAAATCAAACAAAATACTCAATAAAGAGAAAAAGGCTCAATTAAAATCAATGTAATAAAAAGTGACTGTAATAGACAGTTCTCATAGCACTGAAAATTCCATTTGCTTTGGAATTCACTAATCCCAATGTTTTATTTGTTCCCATTTTTTTTTTCTTTTCTGAGACAGAGTTTCGCTGTCGCTCAGGCTAGAATGCAGTGGCGCGATCTCCGCGCACTGCAAGCTCCGCCTCCCGGGTTCACACCATTCTCCTGCCTCAGCCTCCCGAGTAGCTGGGACTACAAGGCGGCTGCCACCATGCCCAGCTAATTTTTTGTATTTTTAGTAGAGACAGGGTTTCACCGTGTTAGCCACGATGGTCTTGATCTCCTGACCTCGTAATCCACCCGCCTCAGCCTCCCAGAGTGCTGGGATTACAGGCATGAGCCACCGCGCCCGGCCATCATTTTAATTTTTTTAAATATACATTTCAACTTTGAAATTACCCTATAGATCATACAGTCTTTCAGGGTTCCTTTTCCTGTGCTTTCAGAGATGAAAAACAGAATAGGAAATGCCTCATTTGCTTTCTTGTTTCCCCACCAAATTTGTCTTCCAGAGCCCCCAAAATAAGAAAGATGTTTACCAATGAGTTCACACCTATAGCAATTTCCAAAAACATTCTGCTGTTTTCTACCTAGATCTAAAGATAAGCTCAAGTAATGGCAGGTATGCTACTTTCTTTATCTAGAAATGGCTTGATTACTTGAAGTCAAAGCTGTAACACAGCTGCTGAGAGGTACCAGAAATTATTTTATAGGCAGGGCAGCCAACATGATCTCCACTGTTCATTCCATGCCCAAAAATTAATCTACAGGCATTTCTCCTTAATATTCAGTTCACAAAACAAACTTACTGATTGGCTTTTTGAAGTTCTCGCTGTTTCTGCAAATTGGTGTCCACGTATTTGAGTACTCTGCTCTCTGGAACCCACTCATCCCAACTGAAAAAGAAGAAAGTTAAAATTTAACTCAAAAATACTCTGTTCTCCAACTTATTTTCTCAGATCCAAGAGGCAAGACTGGATTTCTCTGAAATAATTTGATGAACTGGCACTACAAATACAGTCTCAACTAAAATGAAAATCTAAAGGAAGTCTGTTCTGTAAAAAGGAAAACTTTTTATTTTCAAAAAGCAGCATTCCAAATCTAAGCTGCTGGAGTCCAAAAGCAGATTATTCAAATCATTTTTAGAAATGGCTTAAGAGTCTGGCACCTAATGTAACATTCACTAAGTGATTAGCCTTATGTTATTTAAAGACTTTAATTGTCAAAAATAAAGCACAGGAGTCAAAAACTCAGTTATTTTTAAAAATTAAAACCAGCCGTGTGTAATGACAAAGTTCCACATGGCTTTTTGTGTTTTTTCATTATGAAATGAGAACAACAGTACTTATCTCAAAAAATTGTTATGAGAATACATGTAAAACACCTGAGAATCCCTGACACAAACAACACTAAAAGTATGTCAGAAACATATAAGGAAGTCTACAATACTCAAACACCAACCAGACTGGGACCTAGCCAAGTTTGTAAAGTATTAAAATGATTCGACACCATTCTTCACCTTCATTCAGTCACAAATGAACACACACTAACTTTCAAGGCTGATCAGAAAGCTGGCTTTCAAAATATTAGAAGGCAGAACCAACTCTCTTAAAAATGTTAAGGCATTTTGGCACTTCAAAAAGCTTGTTCAAAACACAATTTCTGATTATGTTTTTTCACCAAAAATGGCAAACGAAAACAGTATTATTTCTTAGGGAATGCTAAATTTTTTTGGGCAGTTAAAATCTTTTCTCCTGCTGATGGAGCTCCTTTAGTGACACAATTAGGTGTACTCTCAAGGTACTCAATTAAAAAAAAATTTAAGACCTTCTTTTGTTTAATGATTTCTCACCTCTGACCTCATATAATACAGCCAAAAGGAAAATAATAAAAAGCAATCCTGAATATGATTTCCTAGAGAAAATTTCAAAACATGCATTTACCTAGAGGTCAGGAGGGGGTGGTGTACTGAGGGAGCTCCTTCAGGAACAGGAAAAAGGGCTACAATATCCTCACGTGTCTTCAATGATTTTTCAGAGCGCCTGGGCCTCACAGCACTTCTGATACAGACAGCATAGTACAAAGTAATCTCAGTGACCAGGTGCAGAATTTGGCTTCAGCTTTATTAAGATTCATTTACAAATGGAATATTTAAGTGTCTGTGTCAACAAATTCTAATGAGGTTTGAAAATTTAGAAATCTCAATCAAATCTAGTATGTTTTTGAAAAAAGATTAACTGAAGTTTAAGAAAATTCTAATTTGGGGATTAAGGTTTTGTTGTATGAATTTTAAAAAGTACCCCACACAAGCCATTTTCAAAATGAGATTTTTGAGATATTTATGTGTGTGTGTGTATATATATATATATTTTTTTTTTTTTGAGACGGAATTGCACTCTTGTTGCCCAGGCTGGAGTACAATGGTGCGATCTTGGCTCACCACAACCTCCACCTCCTGGGTTCAAGCAATTCTCCTGACTCAGCCTCCTGAGTAGCTGGGATTACGGGCATGCGCCACCACACCCGGTTAATTTTGTATTTTTAGTAGAGACGGGGTTTCTCCATGTTGGTCAGGCTGGTCTCAAACTCCCAACCTCAGGTGATCCGCCCACCTCAGCTTCCCAAAGTGCTGGGATTACAGGCATGAGCCACCGTGCCTGGCCATGTATTTATATCTATTCCAATTCTCTCTAAATCAAAGGGAGTTAGCCAATTTTCAATTACAAGTTTCCATTTTAGAATGTTATAAACCCTTTCCCACTGATATAAAATGTATTTAAATAAGCACCTTGCTCTAAACACAAAGTTATTGCTAGAGTTTGCTTTATATGTAAAGAGCTGACAATCCTTGCTGAACCAAAGAAAAATGAAGTGGACATCTTTTGCTCTAAGGAACATCACTACTAGGATAATAACTGAATGCCAAACACTCAGAAATTTTTACATATAAGTCAAACATAAAAGAATTTCAGAATGTTTTCTTTTTTGTTAAGACAAAGTCTCACTCCAGGCTGGAGTGCAGCGGCATGATCTCGGCTCACCCCAACCTCCGCCTCCTGAATTCAAGCGACTCCCCTGTCTCAGCCTCCCAAGTAGCTGCGACTAAAGGTGCGTGCCACCACACCCAGCTAATTTTTGTATTCTTAGTAGAGATGGAGTTTCACCATGTTGGCCAGGCTGGTCTTGACTCCTGACCTCGTGATCCACCTGCCTAGGTCTCCCAAAGTGCTGGGATTACAGGCCTGAGCCATCCTGCCCGGCAAGTTTTTTTTTTTTTTTGAGATGAGTCTTGCTCTGTCACCCAGGCTGGAGTGCAGTGGCACGATCATGGTTCACTGCAACCTCTGCCTCCCAGGTTCAAGTGGTTCTCCTGCCTCAGCCTCCCAAGTAGCTGGGATTACAGGCATGAGCCACCACACCCGGCTAATTTTTGTACTTTTAGTAGAGACAGGGTTTCACCATGGTGGCCAGGCTGGTCTCGAACTCCTGACCTTGTGATCCACCCACCTTGGCCTAACAAAGTGCTGGGATTACAGGCATGAGAAACCACACCTGGCCCAAATTTCAGAATTTTCTAAAGATCATTTGCGAGTGCAGTCCCAAAGTTATAATGATCCATGGTAATAACTGAAGGCCACTCAGAAAATTTTATATATAGGTGAAGCATTAAAGAATTTCGTAATTTTCTTTTCTTTTTTTTTTTTAAGACAGAGTCTCATTGTGTTGCCCAGGCTGATCTCGAACTCCTGACCTCAGGTGATCTGCCCACCTTGGCCTCCCCAAGTGCTGGGATTACAGGCGTCAGTCATCACACCCATCTAGAATTCCGTAACTTTCTAACGGTAACGTGACTACTTCCCAGAGTCACAATGATCCATGGGCAGTACTTACACAGACTAAATACACAACACGCTAGGTATTTGAATAACTCCTCCTCCTTTCAAAATGAATGTAAAGGTTTCTTTGAAGACTTCCTAAAGCTAAGACCATTCTTTCAATATTGCATATATTTATCTACTCGCCAAGTCAACCAAAGACATTTCTGATATATTCCTCAATACATCTACAAAGATAGTAACAAATCTAATATTTGATGCCATTTTTTCTTAACTTTCCCCAACAGTAATTAATATGTGTCAAATTAGTTGAGAACAAAAAAATCTACACAAACCTATCATTTCTTTGAGTTACTGGATTACAATACACCAGAGGAAAATTTTTCGAAGCAGTAAAATCAGAAAATACAAAGCATTTGGTATTTTCACAATTTGTGACAAGCTACAAATGCCTCTTAAAATCCAGTCTTTGCGCTGTGCACATCTATGTGTGCAATTTTATACAGGGTATCTATTATATGTAAAAAAGAACTAAGCACAAAAGCTGTATTCAGTTACAAAGGTGAAATTCTAAAATAATTTTTTAAGGTTTTTAAAAATATCTTCTTTATTCTATTATTTTTCATAGTTTCCTTTACTTCGTTTCTTATGTGTTCAATCTTTGTTTTTTTTTTCCTGAGTCTCGCTCTGCAGCCTAGGCTGGAATACAGTGGTGCAATCTCAGGTCACTGCAATCTCCACCTCCCGGGTTCAAGCGATTCTCCTGCCTCAATCTCCTAAACAGCTGGGACTACAGGCGTGTGCCACCACACCTGGCTAATTTTTTTTATTTTTAGTAGAGATGGGGTTTCACCATGTTGGCCAGGCTGAAGTCGAACTCCTGACCTCAAGTGATCCAACCACTTTGGCCTCCCAAAGTGCTGAGATTACAGGCGTGAGCCACCACACCCAGCCTCAAACACTTCTTTATAATTTTTATTTGCTTAATTATAAGAGGGGTGTCTAGCGATGTTGCCCAGGCTGGCCTCAAACTCCTGGGCTCAACCTCAGCCTCCCAAGAAGCTAAAAGTATAGGTACCTCCATACTGGCTCTAAAACAATTCCTTTAAAATGCAGGAGGTGGAGGAGAGTAAGCCTAACCCATAAATTTGCTTTGTATTTTTCTTTTATATCCTTTATGGTCTTTCCCATAGTATGCATAAAATTATTATCTTTCCTATAGAGAAATGAGATTCTCCTAACACTCTCAACTTTATCTGGATATTGTCAGAATATCAACACATAAAATGTAAGTCTAATAAAGATTGAAATGCAGTTTTAGCAAGGCACTGTTTAGTAATAAAAAGCTATGAGATACACTACGAGTCACTATTTTCCTGTTTCCTAGATACTAGAATCCATTTAGTACTAAAAGCACAGTTTACTTCCACCAAGACAGTTTTCTCCGTTATTTTCCCAACTTCTCAATATTTAAAATACAAGTCCATGAGGCTGGAGTTACCTATCATTATTAGACATTACCTATCATTATTAGAAATAGATGTTATTGTTTCTTTTTAAAGGAGTCCAGGTCTTGCTCTGCTACTCAGGCTAGAGTGCAGTGGCACATCATAGTTCACTGCAGCCTCAAACTCCTGGGCTCAAATAATCCTCCTGCCTCAGCCTTCCAAGTAGCTGAGGCTACAGGTGTGCATCACCACATCTCACTGATTATTAGAAATACTTTAATTATCATTAACTGGGAAAAAAACCCACAAGCTATCAGGATGCACTTCTATGCATTTCAGATTTCTACCTTTCCACATTTATATTAATGGAAGTGAAATGTCTAATAAATTCTCAGCTGAAAACATCTGATATGTGAAAACAACTTCCTAACAAAGAAATAAAATTAACTGGGTTGGTCACCTAGATAGAGTACTAGATGACACAAGACCAAAGTCACAGGGCCAGTGAACTTCACAGGGAAAAAAAAACTCCTTCCATAGTAACAGAATATTCATCAAATCAGATGGCACTGCTCCCATGGTAAACCAGGTACCAGAGCCTGAGTCAGGTGACACAAAGCCTTAAGTTACTAGAGGACAATTCCGCAAGAACAATACTAAATAGCAATGGCAGTGCTATCTTTGAAGGACAAAGCATCATTAATAAAATGTAAAATCTCCCATAGTAAAAATTACAAGTCTTTTAATTACAATCACCAAATAGGAGACTTGGGTAAATTTTTAGACAGGGTTATTTGTGAGGCCCAAGGAGAAAAGTCTCATCACTGAAAAAGAGCTCCACTGTATGGACATTCTAGAATGTGTTCAATCATTACCCACTGTCCATTCCTGGAAATAGATCAGTAACATCGGTGCTTTACATATACACACACACACACACACACACACACACACACAGGCCGGGGACAGTGGCTCACACCTGTAATCCCAGCACTTTGGGAGGATCACCTGAGGTCAGGAGTTCAAAACCAGCCTGGCCAATGTGGTGAAACTCCGTCTCTACTAAAAACACAAATAATTAGCTGGGTGTGGCGGCGGCTGCCTGTAATCCCAGCTACTCAGGAGGCTGAAGCAGGAGAATCGCTTGGAACCCAGGAGGCGGAGGTTGCAGTGAGCCAAGCTCACGCCATTGCACTCCAGCCCAGGCAAAAAAAAGTGAAACTCCATCTCCAAAATAAAAAAAAGGCTTAACTCTTAGGGGTGAGAAATTAAGACTCTGTAATTGAATTTCTGTGTTAAATCTTGCTAAAAAGTGAGTCACATGAAGTCATTTTCTGTCAACACTAAATCGTGTTTCTGAAGTTCAGAAAATGGGTTAGTAAATTCTGTCTTTATTTCTCAATGAAGCAACCTTTATCCTTTCCCCTTTTCTAGACAGAAAACCCAACTGGTTTTTAGCACAGCTGCTTGAAATAACATATATAATCAATGTTTGTGGTAAGGCCAAAAAATTCAGGCCACCCTAAAAATGTACCAAAACCGGAAAAAAAAAAAAAAAAAACAGAAACAAAACAGAAAAATGTGACTGCCACGTTCAACCAGAATAATTGGTTGACTATATGACTATTAGGTATTACACTAGCACATAATAAATATTCCCAAGAACCAAGTATATTTAAATTAAAATGGCTCAGTACCCTAATTTTCAATAGTTTTGTCACACTACAAATGATTCACCCTTGCTTCAATATGTACTATATTACATTAAAACTGCAGAAGAATTGAAAAGCATATGCTTGTTAAGCCAGTCCGTGACACAAGCTATCTTGTTAAATATAAATAAAATTATAAGTTCTAATACTCACTTTTTATTCCAACCACTGTAATGTATAAAGTATTTCACTTGTTTGTCCTTTATGGCAACCTTTACACACTGAAATTAAAAAAAAATAATAATAATTCACTTAGAAATTTTTTAAAGAGACACTACCTTTTCAAATCATCCTTCAAAGACACTCTACACAAGCTTTATGGTGGCCTGAACAAGAGGACTAAGAGAACACTACTTAAGCTTGCAGAATACTCAAGTTACAAAACTGCAGATTAGTCACAAAGGTCCAACAAAGCTGAGAACCACAAGCATAAAAGATCACCCTAAATCTTTAATCAATGGATTACAAAAGCCATCCAAGGACAGCTAAAGAAAGCTATGCTTGTGTTTTCTCAGTCTAATTAGCCAGGAGCTATATTTATTTCAAAAGCAAATTCCTCTAAAGCAAAGTCTTTAAACTATATTATAAAAGAACTTCATTGGCTTATGAAAGGCAGTAAACGGACCTGTTTGAGAAAAATTAAACAACTTGTAAAGCAATGAATTAAAAACATTTCACATTTTTCTTAAAAGCAGCCAGACAAAAGGAATTATTAGAAGCAAGTCATTAACTATGACAAGTGATGACTAACTGGATTTGGATTTAAAAGCCTTTAAGAGAAAACCAAAATAACCACAACAGTTTAATTTGTTTTGATAGCTTCAATTCAAAAATTGTTCACCAGACCCAGGAGAAAACTCAGCCAGTTTAGTAGAGTTTGCCAAACGTTGATACACAAAAAACAACATTCAGGGATAAAAATGATTAACAGGACACACAAATTTTTTTTTGGTAGAGACAGTCTTGCTATCTTGCCCAGACTGATCTCAAACTCCTGACCTCAAGAGATCCTCCTGCCTTGGCTCCCCAAAGCCCTGGGATGACAGGCTTGTAAGTCACGGCACCTGGCCACGAGCCGTAATTTAGCACTTATAAACTGTATAAACTTAGAAACTGTATAAATCTTATCATTAAGATATATGTACATATACACATACTTAGAAATTCCTGACCATCTCCATACATCCAAATTCAGCCATTTTAGGATTTTTTTTTAAGAGACAGTCTCCCGCGGGGTAGTGGCTCATGCCTCTAATCCCAAAACTTTTGGGAGGCTGAGGCAGGTGGATCACAAGGTCAGGAGTTCAAGACCACCCTGGTCAACATAATGAAACCCTGTCTCTACTGAAACTACAAAAATTAGCTGGGTGTGGTGACTGGCCCCTGTAATCCCAGCTACTCAAGAGGCTGAGGCAGGAGAACTGCTTCAACCCAGGAGGCGGAGGTCGCACCTCGGCACTCCAGCCTGGGTGACAGAGCAATACTGTTGGGGGAGGGGCGGGGGGGGCCAGGGGCGGGGGGGAGAGAGAGAGAGTCTTGCTTGGTTGCCCAGACTGGCCTTGAACTCCTGGGCTCAAGCAATCCTCTAGTCTCAGCCTTCTGAGTAGTTGAAACTACATGCATGTGCCACTGCGTTTGGCTCTTCAGAACTTTAAAAATACACTTCTGTGTATTTAGAACACAGGAAAAAAAAAAGTAGTGAAAATAGCTAATATTTAGTCAGAATTGTCTGACACTTTATAATTAAGGCTATTTTCAGACACATATAGCATAAAACTATTCAAGAATTTACGCAGAAATTGCATAAATTAAACATACTGTTTTGTATTTTACAGGTTCATTTTTAGAGCTACAACTGTTTAAGGTATAGTCAAGTCTTAAATATTTTTACTAAAAAAGTTATCAGAAACAAAATACTACAACTTTTTTTGACTTTGGAATGCATTCTCCTGCTTACCTTCAGCTAAATGTAAAATCAGTTTTTATAACTGGAGCACACCCTGATACAAAAGGAGCCTCCCAGGATTCAAATTTTGACAGACAAACCAACAATCAAAAGTTAAATGTACTTATTTTTAATATTAGCTTTTACCTTTAACCTAATATAATTAGCTCAATGCTTACTCGGCATATATTTACTTTTTTTTTTTTTTTTTTTTTTTTTTTTTTTTGAGGCGGAGTCTCGCTCTGTCGCCCGGACTGGAGTGCAGTGGCCAGATTCAGCTCACTGCAAGCTCCGCCTCCCGGGTTTCCGCCATTCTCCTGCCTCAGCCTCCCGAGTAGCTGGGACGACAGGCGCCCGCCACCTCGCCCGGCTAGTTTTTGTATTTTTAGTAGAGACGGGGTTTCACCGTGTTAGCCAGGATGGTCTCGATCTCCTGACCTCGTGATCCGCCCGTCTCGGCCTCCCAAAGTGCTGGGATTACAGGCTTGAGCCACCGCGCCCGGCCATATTTACTTTTAAAAGTAACTTGAGCAAATGTTTTCTCACCAAGTCATTAACCATAAAATGCTATTTTTTCCCACAACCCATCTTCCCCTTCTAACACTCCCCTCAAATGCTACTTCCAGATTGGTAAGAAAAGTGGAAGAGAGTAGCAATGTTTTAATTTATTTGAGCCACTAAGCAAAACAATAAAAATCCCAGAAAGATGAAGAAATTTATTAACTACGAACCTAAAACAGGCAACTCCCTTACTGAGGCAACAACAAAACACTGCACTTGTATATTAAACGGTCAGATCTAACCAGTAGTTTTGGCCAAATTCTCAACAGAAAACAAGTTTCATACCTTTGCTTCATAAAGAAGAGGCCCATGAAAGCACAGCACTCGCTCACCTGTAAAGGGAGAAAAAGTACTGGATTAATTGTAATTTCTTCTCATCTATATGAAGATTCACATCTTAGAGAGTCATCACACTATTATTAGGGTATTCCTAGCCAAATTAGGAAAAACGAGGACAGCTATACAGAGTACCACTTTGGCTCAAACTTCAACCATACCCTACAACAAAAACACTGTTGGTATCCGATTGTAAAACAATTTATTAGCAGGTCAATCTACTTAAATAATCAAATCATCTATCACCTGTCAAGCACATAGGTAGAATCTCCTGCAACACTGTCAAGGTTGGTTGATTTTAACTGTACATCTGAAAACACAGTTTTTTTAAAGATTTCCTCAACTGGTTTTCTAAGTTGAGGACCTTTATTCTCCACTTGTATCTCTGCTTCCAACCCTTTTACTCAGTAAAATATCCTACAAATTAAAATATCAATACGCATCAGAGATTGGCTGGATTAAGGGGTCTCACTATGTTCATTCCTCAAATGTGGAATGATGTTCTAGGTGCTAAGCTGCTTCAATGAACAAAGAAATGAGACAATAAAGCCTAACCTTTGGAACTTAACAGTCTATGCTGAGCCTACTCTCAAGACTAAACAAAATGTCAGGACCGGGAAGTCTTGGAAGCAATTCTAGGCAGTACCTCAGATTACATTTGACTATAGCTGAAAGATTTTGCACACATTTTCAGTCCACTTGGTTTCAAGAGACCCACGGACAACTGAAATATCCAAGAATGTCAGCTCCTTTTTAGCTCTAAAATTAACAGAGCAGGCATGAGGAGGTGGCTCACGCCTATAATCCCAGTACTTAGGGAAGCTGAGGTGGGTGGATCACCTGAGGTCAGGAGTTTGAGACCAGCCTGGCCAAGAGGAGAAACCTTATCTCTTCTAAAAGTACAAAAAATTAGCCAGGCATGGTGGTGTGTGCCTATAATCCCAGCTACTCAGGAGGCTGAGGCACGAGAATCACTTGAACCCAGGAGGTGGAGGTTGCAGTGAGCTAAGATCGTGTCACTGCACTTCAGCCTGGGTGAGAATGAGACTCCATCTCTCATATACATATACATACACACACACATATACACATATATACACACACATACACACATGTATATATACACACACACACATATATGTATCACCCGGACGTGGGCATGCACACCTGTAGTCCCAGCTACTCGGGAGGCTGAGACAGGAGAATTGCTTGAACCCAGGAGCTGGAGGTTGCAGTAAGCAGAGATCACACCACTGCACTCCAGCCCGGATGACAGGGCAAGACTCCGCCTCAAAAAAAAAATTAAAATTTGAAATATATTTTTAAACTATGTATTTTCAAGCCTCACCAGAGACCCATATTATAAGAATCTCCCAGAGCACGACCTATTAACTTTATTTAATCCTTGTAAGTAGTTCACTCTATAAAGAATCACTGCTAGAGGCTGCTGGACCTACACAAAGCATTTCTGCATTAAGGTGGAGATTGGAAAACAGTGAGATCAAAGACTTCTCCAACAGCCCAGGAACAAGAACTAAAATGGTTAAACCATACTGCTAATAACAGCGCCAAAGATCAGATCAGATCTGTTTCCTAATTTCACTTTCCAGGTACATTTTAAAGGCACTCTGAAAATGGCCTACCATTTTTTTCCCCTTGGCTGCTGCTGCCAGAAAAAAGTGCACTGAAACCGAGGCCCTGTGACCTCCATTCTAGCTACGAGGCTCTAGTATTCTGTTGAAAAAATACACAGCTAGCTGAGGAGTATGACCCAGGACAGCAAATGCTCCATCTCAAAAACAAAACAAAACAAAACAAAAAAGCATTTCCAATGGAAAACCAAGTCCAGTGCAAAGAAATCACTATGCCTTAAGAATTGCTTACAGAACATTCAAATAAAAAACTTTTTTACAAGTTTACGAGAATCATTAAAAACACTATTTCTCGGCCGGGCACAGCGGCTCGCACCTGTAATCCCATAACTCTGGAAGGCCGAGGTAGGCTGATGACGAGGTCAGGAGATCGAGACCATCCTGGCCAACATGGTGAAACACCGTCTCTACTAAAAATACAAAAATTAGCTGGGTGCGGTGGCACGTGCCTGTAATCCCAGCTACTCAGAAGGCTGAGGCAGGAGAATCGCTTGAACCCAGGAGGCAGAGGCTGCAGTGACCCGAGACCAGCGCCACTGCATTCCAGCCTGGGCAACAGAGCAAGACTCTGTCTCAAAAAGAAAACAAAAACAAAAACACACACAAAAAAACACTATTTCTTGCCACTCTTTTTTCTACCATTACATTACTCTGGAGTGTTTCAAGACGATTCTGTTAGCACTCATAAAATATTCCTTTTCCCTTGCAAGATATTCTCTGATCATCTTATAAATAAATAATTTTTTTTTTTTGAGATGGAGTCTCGCTCTGTGGCCCAGGCTGGAGTGCGATGGCACAATATCGGCCTACTGCCATCCCTGCCTCCCGGGTTCAAGCGATTCTCCTGCCTCAGCCTCCCGAGTAGCTGGGATTACAGGCGCCTGTCACCACGCCCTGCTAATTTTTGTATTTTTAGTAGAGACTGGGTTTCACCAGGTTGGCCAGACTTGGTCCCGAACTCCTGACCTCAGTCTCCCAAAGTGCTGGGATTAGAGGCGTGAGCCACCGCGCCCAGCCCACTAAAATCGTTTTTAAACGGTGGTTATACAATTCCATTTGAAACACAAGTAGAAAACACACCTGGAAAATAATGTTAACTACAGAATCTCTCACATAGCTTTCAAAACCTTACTTGGGGATACCCTGGTTCCTACTCTTCTCCAATTACACCACTTAAAACAGCACAAGGAATTCTCTGCTGCTATTCCCCTCTCAACTAGCAACCCTCTAGAACTAAAGCGCTTCCTTAAACAGCCAACCTTAGGCTGTTCCTACAGAAGCGATTAACTTTTTGTGCCTTGACAGTCTGATACAGCCTACGAGCCGAATGGTTTCATAAATACATAAAACACACAGTAGTACAAAGGAAACCAACTGTACCGAAACACCAATACATTTTAAATGTCACGTTCTATGACTTTACAGGACAAACAAGACTTGACTGCTCATCCAGTAACTACCCTAATTTTCAAGAAACGAGAATGATTGATAACTGAAAACATCTTCCACAACTGTAATGCTGAGATATGAAAATACACTGAAAATACTAATGTGGCGTTTCTTTTCCGGGATTTGGGGGGAGGAATTACACTGTTAACTGAAATAGTAAACTTGGGTAGATAGAAAAAAAAAAACTTCCTCATTCAATTTCACGGACCCTCTGAATTAATGCACTGACTAAGAATATCTACTCTAAAACGTCTAGTAAAATAATGAATCCATAGGAGGTAGAGTTACAGCTTCTCAAGGTGGGAGAAGGGTATTAAAAGTCACATGGCTGAGCGCGATGGCTCACGCCCGTAATACTCCCACTTTGGGAGGCCGAGGCGGGTGGATCGCTTGAGCCCAAGACTTCAAGACCAGCCTGGGCATCATGAAACTCCGTCTCTACCAAAAATACAAAAAAAACCACAAAAAAACAAAAAAACCCCACAAAGACAGAAAAGAAAACCCCTAAGGAACAAAACTCGGCCGGGCGTGACGGCGCGCGTCTGTGATCTGAGCTACGTGGGAGGCTCGCTTTAGCCCGGGGGGCAGAGGTGAGCCGAGATACCATAACAGCACTCCAGCCTAGGTGACAGAGTGAGACATCGTCTCAAAAATATAAACAAAAAAGTCACTCATTAACAAAATACCCCTAAAACTCCCTTAAATATCCCCTAAGATTACAATACGCAGTACTACGGTTTGAGATTTATGTCTCTAAAAGGAATTCTAATGCAAGTCTAAAAATCCCTAGAACAAAAATCGTACGCATGGAGACACCGTATTTACGGTAACTAGCATAAATTTCCATAGCAATGAAAACGAATATTAGAGTGTTCCTCCTTTTCAACAGGATTTTACTTCCTTTCTAGCTATTAGACCTCCACCTTATTATACATAAATTGAAGCGTTGTGAAAATTTAAAGAGCTGCCTTCCACTGGCAGTCTAACCTTAGCCAAAACTCACGTCAATCGAAAACCAATTAATAAAAATAAACAACTTTCAAGTCACAATTACTGCATTTAAAAAATGACATCGAGACAACGGGACTTACAAATGCAAACGGCGTTAACACTGCATTCAGATCATTTTCATTTACTTTTTAAGAGCAACTGCAAAGCGAGAGCGCACTAACATTACCATAGGATCTTGGCACTGCGCCTAAGAACAGCAGAGTGAGGCCTCCAGGCAACAAAAAGCGGAGGAAAACGCTCATCCCACTGATCCTTTTTTTTTTTTTCTGTCCCCACCCACCACTCTGAGGTAAGCGAAGGGTCCCGGCAACCTTGCGGTCTTCGTGGAAGGGGGCGCTGTATCCGCCCTGAAGCTGCGCCTGCATACGGGGCAGAGACGCCGGCGGCCATGATGGCGCCGCCATCTTGCAACGGCCATTTTACAACGCAGTTCTCCCGCCCCGTGGCGCCAAAGCCACCTCCACCCGCAGCTCCGAGTCTCCACCGAACGCGACCACCCCGGGGCTCCAGGAAGCACCTAACTGCCCGTCGTGGCTGCCCAAGCGGCCGGGCGCGCCGCAGGACCGCCAGAAACCACCGCTGCCCCTCCCCCCGCCGCCACATCACTTCCCCTAACCGCCGCCATGGCGCCCCGGTCGCCTCCCTACAATAGGCTGCTCTCTCCGCGCCCTCTTCCTCAGAACAATAACAAACACTTGACCAAGGTGTGCCACGCGCCAAACGCTCCCTCTCCCACTCTAACGGCTGCGTAGCACTCTCGCTTCACAAAGCGCTCACAATGACGCATCCGAATTGCCATCCGCAATGCGCTTTCCCCGCACAAAGCACTATCCGCCGCCTTCCCAGGGCGCACCCCGCGCCACCCCCGGCCCTCAAACCTCAACCACCTCGAGCCCGCCTCCATCTCTTGCGCCGTTAGGTGCCTTTTTCCCAAAGGCGCACACTTACCCTCCTGGAATTTAGGCTTCGGGTCCTGCTTCGGCGCCATTTATAAATGATTCGCCGCCTCCTCCTTCTCCCACCACCCCCGACTACCGCCCCCTACTCTCTACCCCACCCAACTCCGCGTCAGACGCGCCGTCAGGAACGGCCAGCTCTACATCCTGGGCCGGATTTGCCAGCGCCCGCAGACCTCACAGCAGCGCGACCCGCGCAGCCGCTGCTCCAGCCAACGACAACCCGCCGCTCCCGCGCCCCTGCGCCCGCGCCGCCCCGGGGCACGCCGGGACTGGTAGTTTCTAGTCGGTGTAGGCGCAGCTAGGTGGGGGAGGGGCCGGCTACCCCACCCCACTCCTCCCCACCCCCCTGCCACTCCCCATCCCCCCGGCTGCTGTGGGTTGGTAAAGCGGGGATTTGATTTCGTGGGAGGTTAAGGCAGAGCTGGCAATGGGGGAGAGTGGGGGCGGTGAACCACCAGCGATGAAAGAATGGGAAAGACCCAGTTGCGACGTCCCTTGGGCAAATAAGCCCCCATTGATGTTGAAGTAGCCGGAGAGAATAGGGCTGCCTCGGAAACCTACATTCAATAGCATTCCGCTAGTTTTTGCATGGAAAAGCTTTAGGATCAGCAATGTGGCCACAAGAGGATGGGAAGTGGGGTCCGCTTCTGGAAGCTTCGTTGTTTAGCAAGCCCACTGCCTAGTCTATTTGGTGGGATTGATAGCCATTTGTTGGCTCCCAGGTCTACCTCCTCTTCTCCAGTCCGGCCTTGCGGAAATGAGGAAGATGACGTGGGAAACACTAGTCAGGCTTTGGCTTTTTGAGATAATGGAGCTCTGCTATCTGCAAAGGACTAGCGTGAATATGCCAACCTCTGCATTCCGTACCTGCCCTGTTTGTGCTTTTTTGTCATCTAATTTTTTGAGCCATAATTGAATGTACATACACTAAACAAACGGATTTCTTAAATATTATATATTTATCTTTTCTTTTTTTTTTTTTTTGAGATGGAGTCTTGCTCTGTCGCCCAGGCTGGAGTGCAGTGGCCCGATCTCGGCTCACTGCAGCCTTCGCCTCCCAGGTTCAAGCGATTCTCCTGCCTCAGCCTCCGGAGTAGCTGGGATTACAGGCACGTGCCACCACGCCCAGCTAATTTTTGAATTTTTAGTAGATACCGGGTTTCACCATGTTGGCCAGGCTGATCTGGAACTCCTGACGTCGTGATCCGCCCTGCTTGGCCTCCGAAAGTGCTGGGATTACAGGCGCAAGCCACCGTGCCCAGCCTGCCTCCATGGCTTTTCTAAGCCCTCCCCTGCCCGGGTTCCACACCCTACCATTTCCGGGCCCCTCTCCATTTTTCTGACTTTCATTTCTCCTTCAGTCTTTTTAACACAACCCCTTCTTCGACAACAGAAACCCACAAAAACCTTCCTTATTCCAGTTGAATATACACCATCTTGTCACAGCTACTTCTTGCAAGCTTGTCCAACCTGCCTTATTTTGCTGCTGTTTTGTTTTGTTTAGGCTTTTGGCACCCTGAAGCCATGATTTTTAGTTTCAGTCTCTAGCAATAAGTAGAAAAGAGGGATGAGGAAGGGGCTTTACTGGCCCAACCAGAAAGAGAAACTAAGAACCCATGACTGTATTCCCTCGCTTGGACACCATTACTAAGCTGTAAAAAGGGACAAGGGCTTATTTGGACCCCCACCCCACCAAAACTGTCCTGTACACTTTTAAATTTTTTATTGAATATAAAATACACACATGCTTTATTATTATTATTATTGTTATTATTATTATTATTTGAGACAGAGTTTCGCTCTGTTGCTGGGCTGAAGTGCAGTGGCACAATCCCAACTCACTGCAACCTCTGCCTCCTGGGTTCAAGCGATTCCCCTGCCTCAGCCTCCTGAGTAGCTGGGATTACAGGCGCATGCCACCACGCCTGCCTAATTTTTTGTATCTTAGTGGAGACGGGGTTTCACCATGTTGGCCAGGATGGTCTCGATCTCCAGACCTTGTGATTCTCCTGCCTCAGCCTCCCAAAGTGTTGGGATTACAGGCATGAGCCACTGCGCCTGGCCAATTTTTGTTGTTGTTGTTGTTTTGAGACTACGTCTCAATCGTCGCCCAGGCTGGAGTGTAGTGGCGCAATCTCCGCTCACTGCAGCCTCCACCTCCTAGGTTCAAGCGGTTCTTCTGCCGCAGCCTCCCAAGTAGCTGAGATTACAGGCACATACCAGTATGGTCGGCTAATTTTTGTATTTTTAGTAGGGACGAGGTTTCACCATGTTGGCCAGGCTGTTGTCGAACTCTTGACCTCAGGTGATCCACCCCTCTCAGCCTCTCAAAGTGCTGGGATTACAGACGTGAGCCACTGCGCCCGGCCTGCACATACTTTTATTAATCCAAAAGTTTAAAAATATAAAAATGAAAATAGTGTGCCAGGCGCAGTGGCTCACACCTGTCATCCCAGCACTTTGGGAGGCCAAGGCGGGCAGACCACGAGGTTAGGAGATCAAGACCATCCTGGCTAACATGGTGAAATCCCATCTCTACTAAAAATACAAAAAATTAGCCGGGCGTGGTGGCGGGCGCCTGTAGTCCCAGCTACTCCGGAGGCTGAGGCAGGAGAATGGCGTGAGCCAAGATTGCGCCACCATACTCCAGCCTGGGTGAGAGTGCGACTCCGTCTCAAAAAAAAAAAGAAAGAAAGAAAGAAAGAAAATAGGGAAAAGTCTGTTTCCCACCTCCACCCCTCATTTGCCCAGTTCCCCCCACAAAGTAACCACTGTTATGAGTTGTTTGGGAATCCATGAGGAGTTATTTTTATCCTAGAACCCTCTTTGTGTTATTTTTGCTTTTGTATTGAAGTTAACTTATTTGCCTTTATGTGTTAATTACACAGGTAATACTTGAATATTTGGGTTCATGATGCAACAATTGAGAAATTTAAAATACAGGGCAAAACTTAAGGAACACGTTTATTTCTCCCCATTAACCTTCCCACCATTTGGTGTGTGCATTTTTCTCTACCTTTTTTTTTTTTTTTTTTTGAGACAAGTCTCACTCTGTTGCCCAGGCTGCAGTGGTGTGATCTCAGCTCATTGCAAGCTTCACCTCGTGGGTTCACACCATCCTCCTGCCTCAGCCTCCCGATTAGCTGGGACTACAGGCGCCCGCCACCACGCCTGGCTAATTTTTTGTATTTTTAGTAGAGACGGGGTTTCACCATGTTGGCCAGGATGGTCTCAATCTCCTGACCTCGTGATCCGCCCGCCTCAGCCTCCCAAAGTGCTGGGATTACAGGTGTGAGCCACCGCACCCGGCCTATGTATGTATGTATGTATGTATGTATATATTTATTTTCACCATAAATGGTCTGTACATACTGTTCAGTTTCTTTCTTTTTTAACATGATAACATGTCCTGGAGATTGTTCAAATTACATATAGGTCTATCTCACCCGTTTTTTTTTTTTTTTTTTTGGAAACAGGGTCTTGCTCTGTCTCCCAGGCTGGAGCACAGTGGCATGATCATGGCTCACTGCAGCTTGCAGCTCCCAGGTTCAAGTGATCCTCCTGCCTCAGGCTCCCCAGTATCTGGAACTACAGAGGGGCGTCACTACACCCAACTAATACTTTTATTTTTGCAGAGATGTGCTTTTACTATGTTGACCAGGCTGGCTTCCAACTCCTGGCCTCAAGTAATCCTTGCACTTCTGCCTCCCAAAGTGCTGGGATTACAAACATAAATACTTTACATTTTCAATAGCTTTTGACATATCATAGTATAAATATTTCAAGATTTATCTCATCTTTGTGCACATTACTTTTTCTTTCTTTCTTTTTAAAGAGACAGGATCTCACTATTCACTATGTTGTCCAGGAGAGCGTGTCAATATAGCCAGGCTATAATACTAGGCTTGAGCAGTCCTCACGCCTCAGCTTCCAGAGTAGCTAGGACTACAGATGCATGCCACCATGCCTGCCTTCTGCACTTTGCTTTTATTTTTTTAGGACCTTAGAAGTAGAATTACTATGTCAAAGAATGTGGGCATTTTAAATTGCCTTATGAGAGGTTTCATCGTTTTACATTTCAACTAGCAATTTAAGAAAAAAGACTTGTTTTTCCACATTCTTGACAAACACGATATCATGGAGTCTCTGAAAACTGGTGTTTGTTTTTGTTTTGACATGGAGCCTCACTCTGTCACCCAGGCTAGAGCATAATGGCATGATCTCAGCTCACTGCAAACTCCTGCTCCCCGGTTTAAGCGATTCTCGTATCTCAGCCTCCTGAGTAGGTAGGATTACAGGTGCACACTGCCATGCCCGGCTAATATTTTGCCTTTTAGTAGAGACTCGAACTCCTGAGCTCAGGCAATCCACCCGCCTCGGCCTCCAAAAGTGCCGGGTTACAGGTGTGAGCTACTGCGCCCTGCATGAAAACTGGCTTTAATATAACAGGAACTCGTGTTGTACAAAAGATACCAGACATGAAAGAGTACATACTTTATCAACAGTGTTAGAAATTAGGGGCACTAGGAAACTACAGAACAGTGGCAGAAATATTCTGTATCTTAATCTGGTGTGGTTAGATGGTATTACATGTTATACACATGTAAAAATCCATCAATCTGTACACTTACTAGTAATGCACTTTATGAAACCTACATTATACCACAATAAAAAAATTTTTAAAGTCACTTTTTTGGCCGGGCGCGGTGGCTCAAGCCTGTAATCCTAGCACTTTGGGAGGCCGAGACGGGCGGATCACGAGGTCAGGAGATCGAGACCATCCTGACTAACACGGTGAAACCCCGTCTCTACTAAAAACTACAAAAAACTAGCCGGGCGAGGTGGCGGCGCCTGTAGTCCCAGCTACTCGGGAGGCTGAGGCAGGAGAATGGCGTGAACCCGGGAGGCGGAGCTTGCAGTGAGCTGAGATCCGGCCACAGCACTCCAGCCTGGGTGACAGCGCGAGACTCCGTCTCAAAAAAAAAAAAAAAAAAAAAAAAAAAAAAGTCACTTTTTAAAGATTTTATTGTGAAAAGTTCAAACATACAGAAAAGCAAAAAGAATAATACATTTTAGCCAGGTTGCGGTGGCTCACGCCTGTAATCCCAGCACTTTGGGAGGCCAAGGTGAGTGAATCACAAGGTCAAGAGTTTGAGACCATCCTGGCCAACATGGTGAAACCCCGTCTCTACTAAAAATATAAAAATTAGCCAGGCGCGGTGGCACATGCCTGTAGTCCCAGCTACTCAGGAGACTGAGGCAGGAGAATCGTTTGAACCCTGGAGGCAGAGGTTGCAGTGAGCCGAGATTGTGCCACTACACTCTAGCCTGGGCGACAGAGCAAGACTCCGTCTCAGAAAAATAAAAAAATAAAAAAAAAAAAGAGGAAGAAGAAAAAGACATTTTATGTCACCTCCATTAAACAGCTGTGAACATTTCCTCGTATATGCCTTACATTAACATATATTTATGTGGTGTGTGTATGTGTGTGTGTAAACACATAATGACCGTTCACACCTGGTTTCTTTAGTATGTACTTCCAAAATAAGCATTTTCTACGTACCACAATACCATATCACATCCAGCACAATAACATGCAGTCTGCTTTCAACTTGTTGCTGTTAGAAACCTATGTGAATGGGGAATAACAATTGTTTTCTAAAATTATGCAGTACTCCAAATTTCCTCACTTGTTTGTGTCATCCTTTTTTTAAAATGAGACCCATTAAATGACAATGTATTGCATTTGATTATTACATCTCTCTCTCTCTCTCTTTTTTTTTTTAGACAGAGCTTCGCTCTTGTTGCACAGGCTGGAGTGCAATGGCACGATCTCAACTCACCGCAACCTCCACCTCCCAGGTTCAAGCTATTCTCCTGCCTCAGCCTCCTGAGTAGCTGAAATTACAGGCATGCACCACCACACCCGGCTAATTTTTGTATTTTTTGTAGAGATGAGGTTTCTCCCTGTTGGTCAGGCTGGTCTCGAACTCCCGACCTCAGGTGATCTGCCTTCCTCAGCCTCCCAAAGTGCTGGGATTACAGGTGTGAGGCACCACTCCCAGCTAAAGTCTCTGTTGTGTTTTTTTTTTTTTTAATTATGCCCCAGAACTGAGCAATCTCTTGTTTTTTTGTTTGTTTGTTTTGTTTTGTTTGAGACAGAGTCTCAAATCTCGGCTCACTGTAAACTCTGCCTCCTGGGTTCAAGCCATTCTCCTGCCTCAGAGTAGCTGGGATTGCAGACACACACCACTACACCCAGCTAATTTTTGTGTTTTTAGTAGAGACAGGATTTCACCATGTTGGCCAGGCTGGTCTTGAACTCCTGACCTCAAGTGATCCACCTTCCCCAGCCTCCCAAAGTGCTGGAATTACAGGCTTGAGCCACGACGCCTAGCCAAATAGCTTGTCTTTTTAAACCTAGAGCAGAAGTTCTTAAGCTAGGAGTCCGTGGATACAATTGAAAGGGTCCATGAAGATGAATGAGGCAAAAATTACATTCTAATTTTCACCAAATTCTAATTAAAATTTAGCATTTCCTAGGCAGGGCGCAGTGGCTCACGTCTGTAATCCCAGGACTTTGGGAGGCCGAGGTGGGCAGATCATGAGGTCAGGAGATGGAGACCAACTTGGCTAACACAGCGAAACCCCGTCTCTACGAAAAATACAAAAAATTAGCCGGGTGTGGTGGCAGGCACCTATAGTCCCAGCTACTCTGGAGGCTGAGGCAGGAGAATACTGTGAACCCGGGAGATGGAGGTTGCAGTGAGCTGAGATTGCGCCACGGCCACTGCACTCCAGCTTGGGCGACAAACCGAGACTCCATCTCTAAATAAATAAATAAATAAAATAAAACTATTGTAGTTATTGGACCTGCTGCTAGATATTGTTATTTAATGCATTAATAATGGAACATGTGTATTACCATATTGTACTTTTAAATATTTTGGTAACTGTATTTCAATGTAGTTTTTTTTAATAATCCTGTTTTTTGTTGTTGTTGTTGTTGTTGTTGTTTTTTAATGCATTTAAGACATTCTGAGAAGAGAATTCACTGGCTTCACCAGATGGTCAATGCGGCTGGAGGGGAAGCCTTTGGCTCAAATACAGTCTGCCCCCCAACACATACCCTTTATTAGTAGTGGTATTAGTCTTTGTTTAGTATTAGTATTTGCTTTCTGAAGAGCCCAAGCCTTTGTTGAATGTCTGACATTCTGAATTCACTCGATTATTTACTCACAGTGTTACTTGTTATTTACATTTCCTATAAATGTAAAGTTAGGTCTAAAGGCTTGATTAGATCTAAGTTGAGTGTTTTGACAAGAATATTTTAAAGGTGATGCTGTGCAGTTCTCATAAAATTACATCAGTAGGCACATAATATCTGGTTGTCCCACTGTTAGTGATGCTAAGTGTGATCACTGGGCTATAGAGGTTAAGACAGTTTTGTTTTTGCATAATCTAATGGTATTTAAATTTATGGAAAAATGTAAACATATACAATAGCAGAGGTGATAGTGTAATGAACTCTATTGTGTGGGTCACTCGGCTTCTACAATTATTAACATGTGGCCAATCTTGTTTCATTGTTATCTCTTCATTCCTCTCCCCTGAAAAATACATATACCCAGATTCCAGAGATCATGTCTATTTTATTCATAAACAATAGTATGTATCTCTAAATGACATTATTGCATTTAATTGCAAATAACTCCTTATCTTCAAGTACCCAGTCTGTATTCAGATTCCCTGATTGTCTCATAGATGTTTCTTTATGACTGGTTCAAATCAAGATGGAAACAAAATCCACACATTTCATTTCATTAAGGTATCTCTGTCTCTCTCTTTTTTTGCCATTTACTTGTTAAAGAAACTGGACTGCATTGAATTAGCACACTGTCTTAAAGTATTCATTTATAGATTAATTAAACATAAAATCTTCAAATATGAGTTCCATGGGAGAATAAAATGTATTTGACATAGTATATCTTTGCATTTTTTAGTACAAATAGCAATAAGTCACTACTCAACATAATGAATCATCAGCTAACAATAAGAAAAAATATCCATTAAGATTAAGCTTGTTAAAATGCTACTTCTGAAGGCTCAGTGATCCTAACTTCCTCCCTTGACCTTAATTTAGGACTGCATCAAAAAAAAACTATTGCTTCTCGTAAAGACTTTTTGAGAATGAAGATGATGACAATTACTTAATATAAAGTATAATAAAAAAAATTTAAAATCAAAGTTACCTCCCAACTGGAATACTGATTGTATTAGTTTCCCGGGGCTGCCAAACATAAATTTATTATTTCACAGTTCTAGAGGCTAGAAATCCCATATAAACATGTTGGTAGGTTTGGTTCCTTCTGAGGACTGTGAGGAAGAATCTGTGCCATTCCTGTCCTCTAGCTTCTGGTGGTTTGCTGGCAATCTTTGGCGTTGCTTAGCTTGCAGGAACATTTGGTGTTCCTTAGCTTGCAGAAGCATTACCTCAGTTTCTGCCTTCGTCTGCACATGGCTTTCTCCCAGGTTTCCAGATGTTGGTGTCTGGGTTTGTGTGTCTTTTTCCAAATCCCCCCCCCTTTTTTTCTTATAAAAATACCAGTTATAATGGATTAGGAGGCCACCTTACTCTGGTATGACCTCATCTTAATTAATTACATCTACAACAGAGCTTTTTCCAAATAAGATCTCATTCTGAGGCTCTGAGGGTTAGCGCTTTAAATATAAATTTTGGGTGGGACTCAAGTAACCCCGCTCTTCTATTTTAAATTAATGTATAACATTTCCATTGACCTGTCATCAATTTACCAATTTGGTTTTTTTCCCACCTGGTTTACTTCTCTGGAAAAAATCCGGGCCTGGCGCGGTGACTTATACCTGTAATTCAGCACTTTGGAAGGCTGAAGCAGGTGGGTCACGAGGTCAGAAGTTTGAGGCCATCCTGGCCAACATGGTGAAACTCCCTCTCTACTAAAATACAAAAAGCTAGCCGGGTGTGGTGGTGCGAGCTGTAGTCCCAGCTACTTAGGAGGCTGAGGCAGGGGGATAGCTTGAACCCGGGAGGCAGAGGTTGCAGTGAGCGAGATGGAGCCACTGCACTACAGCCTGGCAACAGAGCAAGATTCTGTCTCAGAAAAAAAATTAAAAAACAAAAATAAAAAATTCACCTTACCTCCCATCACCTAGAGATTAATTATGCATCTGTAATAATGGGGGTGTTTGGGTATCTTCATTTCTGATGCTGAAATTTGCTGAAAATTTTCATTTTTCTTTTTTTTTTTGAGGCAGAGTCTGGCTGTCTCCCAGTCTGGAGTGCAGTGGCGCAATCTTGGCTCATTGCAAGCTCCGCCTCCCAGGTTCGCGCCATTCTCCTGCCTCAGCCTCCAGAGTAGCTGAGACTACAGGCGCCCGCCACCACACCCGGCTAATTTTTTTTTGGTGTTTTTAGTAGAGATGGGGTTTCACCGTGTTAGCCAGGATGGCCTCGATCTCCTGGCCTCGTGATCCGCCCGCCTAGGCCTCCCAAAGTGCTGGGATTACAGGCGTGAGCCACGGGCCCAGCCAGATGCTGAAATTTTTTTTTTTTTTTTTTTTTTTTGAGATGGAGTCTCGCTCTGTCGCCCAGACTGGAGTGCAGTGGCCAGATCTCAGCTCACTGCAAGCTCCCCGCCTCCCGGGTTTACGCCATTCTCCTGCCTCAGCCTCCCGAGTAGCTGGGACTACAGGCGCCCACCACCTCGCCCGGCTAGTTTTTTTTTGTATTTTTAGTAGAGACGGGGTTTCACCGTGTTAGCCAGGATGGTCTCGATCTCCTGACCTCGTGATCCGCCCGTCTCAGCCTCCCAAAGTGCTGGGAATTTTTTTTTTTTTTTTTTTTTTTTTTTTTTGAGACGGAGTCTTGCTCTGCCGCCCAGGCTGGAGTGCAGTGGCTGGCTCTCAGCTCACTGCAAGCTCCGCCTCCCGGGTTCACGCCATTCTCCTGTCTCAGCCTCCCGAGTAGCTGGGACTACAGGCGCCCGCCTCGTCGCCCGGCTAATTTTTTGTATTTTTTAGTAGAGACGGGGGTTTCACCGTATTAGCCAGGATGGTCTCGATGTCCTGACCTCGTGATCCACCCGTCTCGGCCTCCCAAAGTGCTGGGATTACAGGCTTGAGCCACCGCGCCCGGCAGTGCTGGGAATTTTTAATATCTTTCTTCCAAGGTCTGAAACTGTATTTCGGCCGGGCGCGGTGGCTCAAGCCTGTAATCCCAGCACTTTGGGAGGCCGAGACGGGCGGATCACGAGGTCAGGAGATCGAGACCATCCTGTCGAACACGGTGAAACCCCGTCTCTACTAAAAAAAATACAAAAAACTAGCCGGGCGAGGTGGCGGGCGCCTGTAATCCCAGCTACCCGGGAGGCTGAGGCAGGAGAATGGCGTAAACCCGGGGAGGCGGAGCTTGCAGTGAGCTGAGATCCAGCCACTGCACTCCAGCCTGGGCGACAGAGCGAGACGCCGTCTCAAAAAAAAAAAAAAAAAAAAAAAGAAACTGTATTTCGAATTGATGAGATAACATATAGTAATTGTGGAGAACATTTGAGAATTGCTGGGAATGACTAAAAATATTTAGGTAGAGGAAAAAACTTGGAACTGTTAACATACAATAGTTTTGCTCAAAGAAAGTGAGCTTCTGGCCGGGTGCGGTGGCTCACACCTGTAATTCTAGCACTTTGAGAGGCCAAGACGGGTGGATTACAAAGTTAGGAGTTCAAGACCAGCCTGGCAGGGGATTACAAAGTTAGGAGTTCAAGACCAGCCTGGCAAACATTGTGAAACCCGGTCTCTACTAAAATACAAAAATTAGCCGGGTGTGGTGGCCTGCGCCTGTAGTCCCTGCTGCTCAAGAGGCTGAGGCAGGAGAATCGCTTGAACCCGGGAGGTGGAGGTTGCAGTGAGCCGAGATCGACTCACTCCACTCCAGCCTGGGTCACAAAGCCAGACCTCGTCTCAAAAAAAGAGAAAAGGAAAAAAAAGAAAGAAAGAAAGAAAGAAAAAAGGGTATCTACATAGAAGCACTCAGGGAAAAAAAAAAAAAAAAGATAAAAAAGTTGTAAGGCTCTGCTCACAGTAACCACCACATTTGTTCATCGCTAAAACAATCTTAAGGGTGGTTTAAAAATATGCAGAATTGTTCTCCAAATGAATCTTCAGTATCACATAATATTAAGTAAAAAATATTTCAAACGTTTTAACAGAGATTACTTCGGCAATATTATGAACTCTACAATTTCGTGAATTTTAATGTCTTCTTATGCCCTAACCTTTGGCGTTCGGCTGCCCTTCAAACAGGCCACTCAGCAACAAATACTTTTCTACGGCAGATAACCTTTAACTGTGTAATTTACAAGATGAAATTTTCTGGTTTCATTGTTCCTTTTTTTTTTTTTTTTTTTTTTGGAGACGGAGTCTTGCCCTATCGCACAGGCTGGAGTGCAATGGCCCGATCTCGGCTCACCTGCAACCTCCACCTCCTGGGTTCAAGCGATTCTCCTGCCACAGCCTCCTGAGCAGCTGAGACTGCAGGCACTCGCCACCACACCCAACTAATTTTTGTATTTTTAGTAGAGACGTTGCAGGGTGGGGGGACGGTGAGGGGGGGGGTGGGGGACGGTGTGGGGGACGGTCTCACCATATTGGCCAGGTTGGTCTCGAACTCCTGACCTCGTGAGCCACCCTCCTCGGCCTCCCAAAGTGTTGGGATTACAGGCGTGAGTCACTGCGCCCGGCCCATTTTTCCTTTTTTAAGTTAGCTTAGTTTTAGTAGTTTTGTATGTATTGAATTATTTGAAAATAAGACCATCCGGGCTGAAAGTCTGTTATTACCGTTGATGAGAGCTGAAACTGGTGAAATTACTAACATTGATTAGACCTGAAGTTGGTCAGATGAAAGCAAAACGGAGGCCGCCCAACGTGGGGCTCGAACCCACGACCCTGGGATTAAGAGTCCCATGCTCTACCGACTGAGCTAGCCGGGCAGTTATGCGAAAGAGCTCTTTCTAGATCTTTTCAAAGGAATAAGCTTGTTTTGCTTTGCTCCAAGAAATTGCATTTCGTATTAAACGATCTTTCCATTTTATATGCATATATATGTATTTTTTGTAAAGTTTTTCACGACTTTTAAAACTTGTGTTTCATGTCTGATTCTGTGCACATAAACTTTTGTTGTTTAATAAAAATGTATAAACAGCCCTCTAGTGGTCAGCACCTTTCCGTTTCCTTAAAGGTAAGGCGGGCCAAGGAAGGCGATGCCGACTCCAGCCCGGAGAATAGGAGTGAGTGTGGGGGTGCTTCCAGTTAATCCTAAAGATTCCCGCCGGCAGGGCGCCCACCCCCTGCAGCGCGGGGACCGGAGATGTTCTCAGCACCCTCGTGGCCCACTGCAAAAGAAGGCTCGGGAGAAACGTCCTGCACACTCTCTGGAAACCATTGAACCTGAAAACCCAGCTTCAGAGCTGGCTGGCCTCTTGAGATCGTGTGACTTAGAGATTTTCGGAATTCTTTTCTTTGGCACGACAGTAGTTCAACTAAGACATACCATGGTGTTCACACAAGAGATTAGAAAACTAAAGCAAAGGCCGGGCGCGGTGGCTCAAGCCTGTAATCCCAGCACTTTGGGAGGCCGAGACGGGTGGATCACGAGGTCAGCAGATCGAGACCATCCTGGCTAACACGGTGAAACCCCGTCTCTACTAAAAAAATACAAAAATCTAGCCGGGCGAAGTGGCGGGCGCCTGTAGTCCCAGCTACTCGGGAGGCTGAGGCAGGAGAATGGCGTGAACCCGGGAGGCGGAGCTTGCAGTGAGCTGAGATCCGGCCACTGCACTCCAGCCCGGGAGACAGAGCCGAGACTCCGTCTCAAAAAAAAAAAAAAAAAAAAGAAAGAAAGAAAACTAAAGCAGTCTCAGCGAGTAATTGAAAATACCGTAGAGAGTTTGCTCACGCTCAAAACTAAAAAGTGAAAACGTTTATTCCATAGACTAATGGAACCTCAGTGTGGGAAGGGACCATTATTCCAAGCCTCTCCCTACTAAAACAAAAAAATAAATAAAGATTCATTCTGTTTTCCAGTAGAAACGATTTCACAGTAGCCAAACAGTCCCAGTTAATGAGGGAAACTACTTTGTAAGAAAAAAACAAAGGCCGAGCGCGGTAGCTCACGCCTGTAATCCCAGCACTTTGGGAGACCGAGGCGGGCAGATCACGAAGTCAAGAGATCGAGACCATCCTGGCCAACATGGTGAAACCACGTCTCTTCTAAAAATACAACCGGGCATGGTGGCACGCGCCTGTAATCCCAGCTACTTGGGAGGCTGAAGCAGGAGAATCACTTGAACCCGGGAGGCGGAGGTTGTAGTGAGCTGAGATTCTGCTACTGCACTCCAGCCTGGTGACAGAGCAAGACTCTGTCTCAAAAAAAAAAAAAAAAAAGCAGGATTAGAAAAGCATACTTTGGCAAATTCACTTATTATTATTATATTTGACATAGAGTCTTGCTCTGTTGCCCAGGCTGGAGTGCAATGGGGCAATCTCAGCTCACTGCAACCTCCACCTCCAGGTTCAAGTGATCACTCATGTCTCAGCCTTCCGAGTAGCTGAGATTACAGGTGTGCACCACCACGCCAGGCTAATTTTTGTATTTGTAGTAGAGATGTAGTTTCACCATGTTGGCCAGCCTGGCCTCAAACTCCTGACCTCAGGTGATCCACCCGCCTTGGCCTCCCAAAATGCTGGGATTACAGGAGTGAGCCACCACACCCAGCAGTGGCAAATCCTTTTAAACAAGGGTTATCAACTGTGGTTAAACCATTATGTTAATTTTATATGTTAATAGTTGGTGGAGAACTGGATATTTACAGGGTTGAAGTAACACCACACAGGTTAGTAGATGCAAGGACAATCTCATTGTATGATGGTGGGTTCAGGTTGTTATTACCTTAATCCAGAAATTAATCTGAGTTTTGCTAGTGCTTTACTAATCCTCAACGAGATGGATAGTGTATCTTTAGCAGTGATACAACAGGAAATCAATGGTAATTATATATTCTAGTCAAAAAATGTTTTTGATTAATTAGTATCTAAATGTCAATAGGCCTTTAGATATTAATTCCAGTGTACAGGAAATGTAAAGGATAGAGGAACAAGATGAACGACACCATAAGGAACCAATAACACAAAGTCAGAGGGTGGGAAATTCTCCAGGACAATTAACCTTCAACAAGTATTATATTTTTTTTTAATGACTTTTGCTAGTTTTTCTTTTTCTTTTTCTTTTTTTTTTTTCTGAGACGGAGTTTTGCTCTTGTGGCCCAGGCTAGAGTGCAGTTGTACAATCTCGGCTCACTGCAACTTCTGCCTCCCGGGTTCAAGTGATTCTCCTGCCTCAGCCTCCTGAGTAGCTGCGATTACAGGTGCGTGCCACCACACCCAGCTAATTTTTGTATTTTTTGTGGAGATAGGATTTCACCATGCTTGGCAGGGTTTCACCATGTTTGCCAGGCTGCTCTCGAACTCCTGACCTCAGGTGATCCACCTGCCTTGGCCTCCGAAAGTACTGGGATTACATGTGTGAGCTACCAAACCTGGCCAACTTTTGCTAGATTAAAAGAGACAAAAGGGCCATGATAATCAGATGCAACAGGTGATCCTAGATTGGATACTGTTCTGGAAAAACTAGTTACAAAGAGATTTTGGAGTCAACTGGAGAAACTTGAATATAGTTTAAATATTGAATGAGATGAAAATTTACTGTAATGGAAAGTGGAGATGTTTCGCTGAAAAAAGCAAGTTACAGAATAAATGTAATCACTCATTTTGGTAAAAAGAAGGCCATTT
The DNA here is from genome assembly GCF_009764315.1 of Trachypithecus francoisi. Taxonomy (NCBI): domain Eukaryota; kingdom Metazoa; phylum Chordata; class Mammalia; order Primates; family Cercopithecidae; genus Trachypithecus; species Trachypithecus francoisi. The sequence continues at coordinate 110,115,227 of NW_022681468.1, forward strand.
ACTAAGATATTATTGTTATTTGGGTAGTGGGAATCTGAATGTTTTACTTTTTTAATTTTTTGCTTATCTTTGTTTTCAACTTTTCTAAAATGCATATGTATACTTCCGTAATATTAAAAGGGTTCTTTCTTAAAAGTACATGAGAAAGAAGAAATAAAGTAAAGCAAAGATAAAACTTTAAAATGTGGCCAACAATTAGTCTTACTCTGTCGCCCAGGCTGGAGTGCAGTGGTGTGATCTTGGCTCACTGCAGTCTCCGCCTCCCAGGTTCAAGAAATTCTCCTGTCTTAGCCTCCTGAGTAGCTGGGACTACAGGCACCCACCACCATGCCCAGCTAATTTTTGTATGTTTTTAGTAGAGACGGAGTTTCACCATATTGGCCAGGCTGGTCTCGAACTCCTGACCTTGTAATCCTCCCGCCTCAGCCTCCCAAAGTGCCAGGATTACAGGCATGAGCCACCAAGCCCAGTCTCTTTTTTTCCTTTTTATTGTGGCAAAATATACATTACATAAAATTTACCATCTTAACAATTTTTAAGTGCACAGTTCAATGGCATTAGGTACATTCACATTATTATGTGATCATCACCACCATCCATCACCAGAACTGTTTCATCACCCCAAACTGAAACTCCATGCTTAGCAAACTGTGACTTCACACTGCCCTCTCCCACCATCAGCTCCTGCAACCACCATTTTTTTTTTTTTTTTTTTGAGATGTACTGTTGCCCAAGCTGGAGCCCAGGGGCGCAATCTCGGCTCACTGCAAGCTCCGCCTCCCGGATTCACGCTATTCTCCTGCCTCAGCCTCCCTAGTAGCTGGGACTACAGGCACCTGCCACCACGCCTGACTAATTTTTTTTGCATTTTTAGTAGAGACGGGGTTTCACTGTGTTAGCCAGGAAGGTCTTGATCTCCTGACCTCATGATCCGCCTCCCTCGGCCTCCCAAAGTGCTGGGATTACAGGCGTGAGCCACCAGGCCCGGCCGACGCCCTGCTAATTTTTGTATTTAACCACCATTCTACTGTCTCTATGAATTTGAGTATTCTAGGTACTCATATAAATGGACTCATATAATTTTTGTCTTTCTGTGTCAGGCTTATTTCACATAATGTCTTCAAGGTCCATCCATATGGTAGTATGTATCAGAATTTCATTTCTTATGCTGAATAACATTCCCTTATATGTATATATCAGGGAATTTTTGTTTACCCATTCATCGGTTGATGAACATTTGGGTTGCTTCCACCTTTTGACTATTGTGACTAATGTTGTTATGAACATTGGTATGGGGAATATCCGTTTGAGCTCGTGCTTTCAATTCTTTTGGGTATATACTCAGAAGTGGAATTGTTGAATCATGTAATTCTATTTATAATTTTTTGTGCGTTCCTCTGGTATTTTTTTTTTTTTTTTCGAGATGGAGTCTTGCTCTGCTACCCAGGCTGGAGTACAGTGGCACGATCTTGGCTCACCGCAGCCTCTGCCTCCCGGGTTCAAGCAATTCTCCTGCCTCAGCCTACTGAGTAGCTGGGATTACAGACACACACCACCATGCCCGGCTGTTTCCTCTTTTTTTTTTTTTTTTTAGTAGAGTTGGGGTTTCACCATGTTGGCCAGGCTGGTCTCAAACTCCTGACCTCAAGTGATCTGCCCGCCTCAGCCTTCCAAAGTGCTGGGATTACAGGCGTGAGCCACCGCGCCCGGCCTCTTTGGAATTTTAACCTTTATGAAAGTCACTTCCATAATGCAGGCCTCTGTTTCTTCATCTACAAATAAAAAGGCGGGGTAAGAGACAGAGGGAGGGCTAAGTAAGGGAGGGCTTTAGGAGATCTCTAAAGAGCCTCCCAGCCTTATAGCTCAGGAATTGATGATCACTCAGAACCCTGGACAAAAGTGCTGGTCCCCTATTTAGAGCCTCTGTGAGTAAGTACAAGAAGAAAGGCTCTTCTTCCCAAGAGGCACAACTTGATTTTTACTTGGTGCTGGTTCTGGAGGGGCCTAGGGCTGAAGAACGGAGGATGGGTGGCCAAGGTTGCACAGGCTGGTGGCACTACGGGGCCCCTCTGCTTCTCCCCATCTCATCCCAGTATTTCTTTCCCCATCCCCTCACTTACTCAGTTTGCCTCTGTGTGTCAGAGAGAAGCGGGTGAAGCCAAAGTCTAGTCCAGCATGAAACAAAACACTTGAAATTTCAGCAAGGAAATTTCATCAGAAGGAACTGTACTATCTTCCGGTGTCACCATGGAGATGGCTGAGATGAGACTCATGAAAACCCTTGGACTCCAGTCTCCTTGCCTTCTCCCCCGTATATCAGCTGCAGCTAAACCAGACTCCTCAGTGATTTGTGGAGACCTCTGTAGCCAGCACAATCATTCTGATATTTCCCTAAAACTCTGCAAAATTACCCACTGCTTCAGGATGAAGTCCAAAGTCCAAACTCCTTAACAAGGCCTACCACATCTTGCTTATGGTCTAGCTTCAGCTTACCTCTCGGGCCTAATTGATTGGCAACCCATACCGGATGTTCCAGCCATGCGGAGCTGCTGGAAAGGGCAAAGCCAGGCACTTTCTTTTCTTTTCTTTCTTTTTTTTTGAGACGGAGTCATGCTTTGCTGTCCAGGCTGGAGTGCAATGGCACGACCTTGGCTCACTGCAACAATCTCCGCCTCCCAGCTTCATTCAGTTCTCCCAGTCTTCCAAGTAGTTGGGATTACCGGCCTTCACCACCATGCCCGACTAATTTTTTTGTATTTTTATTAGAGATGGGGTTTCACCATATTGACCAGGCTGGTCTGGAACTCCTGACCTTGTGATCCGCCCACCTCGGCCTCCCAAAGTGCTGGGATTACAGGTGTGAGACACTGCACCGGCCCTTTTATTTTTAATTAATTTAAAAAATTTGTCCGGGAGCAGTGGCTTACGCCTGTAATCCCAGCACTTTGGGAGGCTGAGGCGGGCGGATCACAAGTCCAAGAGATCAAGACCATCTTGGCCAACATGGTGAAACCCGGTCTCTACTAAAAATACAAAATTAGCTGGGCGTGTTGGTGCACGTCTGTAGTCCCAGCTACTCAGGAGGCTGAGGCAGCAGAATCGCTTGAACCCAGGAGACGGAGGTTGCAGTGAGCAGAGATCACAACACTGCACTCCAGCCTGGCAACAGAGCGAGACTCCGTCTAAAAAAAAAAAAAATTGGCCAGGCGCGGTTGCTCACATCTGTAATCTTAGCACTTTCTGAGGCCAACCAAGGTGGACGGATCACTTGAGGTCAGGAGTTCGAGACCAGCCTGGGCAAAATGGAGAAACCGTGTCTCTACTAAAAATACAAAAATTAGCCGTGCGTGGTGGCACATGCCTGTAGTGCCAGCTACTTGGGAGGCGGAGGCACAAGAATTGCTTGAACCAGAGGTGGAGGCTGCAGTGAGCCAAGATCGCACCACTGCATTCCAGCCTGGGTGACAGAGTGAGACTCTGTCTCCTCCTGCCAAAAAAAAAAAAAAAATTATACAGAAGGGGTCTTGCTATGCTGCCCAGGCTGGTCTCAAACTCCTGGCCTCAAGCCATCCTCCCACCTCAGGCTCCCAAATTGCTAGAATTACAGACATGAGCCACTGTGCCTGGCCAAGTCATGCACTTTCAAGCTTCCAGAATGCCAAGTGCACTCCTCCCTTACCTTGGAATACTTGCTCCCCACTCTCCTTTCTCAACTCTGTCCTAGAAGACCTGTATCAGGAAGCACCTCCTCCAGGAAGGCCTTACAGCTTACCAGGGAGGCAAATGTGCTCTCTCATACACCCACACTTGACTGTACTCCCTTTTGACTCAACACAGTCCCTCTGCCATGGCTAGTGTGGAGAGGAAGCACCCAGTGATACCACCTAGGTTCAAATCCTGACCAGACCACTCATAAAACCACAGGACATTAAAAATTGCCTACCTACTTCTTAGGAGCATTTTTGCCCACCTACTTCTTAGGAGCATAGTGAGGACTGCATGAATGAATATGTGTGGTATGTGCTGCCTGGCACATAGAACACTTGGCTTCCTCCTAGCAATCTGTGAACTCAGCTGGACTTGTGTTCTACCCTTAATGGGTGCCCTTTTTTTCTTTCTTTCATTTATTTATTTATTTTTATTTTAGTGTCAGTGTCTCACTCTATCACCCAGGTTGGCGTGTGGTAGCGCAATAATAGCTCACTGAAGCCTTGAACTCCTGGGCTCAAGAGATCCTTCCTCCTCAGCCTCCCTAGTAGCTGGAATTACAGAGTGACTGGGGCTACAGGCCCCCACCACCACACCTGGCTAATTCTTTTTTTTTATTTACTTGTTTATTTCAGTAGAGATGGGGTCTCCCTATGTTGTCCAAGCTGGTCTGGAACTCTTGGTCTCAAGAGATCCTTCTGCCTTGGTCTCCCAAAGTCCTGGGATTACAGGCATGAGCCACTGTGCCTGGGATGCCCGTTAAATTAGGGGCTTGGTGTCATGAGCTCTCCGGTTGTCTCATTCACATCGAGGAGATGGTATTGTAGATCACATAAGGTTGGATTGTAAGGGAGGGGGCAACCAAGGCAGATTCAGGGGCATTGTGGGGATGACAAGGGAGCAGCCTGAAAGTCAAGGAAAGGCCACACTGCTGCCAAGCTGCTAGCATGAAAAAGACAGATCATAACGAGTATTGGAGAGATGGGGAGAAATTGGAACCTTCATACATTGTTGGTAGGAATGTTAAACGGTGCAGTTGGCAAATTGTATGGCAGTTCCTTAAAAGGTTATGCATGGAGTTACCGTATGACCCAGCAACTCCACTCCTAGGTAGAGATCCAAAAGAAATGAAAATGTGTCCACACTAAAACTTGTACACAAATGTTCATAGGAGCATTACTCAAAATTGCCAAAAAGTGAAAACAAACCATATGTCCATCAACTGATGAATAGAGACATAAAATCTTCTGTAATATTATATTCTATATAATGGAATATTATTCAACCACAAAGTAAATGAAGTACTAATACATGCTACAGCATGGCTGAACCTTGAAAACATTCTACTCTGCGAAGAAAAGCCAGTCACGAAAGACTACATATTGTATGATTCCATGTAGGAGGCAGATCCACAGAGACAGAAAGTAGATTAATGGTTGCCAGGGGCTGGGAGGAAGGATAAAGAAAATGGTATAAAATTAGATAATGATGATGATTGCACACATATATACACTAAAAACCATTGAATTGTACAATTTAACAGGGTGAACTTTGTGGTATGTAAATTATATCTTAATAAGCTGTTATTTTAAAAGGAAGGGAAAACATGACAAAACAAGATTATCAGGGTTTAGATATTTTCTAAATATTTATTTAAGTTGCAAGATAAATGCTTGCTTTGCTGCATCTTGTCAGTGTGTTTAATGATAGAATAGACAACTCCGTAAGGAGAAAAGGTCAAATGTCTAGAGTCAAAATGTCTCAAATGTCCTTTGGGAAGGTATGGCCTGGAGCAGTGGGGCCCCCTGCTGCCCCCCATATGAGGCTCTGTTTCCAGCACCAAGTCGGCTGCTGATTTGCCCTGTGGTGCCAGGCAAGTCTCCATCCCACTGGAGTTCCAGGCTCTCCATTTACATAACAAGGAGACTACTGCACAGGATCCTGCAGGCTGTCCCTCCTCTGGCATCCTGCACAACTTTGACCCTCCCTGAAGTTGGCTGGTGGAATTCTGCACGGACCCCCATGCATTCCCACCCAGGCCCCAAATGGCATCCCTTCAGGTTGAAAGGACAGAAAGGAAATTGTGAGCCCTGTGAGCTCACAATGGTGCCATTGTGCCCAGCAGAGCCTCTTTGTTCTTTTCAGCCCTCTTTCAGATCTGTATCCATTCCCCAGCTCTGGAAGGGGTGGGAAGCAGGGCTAGTGAATGCTACGGAATTAAGCCAAGAGGTTAGCAGGCACTTAATGAATATTGTAGCCATTTGTGGAGTCGCCACTCTGTGGAGGCCCGTCAAGTACTAAAAGGACCTCAGCAAGGCTAAATGACTTGTCCAATACCACACAGCTAACTAGTGGCAGTGCTGGGCTTCACACACACTCCTGGACACCTTCAAAACCTCCAGTTACCAATGCCACGGTCAACTTCCTTCTGTAACTCTTCTCATTTTGCATGTCCCAGAGACTTTCCTAAGACTTCATGTATGTTAACTCGTGTAAGTCTCATAACAATCCTGGAAGGAGGGAGTGTTGTCATCATCACAAGGATAAGGAAACTGAGGCACAGAGTGGTTAGGTAACTTGCTCAAGGTCATACAGCTAATAAATGGCAGAGCTTGAACTTGGGTAAAGCTGTCAGGCTCCAAAGTCCACGCTCTTACTATTATGTACCAGACAGTTGAATGTGACCTTTCACTTTGATAGACTTATGAAGAATTTCTTGATTGGCTGAATAGAGATTCAAGTATAGTTGTAAGAGCTCTGGTGCCCAGGTCTGCCATTGACTGGATGAGTGAAGGGCCAAAGGTGCCCGTGAGACTGGTTTTTTTAAATGTCTGATCTAAAGGGGCAGACACTGCTGGACGTGCAGGCCCAAGATCACTGGTTCTGCTGACTTGATTTAGAAAGGAATCAGAAATCTGGATTTTAAGTGAAAATTTCTGAATTTTTTTTTTTTCTCTTGAGTTGGAGTTTCACTCTTGTTCCCCAGGCTGGAGTGCAATTGCGCAATCTCTGCCCACTGCAACCTCCGCCTCCTGGGTTCAAGCGATTCTCCTGCCTCAGCCTCTCAAGTAGCTGGGAATACAAGCATGCACCACCACGCCTGGGGAATTTTTTATTTTTAGTAGAGATAGGGTTTCTTCATGTTAGTCAGACTGGTCTTGAACTCCTAACCTTAGGTGATCCACCAGCCTCGGCCTCCCAAAGTGCTGGGATTACAGGCATGAGCCACCATGCCCGGCTAACTCCTGATTTTTAAATGTTGGCAACTAACTTTTTTTGGGTGCGGTGGGGGACAGGGTCTCACTCTTTTGCCCAGGCTGGAGTACAGTGGTGTGATCTCGGCTTACTGCAATCTCTGCCTCCCAGGTTCAAGTGATCCTCCCAATGTCAGCCTCCTGAGTAGTTGGGACTACAGGTGCGCACCACTACACCCAGCTATTTTTATAGAGACAGGGTTTCCCCATGTTGTCAAGGCTGATCTCGAACTCCTGGACTCAAGCAATCCACCTGCCAAGATCACACCACTGCACTCCAGCTTGGGTGACAAAGCGAGACCATGTCTTAAAAAAAAAAAAAAAAGGGCCGGGCGTGGTGGCTTATGCCTGTAATTCCAGCACTTTGGGAGGCCAAGACAGTGTCGAGGATTAGATCCAATAAATTGTTTAATTAAATTGTACAATTCAATGGTTTTTTATATATGTGTGTGTGTGTATGTGTGTGTGATTATCACCACTATCTAATTTTATACCATTTTCTTCATCCTTCCTCCCAACCCCTGGCAACCAGGGCAAAAAGTCTCCTGTTGAGAATTCATAACTATAGTGTGGCTTTGGTTTATGGTTTTAGGGCCTAAAGCATATACTTCATGTGCTAAGATGTGGTCCAAAACAATACAAGCTGTTTTTTTTTTTTTTTTTTTTTTTTTTTTTTTTTTTTTTGAGACAGAGTCTCGTTCTGTCATCCAGGCTGGAGTGCAATGGTATGATCTTGGCTCACTGCAACCTCTGCCTCCCAGGTTCAAGCAATTCTCCTGCCTCAGCCTCCTGAGTAGCTGGGACTACAGGTGCCCACCACCACGCCTGGCTAATTTTTGTATTTTTAATAGAGACAGTGTTTCATTCACCATGTTGGGCAGGCTGGTCTTGAACTCTTGACCTCAAGTAATCTGCCCGCCTCTGCCTTCCAAAGTGCTAGGATTACAGGCGTGAGTCACTGTGCCCTGCCCAAGCTGTATCTTAATTAAAAGTGGCAGAAGCAAATGAAAATCTCTCCGGTGAAGACTACCCTCAATCCAGATGGCAAAGAATTCCTAAAGTGTATGTAAACATGACCTCACAATCAGAAGTGACATCAACAGACATGACTGACAGCATAATTATGCCCATAAAAACTTAAGCTTCTATGATTAGACTATAATAACATTAAGTTTAAAGAAATAAAAGATCTACTTGAAAACATGAGTAAGAAACAAAAGGCTAACAAAAATGGGAAGGAGCCAGGTGCTGTGGCTCACACTTGCAATCCCAGCACTTTGGGAGGACAAGGCAAGAGGAGCGCTTGAGCCCAGAAGTTCAAGGCCAACATAAGCAACAAAGCAAGACTCTGTTTCTATAAAATAAAATAAATACAATAAAATAAATTAGCCAGATGAGGTTGTGTGCACTCATAGTCCCAGATCTTCGAGAGGCTAAAATGAGATGGTCACTTCAGCTCAGGAGTTCGAAGCTGCAGTGAGCTATGATCTAGGATTGGGCCACGGTACTCCGCTTGGATGACAGAGCAAGACCATGTCTCTTAAAAAACAAACAAACAAAAACTTAAAGCAGCCAGAGGGAAAAGACAGATTACCTAAAATAAATCAACAGTTAAATCAGCTGGCTGCGGTGGCTCACACCTGTAATCCCAGCACTTTGGGAGGCCAAGGTGGGTGGATAACCTGAGGTCAGGAGTTTGAGACCAGCCTGACCAACCTGGTGAAACCCCATCTCTACTAAAAATACAAAAATTAGCCAGGCATGGTGGTGTATGCCTGTAATCCCAGCTACTTGGGAGGCTGAGACAGGAGAATTGCTTGAACCTGGTGAAGGGTGCAGTGAGTGGAGACCAGCCTGAGCAACAAGAGTGAAACGCTGTCTCAAAACAAAACAAAACAAAACAATTAAATTGATAGCCGATTTCTCAAAAGTAAGGATGGAAAACCAGAAGACAGTAGAATAATGTCTTCAAAGAGCTGGAATAAAAAGAACAATCTACTTACAATTAAACTAATGAAGCTGTATTTCAAGAATGATAATAAAATCAGATCATTTTCAGACAAAGGAAAATTAAGTTTATCAACAAACCTTCACTAAAAAAAAAAAAAAAAGGAATGTTTAAAGGAAATAGTTCAGAAAAAGAGAAAATGAGCCTCAGATAAGTTTGAGATACAAGAACAAATGTTGAACATTATAGGATAGTTATTAAAAGACTAAATGTAGAGTATACTACTCTCCAACTACTAGAGGGAAAAAATGAAATGAGAAAAATAATTAAATCCAAATTGAAAGAGGAAATTAAAACATAGAAAAACAAAGATAATGATAAAGTATCAAATATGACAGAAACATATCTAGCCATTACAGTGAAAACCATAATAAATGTGAATGAACTAAATTAGGAAGGCAAAAAAATTGTCAGGCTGGATTAAAAGTAAAACAAAACCAAGTTTATAAGAGAAACACCTAAAATAGACACAGATAAAAATATGCCTAATAACAACTAACTAAAATAAAGCGGGCTGGTTAGCTTGGGCAACATAATGGGACCCAGTATCTACAAAAAAAAATTAAAATAAAAAAATTAAATACAAAATTAGCCAGGCATGGTGGTGTGCACCTGTAATCCCAGTTACTCAGGAGGCTGAGGCAGGAGAATCTCTTGAACCCGGAAAGTGAGAGGTTACAGTGAGCCAAGACTGTGATTGTGCCATTGCACTCCTGCCTGGGCAACAGAGCAAGACTCCATCTCGGAAAAAAAAAAAAAAAAAAAAAAAGCCAGGTGCGGTGGCTCACTCCCGTAATCCTAGGACTTTGGAAGGCCAAGGAGGGCAGATCACAAGATCAGGAGTTCAAGAACAGTCTGAACAATGTGGTGAAACTCCCTGTCTACTAAAAATACAAAAATTAGCCAGGCTTGGTGGCGGGCACCTGTAATCCCAGCTACTTGGGAGGCTGAGGCAGGAGAATTGCTTGAACCCAGGAGGCGGAGCTTGCAGTGAGTTGAGATCTCGCTATTGCACTCCAGCCTAGGTGACAGAGTGAGATTGTGTCTCAAAAAAAAAGAAAAGAAAAGAAAAGAAAATCATCTGAGTATGGTGGCATGTACCTGTAGTCCCAGCTACTGGGAAGGCTGAGGTGGGAGGATTGATTTGAGCCCAGGAGTTCGAGGCACCTATGATCACACCACTGCAGCCTGAGCAACAGAGCAAGACCTGGTCTCAAAAAAAAAAAAAAAAAAAAAAAAAAAAAAAAAAGAAAAGAAAAGAAAAGAAAACTGATGAGACTATATTAATTCAAAAAAGGGGAAAAAAGAGATTATAAGAAATGAAAAGATGACCAGATATTAGGGATAGACTGATGAAAAAGACAAGACATCACCCCATAAACGTTAACTGTAGTAGGGGAAACTTGGAATAGACATACATAAACAAAAAAAGAAACACCAATGCCAGTGAGCATTATTTTGGAAAAGAACAGAGAACTCAAAGGAAAACTGTGGTAGAGACACCTATTTTAGATTAGAGATCAGCAAAGACCTTTTTGAAGAAGTGCCATTTCAGCTGAGCCCCGAAGGCTGTTACCTGAGGCAGGAGATGAGGGGCAGAATGTCCTGGAGAGACAGAACCAATTTCAAGAGTGAAAGCCCCAAATGGGGAAGAGCTGATCATAAGAGGAGAAAGAGAAAGAAGACTGGCTGTGGCCAGTGAATGAGGATGGATAATCCCTTTTCTTCCCAATGGAAACACTGATGGCCACCATCTAACTTTTGCTGTATGAACTGAGAGCCTCACCTTTTGATTTGGAACAGTTGCAAAGAGTTTAAGTGCAGTGAGTTTAGGTGAGAGCTCCCACAGGGAAGCCTGAGCTGGAAAGCGAGCCCACCCCATCTGTTCTAAGAACAGCAGAGCTCCTGAACTGTTCTTTTGCCAAGGTCATTCTTGCCATCAGGGCCCTGAGCATCCTGGGCTAACCAGAGTCACTCTTGCAGGTACCCTAGAAATCAGGTAGGGCAGCCTTGGTCTACAGGCCAGTTTATTTGAATAAAAGGAGTTGAGGTTTCTTGGTTGCTTTCCAGAGGAGCTCAGTTGGAAGAGAAGTTTCCTTCCCTGGAAGGAGAAAGTCAGGGTTGGGACCCCAGAGAGGGGAGGCAGATATCCCGGCCCTCAACACTTCTCTTCAGGACTGTGCTGCCAGGGATGGATAGCAAATAAGTGCATACGGCAGGGCATGGTGGCTCACGCCTGTAATCCCAACACTTTGGGAGGCCAAGACAGGCGGATCACCTGAGGTCAGGAGTTCAGGACCAGCCTGGCCAACATGATGAAACCCTGTCTCTACTAAAAAATACAAAAATTAGCTGGGCATGGTGGTGGGCACCTATAATACCAGCTACTAGGGAGGCTGAAGCAGGAGAATCACTGGAACCCAGGACATGGGGGTTGTAGTGAGCCGAGATTGCTCCACTGCACTCCAGCCTGGGTGACAGAGTAAGAATCTGTCTCAAAAAAAAAAAAAAAAAAAAAGTGAATGTCACACCAGGGCCAGACCCTTCTCATGGAAGAGAAAGGGAAGGGTCAAAGTCCCCATGAGTGTTAGCAACGTCCCCTGCCCCGTATATCAATTCATTAAACAATCATTAAATGTCATCTTTATCAATGCCTACTGTGTATGTAGCACAGGGCTGGATATAGGAGCCTAGAGTCAAAGAATCAAGACCTAGATAGAGCCTTGGAGATCACTGACTCTGACCTACTTATCTCACAGAGGGGAAGCAGAGACCCAGAGAGGAAAGGGCTTTGCTTACATCATTCACATGTGGGGTGGACTTGGGACAAGCCCTGCCTCCTGGTGCCCAGACCAGTATCCTGCCCCATAGCCCTGCTCTCCTCCATTTACTCCACCTCCACCTGCCCACGTCCAGTCTCCCTTACTGTTGGATTATGGCAGCTCTGTATACAGAAGACATGAGCCTCCTTCAGAATCCAGCTCTGTTCTGAGAATTTAAGAAGAAAAGAAGCTCCAGTGAAAAGCCTATTAGTTTCCTCTGCATGGAAACTAATACATATTTAACAGCGGAGTTAAGTTCTGAACCTGCAGGAGCCAGGAGGAGAAATCTTAAATTTCCATCCACAGAGAAACCCAGTGCTTTCACTAAGCCCTGGCTGACTACTCCATACCTCAGAGGTAGGGACCAACTGGACCTAGAGCCACCAGGGAGTCAAGATAAGAATAGCTACATTTTGGCCAGATGCAATGGCTCATGCCTACAATCCCAGCACTTTGGGAGGCCGAGGCGGGCGGATCACTTGAGGACAGAAGTTCAAGACCAGCCTGGCCAACATGATGAAACCCTGTCTCTATAAAAAATACAAAAATTAGCTCAGTGTGATGAGATCCACCTATAATCCCAACTACTCAAGAAGCTGAGGCAGGAGAATCACTTGAACCCAGGAGGCAGAGATTGCAGTGAATAGAGATCACACCACCGCATTCCAATCTGGACATCAAAGCAAGACTCAGAAAACCAAAAAAGGCTCAAAAAAAACCCAAAAACAAACAAACAAAAAAAAAACAACTGCCTTTTATTGAGTGCTTACTAGGTGCCAGGCAATTTGCAGTTGTTTCTTCTTTACTTCTCAGAGCAACTCAACAAGGTAGATATTAGCATTTCTCACTTCATACATGGGGAAACCAAGACTCAGAGAGATGCGGGAATTTACTTAGGGTCACACAGAGAGCAAGGAACAGAGCTAGCTGGATTTCCCCAAATTGCAGAACATCAGAAAGACTTGCCAGCATATTGCTAAACAGAGCCTCTCAAAATACATACCATGTGGTGTACATTTATTGAAAGAAATGTTTACAGAGATCAAAGTTAAATAGCCCAAGAGAGATTTTAAAAATCATGTCTTTTGTACAGATAGAGCACAACAGTCAAATACAGGCAGAGCTGGAGGCCCAGGGGGAAGTGCCCAGCAAGGCAGATGCTGGGAAGCTTTAGAGCCTCAGCCACCTTAGGCCTGGTGGCCCACCTCACTGCCAGCTGGACCATTGGTCCTGCTGGGTCCAAGTGACAGACTGGGCCTCAGATACCTCTGCTTTTTCACTCTTTTCTAGAACTTGTCTGGAAGGCTTTATAGCCAGAGAAAGAAACCATGACCCATGACCCATAGGGGTAGGATGACCACCACTGGTGTTTGCCTGAGGCTGTATCAGTGTTAGCAATGCCAGGTGCCAGGAATTCCCTCAGTCCCAAGCAAACAGGATGCTTGGTCACCCTGGCTGGGGTGGCCTGTCTTCCTCCTGGGACTCTGTCAGACTTAGAGAGGCAGGCTGTGGCATCTCTTCCTGGTGTATCCTCAGACAGCAGCCTCCCTCCCTGGATCTCAATTTCCCCATTTCTAAAATAGGGATATTTAGGCCGGGCATGATGGCTCATGCCTGTAATCCCAGCACTGCCGAGGCAGGCGGATTGCCTGAGGTTAGGAGTTCGAGACCAGCCTGGCCAGCATGGTGAAATCCCGTCTCTAAAAATACAAAAATTAGCTGGGCATGGTGGTGCACACCTGTAGTTCCAGCTACTCGGGATGCTGAGGCAGGAGAATCATTTGAACTGGGAGGCAGAGGTTGCAGTGAGCCAAGATCATACCACTGTACTCCAGCCTGGGTGACAGCACAAGACTCCATTTCAAAAAAACAAACAAACAAAAAAGGTGGGGGGACATTCAATAGCACCTCTGAGGATGCTTCTAGCTTACATGTTCCACAGTTTCTGAACCAATGTTTTGTTGATTAATGGCATGTTTTGGTCCCTTGCCTAAATTGCCAACTCCCCTGGGGCAGTGCTGAAAAAACAGTGACTACTAGATCCCTGCAGGGGTGGCCTCCTCCACTCCCCGCACACAGAGTCTTACTTTTTCCATTCTCTAAGCGTGTCATTTAAGAGATGATTATTCATGCCAGCCACAGCAAAAGGGCATTTAAAATGGAGCCCTGTTCTACTCCCCATGGAATTAAAAGTGAGTTTACAGATCCCTGCTTACTTGACATTTTAATCAAAGAGTTAAGAGCAGAGAAACTTAAAGGGGAAAGGTCAAGAGGCAGGGTCACACACATTTCCATTTCAGCAAGGAATATTCCACTGCCCACTCCAGGCCAGAGGCTGTTGTGGGGGAGACACACACAGACAGGAGAAGCATGGTCCCAGCTTCCAGAAGCTCCTGCTCAGCTCAGGAAGGGGATGCCATGCCCACAACGGATGGAACCAGAAGCACCCTGTGGCAGGTGCTCTTCAGAGCCCCCAGGAACCAGAGGAAACCTGAACAAGTGCATGATTTATCAATACAAACCTGCCATATCTGGCAGTCTAAAACATTATTTCCGCCATATCTGGGGATCTAAAACATTATTTCCATCAGGCCCAAACCACTGTCTGTGGAACCTGAGTGCTTTAAAAGAGGTGGTAAAAAATGCTTTGAGAGGCAAGGAAGGCCAAAAAGGGAAGTGGGTTCTGACTCAGGGTGCTGAGTCTAGGGATCAGCAGCCAGGACAACAGAGCACCACAGTACCAGATACACAACGGACTTTGGGAACAAAAGAAAACCTCCCACCCAGCAGGGCAGGGCAGGACTGGCATTCCAGGCAGAAGGAACAGTGGGAAGTGGATTTGCTCAGGGCACAGGCATGAGGGGCGTGGCCAGAGAAGACTGGAGAGGGAGTCTGGGCCGTGCCAAGGCCATGGGGGAGACAAAGGATTCTGGGCTTTACCTTGCTTCTCAAAATTCATGCTTCTCAAAATGGGGCTCTCCACAGTGCTACTCAGGATATAGCTGGAATATCTTCCAAGAGCGTCAGTCATTTGAGGATGGGAGAAGGGGATCATTCTTTTTTATTGTAAAATAAACTTGTGAACAGTAGGCAGCAGACAACCAACTAGACTACTTTTGAAGACAAAACTCAAGATTTCGGCTGGGCACGATGGCTCATGCCTGTAATCCCAGCATGCTGGGAGGCCGAGGTGGGTGGATCACTTGAGGTCAGGAGTTCAAGACCAGTCTGGCCAACATGGTGAAATCCCGCATCTACTAAAACTATAAAAATTCAGTGTACAGTTTGCTAACACAGTTTTCTTGAAATCTGCACTGGGAAAAAAAAAAAACTATAAAAATTAGCTGGGCGTGGTGGTGCTCACCCATAATCCCAGCTACTCGGGAGGCTGAGGCAGGAGAATCGCTTGAGCCCGGAATGCAGAGGTTGCAGTGAGCTGAGATTGTGCCATTGCACCCCAGTCTGGGCAACAGACCAAGACTCCGTCTCAAAAAAAAGGAAAAAAAAAAATTTTAAGGCATGCTTCACTCACAACCAAAGGCACAGCCCAGAAGTGACTGTGCTCATGCTTTCTCCTCTGTGCCACACTACCTCTACTGCAACCACAGCCACTTTCACCTTCACGCTGTCTGTCCTTCCCACTCAACTAGCCTCCTTGAGCCCAAAACCTCTGCTGTGGCTCCCTGTTAGACCATGTGGGGCCACTCCCATACTTCTAATCTTGGGCTGGATTTCAACATATTTTTTTGGAGGTGGGGGGACACAATTCAATGCACAATAGCATCTTCTTTCAAATATGGTTGTCAATCTTGGGGTTCATGCTATCTACAACTACCTCCCCAGCCCCCTAAATAACTCTAGGTATTCTCATCCCTCGCAAGCGCTCACTCTTCCATGGTCTCTTCTCTCTTCTGTCTTCAGCCTCTTCTGTTCTACTGGCTCCTCCCCACAAGTACCTAAAGAGCCACCTGCTTCTCTTACAACCCTACGGCAACTTCCCGTTCTCTTTCTCCATCCCAGGTCATGTTGAAAGGGCTGTCCGCATTTGCAGTCTCAGCTCCTCGGCTCCCATGTATGGACATTGCAGACTCTTCTCCTCACCTCCCACCTATTCCGCCAGCTGCTGTGATCTGGTTTTCCCTGCCCTGCCTCTCCCATCCTGTCCTGGGAGGTTGGAATTCAGCCAGGAGTGGCCTTATATCAGTCAGTGGTCAAGACTCCGTTTCTCAGAGAGTATCTTGAAGCTTTTGCTGCAAACCCAAGTCCACCCTCCTCAAGCAACCCCCACAAATCCAAAAGTCTCTAGGACAACCTCTATTAAGATAAAACAACTGCTGACCGGATGTGGTGGCTCACACCTGTAATCTTAGCACTTGGGAGGCTGAGGCACATGGATCTCCTGAAATCAGGAGTTTAAGACCAGCCTGGCCAACATGGTGAAACTCTATCTATACTAAAAATACAAACAGTAGCCAAGTGTGCCTGTAGTCCCAGCTACTCGGGAGGCAGGAGAATCGCTTGAGCCCAGGAGGCAGAGGTTGCAGTGAGCCAAGATAGCACCACTGCTCTCCAGTCTCTGTGACAGAGTGAGACTCCATCTCAAAAATAAATAAATAAATAAATAAAATAAAATAAAATAAAACAACTATAGAAAGTAGCAAGCCCAGCACTTTGGGAGGCCGAGACGGGCGGATCACGAGGTCAGGAGATCGAGACCATCCTGGCTAACACGGTGAAACCCCGTCTCTACTAAAAAAATACAAAAAACTAGCCGGGCGAGGTGGCGGGCGCCTGTAGTCCCAGCTACTCGGGAGGCTGAGGCGAGAGAATGGCGTAAACCCGGGAGGCGGAGCTTGCAGTGAGCTGAGATCCGGCCACTGCACTCCAGCCTGGGCGACAGAGCGAGACTCCGTCTCAAAAAAAAAAAAAAAAAAAAAAAAAAAAAAAAAAAAAGAAAGTAGCAAGCCATCAGTCATCTCCACATTTACTTGGATCATTTCTGTCTTGATTAACTCCAGTCTGACAACTCTTATTAAAGGCAGTGCAGGGTGGGAGACCTGGGATTGTCTCTCAGCTCTGTTGTTGATTGACTGTATGCCACGCCTCTGCTTGAAGCCTCAGTTTGCTCCTGCAGGAGGTGGGAACAATAATAAGATCCAGCTCCCAAAGATGCTATGAGGATGAACTGAGATGATGACATAAAGGGGAATGTGGCAGGCTGAACAAATGTGAGCGCCAGAGAAGACTCAGGCCAGCTGGCCCATTCCTCAAGAGCTTGGATTTTAGGAGCAACTTTCTGGAATCTAGGCGAGGCTTTGGCAGACCCTGCTCAGGGTAAGGGAATGAGGAAAGAGACCGAAGACAGCATCATACACAGGCAAACTGGAGAATGAGAATGTACTTTGCAGAGTGCACTCACATATTGGTTATTTATTGAGAACCTACTGTATAAGCAATTCAAGCAAAAGTCAGACACACATTGACAGTTCATAATTGAAGAGAAAACATGAAAACATACTTAGCATTCAGGCTGCTATACCTCACTGTGCCAGGGGAGCCAGGTAGGCCAGAGGAAGTGCAGGGTGTCCGGGAGTGGAGAGTGAGAGCCACAATACAGACAGAGAAAGGGCACAGGGCACACAGGAGTAGAGCAGTGGGCACAAAGTGGGAATACAAGGGCTCCCAAGAGAGTAGGCTGGGGTTCAGGAAAGGACTAGAACATTTTTTTCTTTTTTTTTTTTTTTGAGACAGAGTCTCTCTCTGTCGCCCAGGCTGGAGTGCCGATCTCAGCTCACTGTAGCCTCCGCCTCCTGGGTTCAAGTGATTCTCATATCTCAGCCTCCAGTGTAGCTGGGGTTACAGGCGCCTGCCACCATGCTCGGCTAATTTTTGTATTTTTAGTAGAGACAGGGTTTCACCATGTTGGCCAGGCTGGTCTCGAATTCCTGACCTCAGGTGATCCACCTGCCTTGGCCTCCCAAAGTGCTGGGATTACAGGCGTGAGCCACCGTGCCTGGCTAGGACTAGAACATTTCTGTCTGAGGTTCCAACACCTGGAAGAGTCCATGGAGGGGGAGGAGTGAGGTGGAATAGAAGAAAAAGAAAGGCTCAGCCGCTGTCCTGTCTGAAGGGGAAAAGACAAAGGTGGTCAGAGTCAGGAGGGGCTCTGCGCCAGCGAGACTGTGTGACTTAGGGTGGGGAGCTCAGAGAAGCAGCCTGCCCTCTTTGGGAGAGAATTCAGCACAGAAAGCTTGACAGGGCCTAGCCTGCAGAAGCCTGGCTGCTGTGAGAGGTGGGGGACACCTTTGTGAGCTGAAGATGCTCTTTCAGATACCCACCCACCTTTGCCCTCTTGGAGGGGGTGCAGGAGTCCGCGGGCTGCCCCTCACAGCCCTCCCCCATTTGCCACTGAGGGGACTGGGATGTGCTGGGATGAATGACAATATCAGACACACTTATGATTTACTCAGGACATTGCTTCTCACCCTCCTTCCCTCCTCTGCAGCATCTGACACCAACACCAACCCAGCTGCCATTCATTCATTCACCCAGAGCATCTGTTCTTTTCCCAGGTGCCTGGCTTCTTTGTGGCCTCTGTGCACCAGGATATAAGTTCTTATTTGGCCTTTTAGAGCACTTTGCTCCCCTTCTTGGCACTTGGCAGATGAGCCATTAGTGATTATGAGTTTGGAGCCAGGCACAGTGGCTCACACCTGTAATCTCAACACTTTTTGAGGCCAAGGTGGGAGGATTGCTTGATCCTAGAAGTTCAAGATCAGTCTGGGCAACATAGTGAGACTCTGTCTAAATACAACATAAAATAAAAAAAGGTAAAATAAGGCAGGGCGCAGTGGCTCACCCCTGTAATCTCAGCACTTTGGGAGACCGAGGCGGATGGATCACCTGAGGTCAGGAGTTCAAGACCAGCCTGACTAACATGGTGAAACCTTGTCTCTACCAAAAATACAAAATTAGTCGGACATGGTGCATGCCTGTAATCCCAGCTACTAGGGAGGCTGAGGCAAGAGAATCACTTGAACCTGGGAGATGGAGGTTGTAGTGAGCCAATATCACACTGTTGCACTCCAGCCTGGGCAACAAGAGTGAAATTCTGTCTCAAAAGTAAATAAAATACAAATAAAGAAAATAAAATCTGGGCATGGTGTCGTGTGCCTGTGGTCCCAGCTACTAGGGAAGCTGAGACGGAAGGATCATTTGAGCCTGGAAGGTCTAGGTTGCAGTGAGTTGTCATTGCACCACTGTATCCAATCTGGGCAACAGAGACCCTGCCTCAAGGATGAAAACAAAAACAAAACAAAACAAAACAAATGAAAAACCCCAAGAATTTGGACTTCAGAATCAGGGAGCTGTGAATAAAACACTTGCTATGCCATCTTATAAGCTGTGTGACCATGGGCAATTTCATAACCTCTCTGAGCCTCAGTTTCTTCCATACAGCATAAATAATATGATGCACTAAAAACATTTGTGAAGATTAAACATACACGAAGTGCTGCACCTGCCTCATTGTTAAGTGCTCAATAAATGCCAGCCCATGGCTCTTTTACAAACTTTGGGGGTTTTTTTTTTGTTTTTTGTTTTTTTTTTGAGACGGAGTCTTGCTCTGTTGCCCAGGCTGGAGTGCAGTGGCATGATCTCGGCTCACTGCAAGCTCTGCCTCCCGGGTTCACACCATTCTCCTGCCTCAGCCTCCAGAGTAGCTGGGACTACAGGCACCTGCCACCACACCCTGCTAATTTTTTTTGTATTTTTAGTAGGGACAGAGTTTCACTGTGTTAGCCAGGATGGTCTGGATCTCCTGACCTCGTGATCTGCCTGCCTTGGCCTCCCAAAGTGTTGGGATTACAGGCGTGAGCCCCTGCGCCCGGCCCTGGGGTTTGTTCTTTCCTTCAGAAACCTCATGTACTCTGCATTTCTCTGCATGCATTTCCTTTGTGTCTCTCTTCTCTGCATTCATTGACTACTCACTCTTCCAGCCACCCTATCCAGACCATCTCCTCCGTGTAACCCTATGCCTTCCTTTGGAGGCACACCAGAGACCCATGTCCATACTGTAGAACAGTTCCCAGAGGACTCAAGAGCACCAGCTCGGAGCTGGGCGCGCAGTCCAGTACTAGCAATATGTGTATTTATTTAATCTTCCCCTCTTAAGAGCCAGTCCTCTTCTGGGTGAGCAACCTGATGCTTTTATAACAAAAGCCAGTAAAATTTCACCCTGGCCTTGATAATAGAAAACATTCAGAAACTAAAAGTTCAATATTTTCTAGGATCTCAACTTTGTGGCAAGAAATGACCCAAAAACAATTTGTGCGTAAAGAGTAATTAGAAAAGAATACAGAGTGGGTAAAAACCACTGATCTGAAAAATGCACAAGGAACTCAACTTTTCTCATTTTATAGATGAGGAAACTGGGGCTCAGAGAGGCAAAGTTACTTGCTTAAGGTAACAGGACAAGAAAGAGCAGGGGCTTCTGACCAGGCTGACTCCAAGTTGAATGCCTTTGCCTCCAGACCCTGCTGTCCACTATATGGTGTTTATGGAGTAACTGGTGTAGCTTTCTGCAATATTCTTTAAAGAGAATGGTTTTAGGAGTGACTGTTGGCCAGGATCAGTGGCTCACATCTGTAATCCCAGCACTTTGGGAGGCTGAGGTGGGTGGATTACTTGAGGTCAGGAGTTTGAGACCAGCCTGGGCAACATGGTAAAACCCCATGCCTACTAAAAATACAAAAATTAGCTGGGCGTAGGCCAGGAGCGGTGGCTCACGCCTGTAATCCCAGCACTTTGGGAGGCCAAGGTGGGCCTCCCAAAGTGAATGATCTCCTGACTTCACAAGGTCAGGAGATCGACTAACTGGCTAACATGGTGAAACCTTATCTCTACTAAAAATACAAAAATTAGCCAGTCGTAGTGGTAGGCGCCTGTAGTCGCAGCCACTTGGGAGGCTGAGGCAGGAGAATTGCTTGAACCTGGGAGGCGGAGGTTGCAATGAGCCGAGATTGCGCCCCTGCATTCCAACCTGGCAACAGAGCAAGACTCCATAAAAAAAATAAAAAAAAAAATAAAAAAATAGCTGGATGTGGCAGGCACTTGCAATCCCAGCTACTTAGGAGGCTGAGGCAGGAGAATCGCTTGAACCTGGGAAGTGGAGGTTGCAGATTGCGCCATTGCACTCCTGCTTGGGAAACAAGAGTGAAACTCCTTCTCCAAAAAAAAAAAAAAAAGTGACTTTTGCCCTGGGCTTCTATTTAATAAGGTATTCTTTCTTTCTTTTTCGGGGGTTGGGGGACAGGTTATCACTTTGTCACCCAGCCTGGAATGCAGTGACATGATCTTGGCTCACTGAAACCTCTGCTCCCAGGTTCAAGTGATTCTCCTGCCTCAGCCTCCCTAGTAGCTGGCATTACAGGCAGGTGCTGCCATGCCTGGCTAAGTTTTGTAATTTTTTTTTTTTTTTTTTTAGTAGAGATGGAGTTTCACCATGTTGGCCAGGCTGATCTGGAACTTCTGGCCTCAAGTGATGGGCCCGCCTTGGCCTCCCAAAGTGCTGGGATTACAGGCGGTGAGCCACCGCGCCTGGCCTCCGCCCTTTTAATTCTTTTTTTTTTTTTGAGTCTTGCTCTGTCACCCAGGCTAGAGTGCAGTGGCAGGATCTTGGCTCACTGTAACCTCTGACTCCCGGGTTCAAGCGATTCTCCTGCCTCAGCACTCTTTTCATTCTTTGGACTGTTTCTAACTCAGGGGATAGGCTGCAGGAAGATAGGAAAAAGCATTAGTAGGGGACTCTTCTCACTCCTATTGCTCCCACGAAACACGTGCCCCTGCACTTGAGGGAGAAATGAGCTACAATGACTCACTTCATTTTTTTTTTTTTTTTTTGAGAGAGAGTTTTGCTCTTGTTGCCCAGGCTGGAGTGCAATGGTGCGATCTTGGCTCACTGCAACCTCCACCTCCTGTGTTCAAGCAATTCTCTTGCCTCAGCCTCCCAAGGAGCTGGGATTACAGGCATGCACCACCATGCCCGGCTAATTTTTGTATTTTTAGTAGAGACGGGATTTCACCATGTTGGCCAGGCTGGTCTTGAACTCCTGACCACAGGTGATCCACCGGCCTTGGTCTCCCAAACGACTGGAATTACAGGTGTGAGCCACCGTGTCCGGCCATGACTCACTTTAAAAAGAACACCAAGAAAGGCCGGGCGCGGTGCCTCAGACGCCTGTAATCCCAGCACTTTGGGAGGCCGAAGCTGGTGGATCATGAGGTCAAGAGATCGAGACTATCCTAGCCAACATGGTGAAACCTGTCTCTACTAAAAATACAAAAATTAGCTGGGCATGGTGGCATGCACCTGTAGTGTAGTCCCAGCTACTCAGGAGGCTGAGGCAGGAAAATTGCTTAAATCCAGGAGGTGGAGGTTGCAGTAAGCCGAGATTGTGCCATTGCACTCCGGCCTGGCGATAAAGTGAGACTCAGCCTCGGAAAAAAAAGAACACCAAGAAAAATAATCAAGGTTTAAAGCTACCTGTGAACCACCGCATTCTCTTCTTTCTTTATCTTTTAAATGTTTCCTGACTCCTAGAACTGACACTGTGTTTTCTTCTTTCCAAAAATGTAACTTTCCTTTTAAGTAGACAACCACTACAATAGGAGCTAAGATTCTTTGGTCTAGAGTACTTTGAAGGAATAATAGTATCGCCCACACCAAGCGGTTCAGGCACTCTTATTTCATCAGGCACTAGTTATGGGTAGGTATTGCCCCCAATTCGAGCCGCTCTGGGATGATACATCTGTAGACATTTGGGTTGACACAAGGTCCTGTGCAGGCTCTTTGCTTGGACAGCAGGCATTGTGGAATGTGTTTTTCCCTCTATGTTCAAGCATCAAGTCTTTCTCATTCAACGCATCAGGCATGAAATTTATGAGCAGGTCTTTTTGCAAGCATGCAAATATAAATGCTGACCTCTGGCCATCTAATCTCAAGTGATGTGTATTGAGAATGCTGCTTTATGGCGGCTTTGCATCAATATGAGACTCAAGTGTTGCCTATTAGAGAAAGGATCTAACTTGGCTGTCTTTAGATTAACCTTCAGATGCTTTTGGGGAGCAGGGGAAGAGAGGATGCTGACTGCTAAGGCTTACAGCATGCAAACGCTGAAGTTATACTCCTACCTGGTCCCATATCAGGTACAGAGTCACCAGGCTAAAAGGAATTGCAGAAATCATCTAGTCACTCCACAGCCTCACTAGATGCATCAATTCTGTCTCCAACATTCTTTGTAAGTGATCAGCTAGTCTCTGCTGGAATACTTCCAAAGACAGGGAGCTCATGAGGCTCAGTTGCTCAAAAATGGAAAAAGTCTGTCATAATTAGGATTGAAATCTGCTTCCTATGACTTTTCTACCACTGGTCCCAGTTCTGCCCTCTGTGGTCACCCAGGCCACTGCTGCTTCACCCAGCCTGGGGGTGGGAGAGGGTGACTACCCTGTCCCCTTCTCCAAACTGCACAGCTTCAGCCCTCTGGCTGCTTCTTGCAGCCCCTTTTCATGCAATATCTAACACTCTCAGAGTCAGCATACTGCTGAATCAGTGCTGCTTGGGGTCAGCCAAGTCCCCAGGATCTTAACAGGACATGTAACAGGAAGGTCTTAAAGATGAAAGCTCAGAAATCTTCAGCCATTGAGGGCTGTCTTTGAGCCTGATGCTCCTCCATTGTAGGTTTCCAAAAATGGCCCAGACCTCTCCCTGGGAGCTCCCTCCTAAAAATAAAAAGGAAACAAAACAGAAGCCAGGACAGTTAAGTCCCTTAAAGTGCAATGAATGGAGCTCATACCATTTGCCGAGGCTGTGCTAGGAGGATCAAAGTGCTGGACCTGGCAGAGTCCCCAGGATTCATCTCATCCCCAAACTTTTCAAATGGGGAAACTGTAGCCAGGGAAGATGGGGCTCACCTTAGGACGCGCAGGTTAATGATGACTCTCAGTCTTAAGTAATCTCCACCAATGGACCAACCCTGACCTTCCGAGAGACCCCAGAATAGCTGCCTAGAGGTCAGACCCTGCTTCTTGATGTCATCGCCCTAACCCCAAATGAGCCAATTTACCCGGTGCCTTTGGTACTGAGGCAAAGACAAGCGGCCCTCATTGGGAGAGTGCAGCCGCTGGGGCGCTGCCATGGGAGCTGGGAGGGGCACCGGCGCTGGGCTTAGCTATACAGCTCTGGAAGGCCAGGTGGGAAGTGGCGCCACAGCAGGCAGTAAAGCAGTGGGCTGAGGCAGTTGTTGCAGTGCGCCAGGCAGATGGAGACTGGGAAGAGGTAGGCCTGAGCCAGGAAGTAAGAGCGGTCCAAGGGCATGGCGTTCAGTTTGATTAGCATCCCTCAGAGTGTGAACGCTTGGTTGGGCAGCCAACAGAGCACTAAGGCCAGCAGCACGCAGGCCAGCGAGCAGGTGACTCAGGAAAGCAGTCGGCGCCTGACCCTCGACGGCCAGCGTGCACGCCACAATTGCAGGAAGAGCAGCAGCAGTAGCAGCTAGCAAGTGCCCAGCGTGGCCAGCGTCAGCACGAAGGCCACCGCGATCTTCTCTGCAGGTGGTAGAGCGTTTGCCAGTTGGGGCCGCCATCGGGGAAGCGCAGCAGGCACCAGTGCTTTCCCCCCACCCTAGCTGCCGTGGCGAACAGGGCGGTGGGTGCTGTAGCCAGGACAGCCATAGCCCAGAGCAGGCAGCACACACAGCTGGCCCGGCTCGGAGGCAGCGTGCCAGTCACGGTGCAATAGCGTGCCACGCTCATGGCGCTGAGGAAGAAGCTGCTGGCATACATGTTGAGCACTGTGAGCGTCAGCACCACCTTGCAGATGGCACCCCCGAAGGGCCAGCTGAAGTCGTGCACCGTGTCCACGACCCAAAAAGGCAGCGTTAGCACAAACTGCAGGTCAGTAGCTGCCAGGTTGAGGAGGAAGCAATTGAGCAGCCAGTGGCGGCCCCGCTGCTGGGACTAGGATTAGCACCAGCACGTTTCCCACCAGGCCTACAGCGCACCGGGCACAGTAGGCGTCCGCAATTAGCACCCGCAGCGCCGGCGCCGGGACTGCCCCTGCCACCCAGTCCAGGCCGTCCAGGCTGCGGGGACTCCGGGCCGGGCGAGTGCTCTCCAATTCGTTGCCCAGGGAGCTGTTAGGGCGCAGCCCTGACGACACCTCTTCCAGCCAGCTGAAGGGAAGCACCGCCCAGAGAGCTCGGGCGATTCGACCCTGCCGCTGGCGGACGCCATCGCCGTAGATGGCGATGCAGGGATCCGCTCAGATCCACTCCAACACCGGCAGTAGCTGAGAGAGAATTAGGGGTCTGCGGTACCTCGCCGCAGCACCTTTTAAAAACTGGGGACCACTCGCTAGCCTGCAATCGGCCAGCTGCACCCGTAGTCCCACCCCAAAGGCCTCCGAGCTGTATTTCCATTAGCTGCTTCTGTACCCTTGAATTCGCGTTGAACCGGGGACCCTTTGCGGGTGAACTGAGACGCGGAGGCCGGAAGCCCGAACCAGAGGAAACAGCGTCTGTGATTCACCCAAGGTGTGGGGCCACAGCTGCTGGTTCCCACCCGACGACGCAGCTCCAGCTTCCCAGTGCCTCCCAGAGGGACTCTGATACTCGGGGGGGGGGGGAGGGGGACGGAGAAGGGAGGTCATACAAATTCTTCCTGTGGAGGCAGTGCGCCCCTCCACCTCCCGTGTGGGCCCCGAGATAGCCAACTGAAGACCAAGGAGGGTTGCCCAAGTCCGACCAGTGGGGCCTGGCAGCCCACTGTCCACCAACCCTGCTTCCTTGAACCCCCTGCTCCTGATAAAGGCATTTCTCCTCCCCTGCTTTAGCCATGGGTACCCTTCATCTCCACCTTCACTGTGGTCTGCTCTGCAAGTATCTGTGACCTTCTTCCCAAGGTCAGCCTGAGAAGCAGGAGCAGTCAGAGAAAGAGACACGCAAACAGGGTTTAAAAGACCAGTGTTGGGCCAGGCACGAGGGCTCACGCCTGTAATCTCAGCATTTTGGGAGGCCAAGGGGGCGGATCACCTGAGGTCAGGAGTTTGAGACCAGCCTGAACAACATGGTAAAACCCTGTCTCTACCTAAAATACAAAAATTAGCTGGGCTTGATGGCATGTACCTGTAATCCCAGCTACTTGGGAGGCTGAGGCAAGAGAATCGCTTGAATCTGGGAGGCAGAGGTTGCAGACAGCCGAGATGGCAGGCCATTGCACTCCAGCCTGTGCCACAGAGTAAGATTCCATCTAAAAAAAAAAAAAGGTCCAGTGTTGAGAGACCAGAACTGGGTCAGCACTCATGCTCAGCATGCATACAGGAGGGTCCTAAAGCCTGGGAAATCCTGAAGGGCTTCTTGGAGGAGGTGATTTTTGAGCTGATCCCAATATTGCCTTGGCTTCCAATTCCAGTGAGTTCCTCCTATAGTTAAAATAAAACCCAGATTTCCTGCTTTGGACTACAAGGCCTCATGACAGAGGCACTCAACTATAGCTTTTTTTTTTTTTTTTTTTTTTTTTTGAGACAGAGTCTCACTCTGTTGCCCAGGCTGGAGTGCAGTGGCGTGATCTCGGCTCATTGCAACCTCCGCCTCATGGGTTCAAGTGATCCTTCTGCCTCAGCCTCCCATGTAGCTGGAACTACAGGCATGCATCACCACACCCAGCTAATTTTTGTGTTTTTAGTAGAGATGGGGTTTCATTTTGTTGGCCAGGCTGGTCTTGAACTCCTCACCTCAGGTGATCCACCTCCCAAAGTGCTGGGATTACAGGTGTGAGCCACCGTGCCCAGCCAACTAAGGCTTAAAAAAAAAAAAAAAAAAAATCCGGATGCAGTGGCTCACGCCTGTAATCCCAGCACTTTGGGAGGCCCAGGCAGGCAGATCATGAGGTCAGGAGAATGAGACCATCCTGGCTAACATGGTGAAATCCCTTCTCTACTTAAAATACAAAAAAGGTAGCCGGGCGTGGCGGTGTACTCACGTGGCAGTGAGCCAAGATAGTACTACTGCACTCCAGCCTGGGAGACAGAGCAAGACTTCGTCTCAAACAAAAAACAAAACAAACAAAACAAAACAACAACAACAACAAATCAATGCATGGGTCCCATACTCCAAAGGTCTGGAGTAAGCGCTGTGTGTGTTTTTTTTTTTTAGACAGAGTCTCATTCTGTTGCCCAGGCTGGAGTGCAGTGGAGCGATCTTGGCTGACCACAACCTCCACCTCCCAGGTTCAAGCGATTCTCCTGCCTCAGCCTCCCGAGGAGCTGGGACTACAGATGCAAGCCACCATTCCTGGCTAATTTTTGTATTTTTAGTAGAGACAGGTTTCACTATGTTGGCCAGGCTGGTCTCAAACTCTTGACCTTGTGATTTGCCCGCCTCGGCCTCCCAAAGTGCTGGGATTATAGGCATGAGCCACCGTTCCCGGCCAGCCCTGGTATTTTTAAAGGTGCCTAGGCAATACCACTGTATGCCAGGGTTGACAAGTCCTCTGTGCTCTCTCTGCCCATGTCCTAGACCTTGTCACCTACCACTCTGAGCCTTGCTCACTTCACTCCAGACACAGTGGCCCTTCCCCAGGTACACCACTCTGGCCCGCCTCAGAGTGGTGCTGTTCCATCTGCCAAGAATGCCCTTCAACCGGATTACCATGTGGCTGCTCCTTCTCAGCACTCAGGCCTCAGCCCAAATATCACTTCCTCAGAAGAGACTTTCCTCTGCCACCACTCTGTTTACTTCCAAAAACATTCATTGCGTGCCCTCTATGTGCCAAGCACTTTGCTAAGCACCCAGGATGCAGCCTGGAGTGTGTCTTCTACTAGGGGATAAAGACAAACAAGTAAATGAGATGAATTTATGGGGGAAAGAGTGACAATGAAACAAAGCAGGGTAACAAGATAGAGAGTGAGGGGTGAAGGGCCTCACTGGCTGAAGGAAGGGGTATGAGTTAGGGATGGGAGGGCTCCCAGGGGAGGAGGAGACCATGGTCCCCTTTATGCCACTTACCAGGTGTATGTCTTGGGGTTAACCAGTTTTTATATTTCTTATTTTATTTTCGAGATGGAGTCTCACTCTGTCACCCAGGATGAAGTGCAGTGGTGCAATCTTGGCTCACTGCAATCTCCGCCTCCCGGGTTCAAGCAATTCTCATGCTTCAGCCTCCTGGGTAGCTGGGATTACAGGTGCCTGCTACCACACCCGGCAAATTTTTGTACTTCTTAGTAGAAATGGGGTTTTGCCATGTTGGCCAGGCTAGTCTTGAACTCCCGACCTCAGGTGATCCACCCACCTCAGCCTCCCAAAGTGCTGGGATTACAGGTGTGAGCCACCACCTCCAGCCAGAGGTTAACCAATTAATCCTGCCTATCTGTAAAGGAAGATGCTGATAACCCCTTGTCAGGGTCATAGGACAATTAACCAACCTCATGAGAGAAAGCCTTCAGCTCTGTGCCCAGTACGGAACTCTTCTTCTTGTGATTATTATTGAGAGGCTAGAGTGACCTCCCGTTTTGCTGAAGGCCCTCTCTGGAACTTCTTAGCCAACTTTAGTCTGGAGCTCCCACTGTATGTCAAACCTGGCATACCGTGCACTTGCCTTTTCCTTCTTTCCTACCTCCATCTAGAACACAGGCACAACATGCCACCAGGAGCTGGGAGGTGGTTCCCAGAGGGCAGATCTCCTTCATGTCTCCTGCCCTCAATCAATCACCACTGCCAGAGCCTCCCCATCACTCCCAGGCCTCTGCCTTGCTTGCTCAGGAGACAGGGAATCTGCAGGAAGTGGCATTCTCGGCCCAGCAGTTAGGAAAGGGGAGATTAGTCTACTTACCGAGACATAGACTAGGCCAGAACCTGGATGAACTGGGAATCTGATCGAAAGTTTCCAAAATTAGATCATGCTTTCCCAAGGTTTCCTTCCAGCAGGGTCTAATGCCTGGGATTTTTTTCTTCCTTCAGTGGAAGTTGTCACTGAATGTTAAGTGGCCTGGGTTCTAGTCTCTGTGCCCTAGCACTCTGTGTAAAATCAAGTGACTTTTCCCATTCTGGTCTGTTTTCTCATTTGTAAAATAAGACACCTTCTAATTTGAAGAGTGTTTTTAGAGACAAGGTCTCGCTGTGTCACCCAGGCTGGAGTGCAATGGCCTGATCATAGTTCACTGCAGCTTCTTCGCATTTGCTGAGCATCTACTATGTGCCAGGTCCAGTGCCAGGTGTTTTACAAGGATCATCTCCTCCAGTCCCCATGACTGCTCTGTGAGACAGGGAATGTGACCCAGACTTAACACAGGAAGAAGCAGGCTCAGAGAGAGGACTTGCCTAAAGGCCCACCCAGCAGGTGAACAGAAGCCTCCCTCTGAAGAGCCTGTCCAGTTTTCCCTGAGGTGCTCTGCTGACAACACTCCTAAAATCTGCACACCAGGGGAGTCTCCCAAGAGAAACAGTTATTGGTGAGAGAGGGTCACAAGTTGGGGATATATTTTTTTTTCTTATTTATTTATTTATGAGACAGAGCCTTGCTCTGTTGCCCAGGCTGGAGTGCAGTGGCTCCAGCTTGGTTCACTACAACCTCTACTTCCCAGGTTCAAGCAATTCTCCTGCCTCAGCCTCCCGATTAACTGGGACTACAGCTGTGTGCCACCACACCTGGCTAATTTTTGTATTTTTAGTAGAGATAGGGTTTTGCCATATTGGCCAGGCTGACTCGAACTCCTGACCTCAAGTGATCTGCCCACCTCGGCCTCCCAAAGTGCTGGGATTACAGGTGTGAACCACTGCACCTGGCCAGATGCATTTATTTTTCTTTTAAAAAAGTATCTTTATGTTCAGGCACAGTGGCTCACACCTGTAATTTTAGCACCTTGGGAGGCCAAGGCAAGAGGAACACTTGAGCTCAGGAGTTCAAGACCAGCCTGGGCAACATAGTGAGACCCTTTCTCTATCAAAAAAAAAAAAAAATTAGCTGGGTGTGGTGGTATGTGCCTGAGGTCCTAGCTACTCAGGAGGCTGAGGTAAGAGGATCGCCTGAGTCCAAGAGTTGGAGGCTGCAGTGAGCCATGCTTGTGCCACTGCACTCCATCTGTGGCAACAGAGGGGACCCTGTTTCAAAAAAAAAAAAAAATCCCTTTATGGCCAGGTGCAGTGGCTCACCCCTGTAATCCCAACACTTTGGGAGGTCAAGTTGGGAGGATCACTTGAACAGAGGAGGTTGGGGGGCAGTAGACCATGTTCCTGCCACTGTACTCCAACCTGGGTGACAGAGCAAGACCCTGTCTCGAAAAAACAAACAAACAAAAAAACCCTAAAACACAAAACTCTTTATATTATTACTGCAGTGAAAATATAGCATTTCCACATGTAGTTTTGTACAAATTATGTGGCCAGTGTTGATTTTTCCCTTGAGAAAATTTCCCCACCATGAGATTATAGGTGACTGTGTCAAGTTTTGGTGTCTTGCTGCATAATCCCTTTGATTCCCCATTCCCATCTCTACAATAGGCCACTCGGCCCCTTGCTTTGCTGCACTGGGAAGATCACAGAAACATCAGGGCAGTATTCCCAGAGTCCCTGGAGAGCCCAGAGGAAGTGGGGAGGTCCGGAAGCAACAGACAGTAGGTCAAGGCCATGATAGGGAGACAGGCCTGGCCTGGCTCAGGGGCCTTCCCCTCCTCCCATTGCATGAGTGGTGTGTGTGTGTGTGTGTGTGTGTGTGTGTGTGTGTTTGATGGGCTAGGACAGAGTGGGCTGGTTTTCAGCTCGTATTTCTGTATACAACTTGACTCTTTTAAACCATGAACATATATATTACTTGGATGTAAAGCAAATTAAATAGTAAAAGCACAAAAACCTTTGCAAATTTGATAGGTGGCAAATGCTCCACAGTTGCTTGGATTTGCATTCCTTTAATTTCTGGCAAGGCTGTACATTTCTCAAATGTTTCTGCACCATCTGTATTTTCTCTACACGTTTGGCATTTCCCGTCAGGGAATAGGGTAATGGCTGTGGGCCTGGCACCTGGAGGCAGACAGATCTACCTACAAGTCCTGGCTCTGCCAGTTACTGGCAAGGGACTTAATCTCCATTTTTTTTTCTTGTCTGCACATTGGAGATAAAGGTTGGGTTTCCCTTATTCAAAATGCTTGAGATCAGAAGTGTTTGAGATTTTGGATTTTTTTGGATTTTGGAATATTTGCATATGTATAATGCAAATCTTGGGGACGGGGCCTACGTGTAAACATGGAATGCATTTATGTTTCATATACACCTTATACACATAGCATGAAGGTAATTTTATGCATTGTTTTATTTTATTTATTTATTTATTTATTTTGAGATGGAGTCTCCCTCTGTCGCCCAGGCTGGAGTGCAGTGGTACTATCTCGGCACATTGCAACCTCCACCTCCTGGGTTCAAGCAGTTCTCCTGCCTCAGCCTCCTGAGTAGCTGGGACTATAGATGGGCACCACCATGCCTGGCTAATTTGTGTATTTTTAGTAGAGACAGAGTTTCACCATGTTGGCCAGGCTGGTCTCAAACTCCTGACCTTAGGTGATCCGCCTGCCTCGCCTCCCAAAATGCTGGAATTACAGGCGTGAGCCACCATGCCCAGCCTATACATTATTTTAAATAATTTTGTGTATGCACACATCCATTCCTAGACCTCTTGAAATCTGCCCTGGGCTCCCTCATCCCACCTCCATCCAGAGTTGCCTAAGTTGCAGGTCCAGCAGAGGCAGGATTGCTTGGTGGTGAGAAGGTTAGGTCTGGCTCAGACCGAATAAGAAGAGATAAAATTTGCCTAAAACTGGCAATGGCTTTGCTGCATGGCCTGAAAACACCCGTTCCTGCCCTCTCTACTGAAATTTCCTTGTGACACAGAGAAGGGCAAAGATCTGAGCCCAGAGTTGATGGAGGGAGTATTTCAGGGTTCAGTTCTGGGACTCCTAAAACGATGAGGGTGTTAGGGAGACAGGCCCAGAGTGGGGACTGGGAATATAAGGAGAGCTGGGAACAGATCCCTTAGGTTCAGGAAGCTTCTGTGCAAGCAGTGAGGATGGCTGGGGCTATGGGGCTGCTCCGCCTGCCACACTAGCTGTGAGTTGAGCAAAGCCCTGGGCTCATGGCGCACCAAAAGCCTGCGGCTTTAATCCTAGGCCTGCACAACACATTCAAAAGGATCGTTTTGTTTTGTTTTTAAAGAAAGATGAGATTGGCTTGGTTCTCCATGGGCACATTTTATATAGCTCTTTTTCTTTTTTTCCTTCTCATTTCGTTTTGGGGAAGAAATCTGTACTGTGTTGAGATTGTGAAGAACATCTCTGCACTCAGTTTACAGAAATAAATTTTAAAAAAATTTTTGTGCATGAAACTAAGTCTAGGTACATTGAATCATAGAAAGCAAAGGTGTTAGGTATGGAATTTTCACTTGCAGCATGTCAGTGCTCAAAAGGAGCATTTCAGATTTTGGATTTTTGGATTAGGGATGCTCAACCTATAGTAAGTTTACCTCATAGGGTTGCTCAACTTTTAACTAGAAAATTAACATAATGCAACATGGTGAAACCCTGACTCTACCAAAAATTAAAAAATTAGCCAGTCTCATAACTTGGTATCAAAAAAAGTAAATAAAAATTGAAAAATAAAATAATGTTTTTAAATGCTGTATTTTGTTTTATTTTATTTTGAGATAGGATCTTGCTTTGTCACCCAGGCTGGAGTGTAGTGGCCCGATCTTGGATCACTGCAACCTCTGCCTCCCAGGCTCAAGCTATTTCCACTTGCCTCTCCCTGATACCCTGGCTCATTTTTGTAGTTTTTGAAGTGATGGGATTTTGCCATGTTGCCAAGGTTGATCTCAAACTCCTGAGCTCAAGCGATCCGCCCGCCTTGGCCTTCCAAAGTGCTAGGACTACAGGCGTGAGCCACCGCGCCTGGCCTGTATTCTATTAATTTTCCTTCCTCCCTTCAGAAAGACATAAAATATCTGTTGTTTGTTTGTTTGTATGTTTGTGTTTTTGAGACAGCGTCACACTCTGTCATGTAGGCTGGAGTGCAGTGGCACAATCACAGCTCACTATAACCTCCAGCTCCCAGGTTCAAGTGATCCTCCTGCCTCAGCCTCTCAAGTAGCTGGGACTACAGGCATGTACCACCACACCTGGCTAATTTTTGATTTTGTGTAGAGACAGGGTCTTGCTCTGTTGCCCAGGCTGGTCTTGAACTCCTGGTCTCAAGCAATCCTCTGGCCTCAGCCTCCCAAAGTGCTGGAATTACAGGAATGAGCCACCATACCCAGCCAGATCCTGTATTTCTTTTCTTTTCTTTTTCTTTTTTTTTTTTGAGATGGAGTCTTGCTTTGTCACTTAGGCTGGAGTGCAGTGGCATGATCTCAGCTCACTGCATCGTCTGCCTCTCGAGTTCAAGCGATTCTTCTGCCTCAGCCTCCCGAGTAGCTGGGCCTAAAGGCGCGTGCCACCACACCCGGCTAATTTTTGTATTTTTAGTAGAGACAGGGTTTCACCATATTGGCCAGGCTGGTCTCGAACTCCTGACCTCATGAACCGCCCGCCTCAGCCTCTCAAAGTGCTGGGATTACAGGTGTGAGCCACTGTGCCTGGCCCAGATGCTG
Organism: Trachypithecus francoisi; assembly: GCF_009764315.1. NCBI lineage: Eukaryota > Metazoa > Chordata > Mammalia > Primates > Cercopithecidae > Trachypithecus > Trachypithecus francoisi. The sequence goes on from NW_022681468.1 coordinate 110,148,700, forward strand.
TATTTCTAACAAACTCCTAGGTGATGCTCTGCTGTTGGTCCAAAGGGCCACATTTAATGTAGGGAAGGAAACTATATTCTACTAGTAGCATGGGCTAATGGCTGGGCATTATAGTCTCTATGTTTTACTGGGAGATTGGTGGTGTTGTAGTGAGTTAGGTTGGCAGAAGTTGCTAAGGAACTTCCACTGTGACTAACACTAGTTTACAAAGTACTTTCGCATATATCATCTCATTTGGGGCATTATTTTAATGCCATAGGGTGTTACTGTAATCATTATTATACCATGGGCCATTATTTTAATCTCCTGTCCTTTTTTTTTTGAGTTGGGGTCTAGCTCTGCTGCCCAGGCTGTAGTGAAGTGGTGTGATCATAGCTCACTGCAACCTTGAACTCCTGGGCTCAAGTGATCCTCCTGCCTTGGCCTCTCAAAGTGCTGGGATTACAGGCATGAGCCCCTGGACCCAGCCACCAACTCTTTTTTTACACTAAGGATTTAGTGTAAAATCAGAAGGATTGGTTGGGTGCAGTGGCTCACACCTGTAATCCCAGCACTTTGGGAGGCCAAAGCAGGTAGATTGCTTGAGACCAGGAGTTTGAGACCAGCCTGGCCAACATGGTGAAACCCTGTCTCTACTAAAAATACAAAGATTAGCCGGGTATGGTGGTACAAGCTTGTAATCCCAGCTACTTGGGGTTCTGAGGCAGGAGAATCGCTTGAACCTGGGAGGTGGAGGTTGCAGTGAGCCGAGATCACGCCACTGTACTCCAGTCTGGGCAACAGAGCAAGACCCTGTCTTAAAAAAAAAAAAAAAAAAGACCAGGCATAGTGCTCATGCCGGTAATCCCAGCACTTTGGGAGGCTGAGGTGGGCGAATCATGAGGTCAGGAGATCGAGACCATCCTGGCCAACATGGTGGAACCCCCTCTATACTAAAAATACAAAAATTAGCTGCGCGTTATGGCATGCGCCTGTAGTCCCAGTTACTCAGGAGGCTGAGGCAAGAGAATTGCTTGAATCCAGGAGGCAGAGGTTGCAGTGAGCTGAGATTGTGCCACTGCACTCCAGCCTGGTGACAGAGTGAGACTCCATCTCAAAAACAAACAAACAAAAAACACGTAGCAGAGCTGAGACTTGAACCCAACCATATTTAACTCCAGAGCCTGCCACCATTACTACGTGGCGCTCACCTTGAGAACATCCAGATCCTGAATCTAGTCTGGAGGGAGGCAGCTAAGTTGAGCCAGGCCTGCGGGTCTTATCTCTACCAGGAGGTGTTACAATTGGTCATTAAGATGATTTGCAATTAAGCCTTTGTGGGTTCCTGTACATAGAGCCAATAATCTCTATTGCTTTGGATTTTGTTCCTTTCTTGTGAAGCCTCCCTCCTGGGTCTCTGCCTTCCTGTTTATGTCTGGACTGGTGTCTCTTCTGGCCTGCTAACCAGCTGTGATCCTGGAATCTACCTTTACTATTATTCTGGAGGCTCCCTTCACCTTACGTTTGTGTTGGATCTGTTCCTTAGGGCCTCAGTCTTTCTCTTTCTTGGCTTACTTCTTCATTTTGGTAGAGCACAACCTTTAGTAACTTTTGGAAAAAGGGTTCATAGAAGGCAAATATTTTGAGTCCGGTGCAATGGCTCACGCCTGTAATTCCAGCACTTTGGGAGGCTGAGGCAGGCAGATCACCTGAGGTCAGGAGTTTGAGACCAGCCTGGTCAACATGGCAAAAACCTGCCTCTACTAAGAATACAAAAATTAGCCTGGCGTGGTGGCAGGTGCCTGTAGTCCCAGACACTTGGGAGGCTGAGGCAGGAGGACTGCTTGAACCTGGGAGGTGGAGGTTGCAGTGAGCTGAGATCACACCACTGCACTCCAGCCTGGGTGACAGAGCAAGACTCTGACCAGCCCCCCCCAAAAAAGTTTGACCTTGTATGTCTTAAAATGTTCTTATTCCACTTTCTTACACTTGATCAAGAGTCTGGGAGTTGAATCCTATGTTGGAAACCATTCTCCCTAGAATTTTGAAGGCATTGCTCTGTTGACCTCTAATCTGTAGCATTACTGGAGAGAATTCTGTTGCCACCCCAGTTACAGAGTCTTAGGACCATTTTTCTTCCTTCTCTGGAAAATCTGGAAACAATTTTCTCTAATATCCCAGAGTTATGGTACGCCAAGATGTCATGTCTTGGTGTGGGTCTTTTTGTGTGTGTGTGTGCTGGAAGCCAGTAAACCCATCTAGAAATTCATGTGCTTCAGTTCTGAGAAAAACTCTTGTATTATTTATTTGATAGTCTTCCCTCTGTTTCCTCTGATCTTGCTAGGTCTCCTATGTTTTGGATGTTGGATTTATGAAGTTTTAAGATATGGACAAGTTTTTACTTTTCATACAGGCATATCCATAAACTGTTTTCCTACAGATTTTGCTGTTGATTTCATCTTTAAAATATCCTTCCCAATCCCAAAAATTATATAACCAACTTCACTTTTCATGTTGGCAATAGCAGTTTCAAAATAAGGTTCATGCTATTTTTCTTGTCTAAGTTCTACTGTAGGCAGCAGAAGTGACTATTTGTTGGATAAATAAAACAGTGAAATGATTTATTGATTTTAAAAAAGAAAAAGAAAAATGATCCATGTAATTCATTTTATCCAGCATCTTATTGCCAGCAGGGATTCTGATTTTTATTTTTTATTTTTTAAATTTAGTTTTTATTGTTTATTTTTGAGACAGAGTCTCACTTGTCGCCCAGGCTGGAGTGCAGTGGCGCAATCTTGGCTCACTGCAACCTCAGCCTCCCGGGTTCAGGCAATTCTCCTGCCTCAGCCTCCTGAGTAGCTGGGATTACAGGCACCCACCACCACACCTGGCTAATTTTTGTATTTTTAGTAAAGACAGAGTTTTACCATGTTGGCCAGGCTGGTCTCAAACTCCTGACCTCTGGTGATCCACCCGCCTTGGCCTCCCAAAGTGCTGGGATTACAGGTGTGAGCCACCGTGCCCAGCTGGGATTCTAATTTTTAAATGTGAAAACAAATATTTTCTTTATAAAAGTTAGTAAAATGCATGAAAAAATAAAAGATAAACAATGAGCAGAAAGAGCTCCTAAATATTCAGTAAACACAATAGAAAAGCAATAAAAGTTTTCAAATTATTTCCAGACACAAAAATATGGAACATCCATTGCTGAAACAATGGTGTGAAAAAAGAAGAAAAGCACAATTTTAAAAAGAAGAGGATGGGCATGGTGGCTCACACCTGTAATCCCAGCACTTTGGGAGGCTGAGGCAGGCGGATCACTTGAGGTCAGGAGTTGGAGAACAACCTGGCCAACATGGTGAAACCCTGTCTCTACTAAAAATACAAAAATTAACCGGGTGTGGTGGCGGGCACCTGTAATCCTAGCTACTCAGCAGGCTGAGGCAGGAGAATCGCTTGAACCTGGGAGGCAGAGGTTGCAGTGAGCCGAGATCACGCCACCGCACTCTAGCCTCGGCGATAAGAGTGAAACTCATTCTAAAAAAAAAAAAAAGAAGAAGGAAACAGCCAAGGCAGTAAGTAAGCTATAGCATCAAAGTGGTAAAGAAACCCAAAGATGGTTGGGTTTGTACCAGGACAAGGCTGGGTCAGGTAGCGTGCACCGCTCACACTTTCAGCACTGGTTAGACTCTCAAACAACAGTCTTCTGAGATCCTACTAAGCACCAGCCCATCAGACATGGCCCGTGCCCTCTCGGTGTTCATGAGCTAGAAGTGAAGATAAGATTTGACTGCAGGAAAGAACGAGATAGCTATCATTAAGAGTCCCTTTGCAAATCAGCATGGCTCTTGGCAATTAGCACTTAGTATATGTTCATCAGTGAGTCTCTGGTGAAGGGGATCTGGCAGCCTCCCACATATCCAGCTGTCTGACAGACTTAGAAACAACTCTAAAAGGAGGAGTCCTGAAGAAACAGATCCTTTAATGATAGAAGCCAAAATTGGTAATTTGGAGAGGCAGTGATATGGAGTGGTTAGGAATCCAGGCGCTGGAATTAGGCCAGTCCTGGCCCTGACACCTCCAAATGTGGGATGTTGGGCAAGTTACTTAACCATTCCATGCCCCAGTTTCTCCACTCCTAAAATGAGGAAAATAATATCTGCTTCATGTTGGAAAGATTACATGAGACATTATGTGTAAGGCACAGTGCCAGAACATAGGATACAGCACTCCTTCAACTATCTCAATTTGCCTCCATCAAATCATCATTCTCACTGCCCAAGTGGCAACTCAAAGGCAGTAGAAGCCAGTCATGAGCCTTTTTCCCATCAGCTAAGTGCTGGCTCCGAAATCCCAATGTGGATAATTCTCATGACTCTTCCTGTGGCATTTCTCCCCTACGGTGAGGGGGCAGGACAGACTCCCAAGCTGCAGAGGCAGCTGTGGCTATGGTGTTGGCAGGTGAAGGCCACAGTGCTCCAGAGAATGGGGATAGATTGAAAACACCCATGTCTCCAGGGCTTCCAGAACAATGACTAATCAGGCCCACAGTGGCAGCTCAGCATCCCTTTCCAAGTCAATCATCCCATACATTTTCAAGGCCAGCTCATACTCTGCCCAGTTCTGTCTAATGAGGGAGCTTTTTTGGGCATCCTTGTTTAGAAATCTGCAACCTAAACTGGCATTTTCAATTATTTTGCAATGCTTGAAATTTACTGGGGTGGAAGGGACCCACCAAAAATAATGTCTTTAATTTGGCAATACCTGTCTATCAAAGTCACAAATGCACACATCTCTGACAGCAATCTCAGTTCAAGGACTTTATCCTACAGATGTACTCATGCAGGTGTATCGTGGACACGGCCAGAAAGAGATTGGAAACAATCTAAATATCCTTCAGTAGAAGATGAGGATAATGGCATATGCACACAATGGAATATCAATCACATAACATTTATTTAAATATTGAAAATAGCTATTGAACACATACTACACGCCAGCCACCGTTCAAAGTAGTTAGGACACATTAGAGAGCAAAGTAAAGATTGCTTGCTCTCACAGAGCTCATATTGTGGCTTATGTGCCACAAGTTCCACAACCAAGGATATGAAGCCATCTCCAAGTTTATATACATATGTGTGTGTGTGTGTGTGTGTGTGTGTGTGTATACGTGTGCGTGTGTATATGTGTGTGTGTGTGTATATATATATATATATTTTGTTTTTGAGATAGAGTCTTGCTCTATCACCCAGGCTGGAGTGCAGTGGTACGATCTTGGCTCACTGCAAGCTCCGCTTCCCAGGTTCACTCCATTCTCCTGCCTCAGCCTCCTGAGTAGCTGGGACTACAGGCACCTGCCACCATGCCCAGCTACTTTTTGTATTTTTAGTAGAGATGGGGTTTCACCATGTTGGTCAGGATGGTCTTGATCTCTTGACCTCACGATCTGCCTGCCTCGGCCTCCCAAAGTGGTGGGATTACAGGAGTGAGCCACCATGCCCGGCCTATATATATATATACACATATATATATATATTTAGACAGAGTCTTGCTCTATTGCCCAGGTTGGAGTACAGTGGCATGATCATAGCTAACCACAGCCTCTCCAGCTAATTTTTTAATTTTTGTAGTCTCACTGTGTGGCCCAGGCTAGTCTTGAACTCCTGGGCTTCAGCAATCCTTCCACCTTACCCTCTCAAAGTGCTGGGATTATAGGTATGAACCAGGGCACCCAGCCTCCAAGTTACATTGTTAAATTTTTTAGCAAAGCCGGGTAAAGATAGAGAGTATATATGCTAGCATGTGTGTAAAATATATCTTTGTGTTTGCAATGCATTTTTCTGGAAGGATTCATGAGAAACTGAAACAAGTCATGGCCCCTGAGAAGGAGCACTGAGGGACCAGGGGTCAGGTTTGGAAGGGAATAATTACTTTTCAATGTTTGTAAAGTTTACATTTTTAATTCTGTGCTGTCTTACCACAAAATACAAAATAAAACATAAAGGCCTTTACTTTTGCCAAATGCCTCAAATCCTTTCTTTACTCCTCCAGACCAGGGTTTCTCAACCTTGGTACTATTGACACTTGGGGCTGAAGAATTCTTTGTTGCAGGGGGTTGTCATTTAGCCACACCCCTGGCCTCTACCCATTAGATGCCAGTAGCACCCTCTCCCTGGTTGTGACAACCAAAAATGTCTCCAAACATTGCAAATTCCATGGAGGCAGAATCACCCCCACTTAAGAACCACTGCTCTAGATAACATATGAAATAGGGGTGTAGGAGTCTCTATATCCACTAGACAGATAAGAAAGTTGAGGCCCAAAGAGGTTTTATTTTGTTTTTAAGAATTGTGTGCCTTGTCCAGGTGCTGTGGCTTATGCCTGTAATCTTAGCACTTTGGGAGACTGAGGAGGGCGGATCGCTTAAGCCCAGGAGTTTGAGACCAGCCTGGGAAACAGAACTAAACCTCATCTCTACAAAAAAACAAAAATTAGTTGGGCACGAGGCACATGCCCGTATTCCCAGCTACTCGAGAGGCTGAGGTGGGAGGATCACCTGAACCTGGGGAGTTTGAGGCTGCAGTGAGTCCTGGGCATGCCACTGCACTCCAGCCTTGGTGACAGAGCAAGACCCTGTCTCAAAAAGAAAAAAAAAATGTGTGACTCATTTTCTTTGTTATTTATTCATTTATAATTTTAAATGGATGGTGTTCTGCTATACTTTCCTATTTTTTATTTATTATTATTTATTTATTATTTTGAGACAGGGTCTCACTCTTCCTCAGGCTGGAGTGCAGTGACATAATCATGGTTCACTACAGCCTGGGCCACCGGGCTTAAGCAATCCTCCCACCTCAGCCTCCTGATTAGCTGGGACTACAGATGTGTGCCACAACACCTGGCTAAATTTTTGTAGAGACAAGGTTTTGCCGTGTTGCTCAGGCTGGTCTCCAACTCCTGGACTCAAGCAATCCTCCTGCCTCAACCTCCCAAGAGCCACCACACACAGCCTTTTCCTACTTTTTAAGCAATCTATCAATATATAAATGGATATACAGAAGCAGAACAAATATAGTTTCTTTTTAAATTTTGATCAGTTTCTGGTAATGTTTTAGCTATGTTAAAACTTACTGGAGATGTTGGGTCATATAGCATGATAATCATTTAAACAATAAATGAAATAATTTATATCAAGATACGGGGGAGAAGCTCACCAACTGGATACTCGACACTCTGAACAATGACATAAAATATATGTTGAAATATCAGATCTCTTGCTTTGTTCAAAATGTACACTTTGGGCTGGGCTTGGTGGCTCACGCCTATAATCCCAGCACTTTGAGAGGCCAAGGTGGGCAGATCACTTGAGGTCAGGAGTTTGAGGCCAGCCTGGCCAATATGCCGAAACCTTGTCGATACTAAAAACACAAAAATTAGCCAGGTGAGGTGGCAAACGCCTGTAGTCCCAGCTACTCAGGAGGCCGAGGCGGGAGAATTGCTTGAACCCAGGAGGCAGAGGCTGTAGTGAGCCAAGATCGTGCCACTACACTCCGGCCTGGGCAACAGAACCAGACTCCATCTCAAACAACAACAACAACAACAACAACAATAACAACAACAAAAACAAAAAAAAAAAAAAACAAAAACAAAATGTACACTTTACTCCCCAAAATTTGGAGTTGGCTGGTCCTGTATTTCCAGTTGTATCATGCATCATGATGGCATGACTAAGGCTTATCATTTTTTGTATCTTTTTTTTGTATCCCATGGTTTCCAAGGAGGTTTAAAATGAAGGCATCCAGCAGGGTGTGGATGGAGTAAAGACCAGGACCTGGGACACTGGAAGAAGCAGGCAGGGACTGTCGTCAGCTGCGGGATTTGAAAACACAAACTTCAAGGCTGCATTTCAGAAAAGCCTCCAATCTGCTATTGGGCCTTGGCAGCATGGAAGCAGTTTGTGGCGTTGGCCAGGGAGGGCTGTGTGTCCCCTCCCAAGATCCTCCTGATCTCTAGGGTTTGCTGTGCTGGTGGCAGGGATCACAAAGACTAAGACATGACCTTAGCATCTCACAGTGTGTCAGGGTTGACAGACCCATAATCAGACAAGAGCATTCTAGTGCGCTGTCAACGAGAATGGCAAAGGGTACTCCGAGGAACCTAAGAGGTCAGGGAGGGCATTCTGGAAGGGGTGACGTATAGCCTAGATCTGAAAGGACAAGTCTCAGGGACATCAAGTTTATGCCCATCTTTTATTTATTTTTCTTTTTTTGAGACTGAGTCTCGCTTTGTCGCTGGCTGGAGTGCAGTGGCATAATCTCAGCTCACTGCAACCTCTGCCTCCCAAGTTCAAGCAATTCTCTTACCTCAGCCTCCTGAGTAGCTGGGATTACAGGCATCTGCCCACCACCATGCCCAGCTAATTATTTTGTATTTTTATTAGAGAAGGGATTTCACCATGTTGGCCAGACTGGTCTCAAACTCCTGACCTCAAGTGATCTGCCCTCTTCGGCCTCCCAAAGTGCTGGGATTACAGGTGTGAGACACTGCGCCTGGCCAGTGTCCAGCTTTTTACCATTTATTTTTATTTCTAGAGACAGGGTCTCATTCTCTCGCCTAGGTTGGAGTACAGTGGTGCGATCAGAGCTCACTGCAGCCTCAGTCTCCTGGGCTCAAGGGATCCTCCTTCCACATTCTCCTGAGCAGGTAGGACAACAGGCATGCATCCCGTGCCTGGCTCACATCTTCTCCCTTTCACCTTCACATGACTGGCTCCTTCTTGTCATTCTGGTATCACAGCTTAAATGTCACCTTTTTAGGAAGGCCTTCCCTGACCACCCCATGGAAAGTAGACTCTCTAGTCGCTTCCGGTTTTATTTTCTTCAAAGCACCTCTCTGTAGCTGGTCTTGTTTATATGGTGGTCTGAATTGTTTATCCATCTGTCTATTTGCTTGCTGTCCGTGGCCTCCTCCAGAGTGGGAGCTCCAGGGAACAGAGAACTTATCCATCTGTTCACAGCTGTGTCCCCAGTGCCCTGGGTCTGCAGTGCATACTTGATATTTATGGAGTGAAGAAGATATGTGCCAGGTGATAAGGGCAGAGTGGAGGCGTGTGAATGGGGAGGGCATCTCTAGAACGCACTGCGCAGGTCAAGGTGGAGAAGGAATTTGGCTTTGACACCAAGATGGGGATGGACAAGAGGCTTAGCCTGAGGTACAAACAGGAAAAGGGGGAATCTAGACAACCTTGAGGGAGAAGTTTGACTAAGACAGGGAGCAGGTATGTGGGGTGGGAACTAGAAGGGACATCCAGTCCACGGAGGGGTATTATCAGTACTTTCTTTTCTTTTCTTTTTTTTTTCTTTTTTGAGACAGGGCCTCACTTTGTTGCACAGGCTGGAATGCAGTGGTGTGATCTTGGCTACTGCTCACAGGTGGGGCTGGGCCCGGCCCAGCCTCAACCTCCTGGACTCAAGTGACCCTCCCACCTCAGCCCCCCTAGTAGCTGGGACCACAGGCATATGTCACCATGCTGGGCTAATTTTTAATTTTTTTGTAGAGACGGTGTTTCACTATGTTGCCCAGGCTGGTCCCAAACTTGGGGCTCAAGTGACCCTCCCACCTTGGCCTCCCAAAGTGTTGGGATTGTAGGTGTGAGGCACCTTGCCTGTTTTTTGTTTGTTTGTTTTTCTCTAGAGACAATGTCTCAGTATGTCTCCCAGCCTGTCCTGGAACTTCTGGGTTCAAGTGATCCTCCCTCCTCAGCCTCCTGAGTATCACTGGGACTACAGGCCTATGCTACTGTGCCCAGCTATTAACAGTATCTTTAATAGGAGGAAGACAAGAATGTTTTTAGACTGATGATCACCAGCCCAAGGAGACCGAGGACAGTGGGGGACACCTGGAGCAGGACCCTTGAGGAGACAGGAGGGGAGGGAGCCACAGAGCCCTGGTGGAAGCATTGTCTCTGATTGCTGGAGGGCACCTGTTTCACTATGTCCAGATGGAGGGAGAAGCAAGTGGGTGCCAGCTATAAAGGCTCATTGCATGCAGTGCAATGGATGTGGTGGTCTGAATTGTCCCTGTCACTGAGCAGCAAGACCAGCTGGTGTAAGTGGTGGGGAAGAAATGGAAGGTGGTTGGGTAGGGGCCAGGAGTCAAGCAGTGGATATAGCTAGGGAGGGAAGTAGGTGAAGCCAGGAGGGGCTGGTAGATGGGGCAAAGAGGAAGGTATCAAGGGACTGGAGGAAGAGCAATACATAGTGGGATTGTAAACGTGGAAAGGAGGGCAGGTTTGGGTCTGAGAGGAGGGCACCTGATCTTCGGATTTCCGAGATGGAGCAGTTCTGAATGATGACACAGCCCAGGCTGTGACCCTGAGACCTGATGGCTAAGGTGGAGTGGAAAGTCATTGGAGATGAGGTGGAGGAAGTAGGTGACCCTGTGCTACACGAATTCCCTAGAGGACAGAAGGGTTGAGGGTGGAGAGGAAGCCAGAAGTGAGCTTCCAGGAATTGAAGGAAAGCACCCAGGAGATTGAACAATGAGGAGGTGTGCGGACCTCAGAGGGCAGGGGGCACACAAAGGCTAAACAAAGGGAGGAAGCTGACCATAACCTCCCTGAGGACAAGACTGGCATCCTCGGGGCAGGGCCATGTTTAGTGATGGCAGAAGGGAGAGAGGAAGCTCCTGGGAGCACAGGGGGAAGGGGAGCCCGAAGCCAGAGCCAAGGCTGGGGCCGCGAAGAACAGATGGCCGGTGTTAGGGGCGGAGGCTGGCCTGGGATGTGAGATTGGGGTTGGCCGGCCTCCAGGTTCCCCGGGGGCCCCTGTTGAAAGTCTGTGGGCGCTGGCCTAGGCGGAGCCGCGGTCCCCTGCCTGTGGACTCAACTCTGCGCTCTGCTTCAAGCAAACACACTAGGAGAGGAGTCAGGAGATGGGGAACTGCGCGGCCCCACCTAGCGCGGGCAATCGCTGTCCATCCAGGGAGGCCCCAGGCCTCTCTCCGCAGCTAGCTTTGAAGCAGGGACCCCGCTGCCCCTCTGTGTGACCCTGGACCCTCGGGAGGCCTCCCGTGTCCCCTTTTGAGAGGCTGCCCTACTTGGCCCGGAGAACACAGCGAAGGGCACCTCCTGGAGCCCAATTTAGGGACAACACAGAAATTCTGGAAATTCCAGATTCTTTGTGGGGAGCCTCAACCGGCCGGGGTCGAAAAGGCCTGGCTGGGCTCCGCCGGCAGGGGGCGCTGGGGACAGGGGGCGAGGGGCGCGGACATCCGTCGTGGGGCGCTGCCTGTGCCGGGCCCTGCCAGCCCTTGAGGGGAGCGCGGCCTGCCGGGCCGAAGAAGCCGGGGCCGGTGGGGGCGGGGCGGGGCCGGGGGCGGGGGAAGGAGCCCGAGGGGCGGGGCGGGGGCCGGCAGCCGCCCTCCGTCACCCTCCCTCCCTTTCTTTCTTTCTTTCTTTCTTTCTCTCCTTCTCGCTCTCTTGTCTTTTCTTTGCCTCTGCAGGCGGCCAAGGGGGCGGGCCCTGCAGCCTTTGTTGCCCGCGGACCGAGCGCAGCCGACCGGAGTCTGGGCCGGATAGTCGGGAGCTGCACGCGGGCCGTGCATGTCCTGAGCCGGACCTGGGACCAGGCAGCGACCGGACGGGACGGACGAGAGCGTGCGCTCGGAGTCACCCGACGGCCGCCCGGTCCCTGCAATGCCTGGCAGCCCGAGTCCCCGCAGCCCCGCGCCGTTGCTGCGCCCCCTCTTCCTGCTCCTCTGCGCTCTGGTTCCCGGCGCCCCCGGACCCGCACCAGGTGGGTGTCCGCCCCTCCCCGGCCAGCCAGCCCTGCCACCCCTTCCCGCTCCCCAAGTCTCGGTTTAGTCCCTCCTCACCTTTGTGGTCCCCGCGCCGGCCCCGCTCTGCCTGGAGGTGGTCGTGTCTTCTGCTCCCAGGGTATTAGGGGACAGGGGTGGGGTCGGGCCGGCGGGGGAGTGAAGCGGTGCCTCTGGGGAAACTTCCTCAGCCCCGGATTCAGCTACTGACACTCTCTATTGCCTGGAATAAGCCCCTTCCGCTCTTCGGGCTCCGGTTTCCCCACCTCGCGTGCAGCAACGCGCCTCGCTCCTGGGAGAACTCTCGTCCGAGTGGGCTGGATGGAGCGCGGTTTACCCACTGAGGATTTGGTTTCTCACACTCCTTAGCGGCGCTCTCCTGGAAAGCGGGCTGTCCGGGACACCGCCGGGGAGGGCGCCAGGTCGCAGGTCTCCGCGGGTCCCCGCCGCCCCTCCCCCCTCCCCCCCCCCCCCCCCCCGGCTCCCGCCTACCGCATCTGGGCTGCTCGCGCGGTCCCTGGTGGCCGGGGGGACCGGGTCTTGCGCGGTCCTTGCACTTCCTGCCTCTCCCTCCCCCAAGTGTGAAGACGCCGGGAATGGAACCGGGAGCAGGAGCTTCTTTTCCCGGCCGTGGGTTAACTCTCCCCGCCCCGCCGGGCCGGCCTCCGACGAGCCTCTGGCCTGCGTCCAGACTCTTGTTTGGCGGAGACCTGCCGGGCTGCCGCGCTGCTGGCGCATCCGACGCAGCGCAGCGGGCCTGGGAATTCAGTAACCGAGTATATAGGAGACCCCAGGCCCGGTGCTCGGGGAGCTCCCAGTCAGGGGAGGCGGTGGATAGTTGGGAGAGCCCTGCAATAGAGGCGATCGGCAGGCTTTGTAGGAGAGGAGGGGCATGAGGTTGGAGAGACTGGAAGGATGGATGGATTCTGGATGGGCTGGAAGGGCGTGGAGGGAGTGGGGCCCTCCCCTGGGAAGCATCAGTTGGGGGACTGGAGTAGGGTTGCTTGCTGGGACGGGGTCGACCTACCTCCCCACTGGAGGGATTGTGACTAGAAAGTAGTCTGGGCGGGAAGGATGGGGACATTTACTCTTGGTCTCAGAGGTTTGGGAAGTCAATGAGGGGAGCAGCTGATGAAAGCAGTGTTTTGGGAAGATTTGGTCTAGCAGCCATGTGCAGACTGCAGAGGGAGCGAACATTCAATGAGCACCTACTGTGTGCCAGCCTTACGGGTTCTTATTTCTCATAATCTCCACAACAACCCTGCAAAGCAAGTGATGGAAAGGTCTTTTATGGACCAGCAGACAGGCTCAGAGTAGAGCGATCTGTGGGGTTGGACTCCTGAGCTTCCTGAATGAGGCCTGTGTTTTCCACTGTCCAGAGCTGGGGGCTGAGGAGGATGAATCGGGCAATGGGAATGAGAGAGCAGGAAAATGCTTCCTTCAGGACTTGGGTCCAGGCCCCCTGGCAACTGTGGGAAGAGCTGGTTACGGTCAACCTGGTAGTATTCTTATGAGGATTAAATGAGATACTGAATATGTCAGTTGCTCAGTACAGGACACAGTGACTACAATGTAGTGGTCATTATTTTTATTAATCTGCCAGGCCAACCCAGGACTCCCCAGATGACCTGGACCTGCTATTTGCGGGTGGAGGCAGGCCAGGCACTCTCCTTTACCTAATCTGGGCACAAACACTCCAAGGGTGGAGTCTGTCTCTAGTGTTCCCATAGATATAGAGCATGGGGTCCTCCCTGTTCTGCACTCCCTCAGGATTGGTGACTTTGAGGCTGCTGGCCTGTTTGTCATTTTCTTTGGAGCCCAGGACCTAAGCCTGGGGCTCCTCCTCCTACTGAATGTTACCTTCTTTGAGACCAAAGGGCTCATCCTGGGCTCACTTTTAGGAAAATATATCCTTTTTCCCCACTTGTGACTAACTCAGGGACCTGCTAGGGTTTCTGAGGCTGGAGCCCAGTCATGTCTCCTCCTCATGCTGTATGGCACATGTGAACCCTGTGTGCATGTGTTTCTGTGCGTACTAGGACTCACAGAGGAGGGCATTCACATACCACCCCCCACCCTGCCGGTTATTTTTCCTTCTTGGCATGAGCTGTGGGTCATTTGAAGGGTTGGACTGTAACTCAGGTTCTTGATAGGGAGGTGAGTGAGGGTAAACACCATCTTGGCATTTCTTTGGTAGAAACTCCAAAGTGACAGTTCTGTCACCCAGGGGAGATATTAAAAGTATTTAACACCCAATGTGGCAGGAGCTTGGTCCAATCAGAACAGACCTCCTGACTTGGCAGAATAGATATGGCCATGAATCTCTGGCAGTCCTCCTGAATGGTGCCTGTTGCCATCCCACTGTCACTTGAGCTCTGCAGGCTCAGCTTTGATGCAAGCACATGACCATTTGAGACTGGAACCTGCAATTACTCCTTGCTGGCACAGGGTGGTGCTAGTTTCAGCCACCAACATCTCTACTGGGGTCAACTGTAGGCTACAGTGAAAGTTACTTATTTTTAAACTTACCCCTGCACTCTTTAAAAATATTTTAATGGAAAAGCAATACAAGTTCACTATAAAAAATTAATGTTGGTGGGGTGCAGTGGCTCATGCCTGTAATCCCAGCACTTTGCTGAGGCTGGCGGATCTCTTGAGGCCAGGAGTTCAAAACCAGCCTGACCAGCATGGTGAAACTCTGTCTCTATTAAAATAAAAAAAATTAATTGGGTATGGTGGTGCATGCCTGTCATCCCAGCGACTTGGAAGGCTGAGGCATGAGAATCACTTGAACCCAAGAGGCAGAGGTTGCGGTGAGCCGAGATTTCACAACTGCATACCGGCCTGGGTGACACAGGGAGACTCTGTCTCAAAACAAAACAAAACAAAAAACCAACCAACAAACCAAACAAACAAAAACTAAACAAAACAAGAAAAAAATTATTGCAATAGAAGTGACAACATCCTGTAAGTCTGTTCTTTTCTTGTTGATTGAAAAAGATGTTTTAGACCAGGCACAGTGATGCACACCTGTAATTCCAGCACTTTGGGAGGCTGAGGTAGGCAGATCATTTGAGCCCACGAATTCAAGACTGGCTTCGGCAGCATAATGAGACCCCATCTCTACAAAAAAATTAAAAAATTATCCAGGCCTGGTGGTCCACGCCTGTGGTCCCAGCTACTTGGGAGGCTGAGGTGGGAGGATTGCATGAGCCCAGGAGATCAAGGCTGCAGTAAACCATGATTGCATCACTGCACTCCAGGCTGGGTGACGGGGCGAGACCCTGTCTCAAAAAAAAAAAAGAAAAGAAAAAGAAAGAAAGAGAGAAAGAGAGAGAGAGAGAGAGAAAGAGAGAAAGAGAGAAAGAGAAAGAAAGAAAAAGAAATAAAGAAAAGAAAAGAAAAAAACATTTTTTGGTTTGGTTTGGTTTGTTTGTTTTTAAGCCATTAGGCAAACAGATAAAACAACATGTTTTTAAAAGAAAAAGCTAAGTATACGTTAGAAGTTCTCTTGCTAATTTTCAGTCATAACTTAGCTCACATTTGTTATGTGCTAGCTATTGTTGTAAGCACTTACATGCTAACTTATTTAATTCTTACACAACCAAAGAGAGCAGCTGTAATTATTATCATCCCCATTTTACAGATGGAGAAACTGAGATTCTGAGTGGTTGAGTAATTTACCCATGGTCTCACAGATATGGGTAGCAGAGCTGGGATTTAAACCCAGCCTGTCTGGCTCTAGAGCTCACTAATCCGAACGCTTTTTACCTGCAGCATAGCTCTACTTAGCCCTGTCCACATTTTTGAACTTAATAGGATGCTTCTTTGTAACTCATCTGGAATTTCTGTCTTGCAATATTTGCCTAGGATCTAGAGCAGGTATTCTCAACAGGACTGTACATCCCTTGGGGCATGGGTCCTTCCTCAGAGATACTTTATTTTTTCAAAGCTTTTGGGGCCTTTTCTCCCCAGTGGTTGATTCCTCAGTTACATACCTGCTTCCATCCCCCAACCACATGCATTTGAGGACAAAACTTGCCTAAAAGAGTGTCATGTGGCTCCTCCAGTTGAGAACTTTAGAGCTAGTTGGCATCAGTGCCCCCTGACCTTCAGCTCATCTTTAGCTGCCTTGGCTGGGATTGTCCTTGCCCTGGGAACCAATGTTAATACTCACTTAAAACAAGTCTTGGATGGTGGGCACAGTGGCTCATGCCTGTAATCCCAGTACTTTGGGAGGCCGAGGTGGGTGGATCACCTGAGGTCAGGAGTTTGAGACCAGCCTGGCCAACATGGCGAAACCCCATCTCTACTAAAAATACAAAAAATTAGCTGGGCGTGGTGGCTCGCACCTGTAATACAGCTACTTGGGAGGCTGAGGCAGGAGAGCTGAACCCGGGAGCTGGAGGTTGCAGTGAGCCAAGATTGTGCCATTGTATTCCAGCCTGGGGGACAAGAACAAAACTCTCTCTCAAAAAAACAAAACAAAACCAAACGAGCCTTGGAGTTGTAGTCTCCGCGAATTGTGATCCTTGGGAAAGTTAGGAAATCCCCCACTGGAAATGAACCTGGGAAACAGTTCTTCCCTATCTCTGTCATTTTCATCTCCTTGACCTGGGCTCCCCTCCTTATGTTTTTCTGGCCTGGATTCTCCAAGCAGATGAGGAAACTGAAACCCAGAGACATGCAGTGACTCAGATTATACAACTATTAAGTGGCCTACTTGGGCCTGCCCGGGGTCTTGTTACTTTCAAAGCCCATGCTCTATAGTGCATTATTTTGTCCCTCCATTGCCTCCCATTTTACAAAACACATGCCTGGGCCAAGATTAAACTTCTTGTTGCCCATTCTTCTGGCTTTTCCCCACTTCTCTGAGGGTTTACCACACAGTGCCCCTACCACCAAGAGGCCCTCCTTGTCTTCACTGTTGAATTAACATATGTTAAGGGCCATCTCAAATGCATCCTCCTTGATGAAACTTTTCTTCATTCCGATGCATTCATAAGGTGTCATCCCCACCCCTTGCTTGGACCCTGTCAGCACTGTGCCAGAGTGGGGATCTTGGATCTACCACACCCATTTTTCTGTTTTTTTTTTTTTTTGGTGTGTGTGTGTGTGTGTGTGTGTTTGAGGGGGAGTCAGAGTCTTGCTCTGTCATCCAGGCTGGAGTACAGTGGTGTAATCTCTGCTCACTGCAATCTCCGCCTCCCAGGCTCAAGTGATCCTCCTACCTTAGCCTCCAGAGTAGCTGAGACTACAGGCATACACCACCATGCCTGGCTAATTTTTGTATTTTTCGTAGAGATGGGATTTCACCATGTTGCCTAGTCTGGTCTCCAACTCTCGAGCTCAAGCAGTCTGCCCTCCTCGGTCTTCCAAAATGCTGCAATTACAGGTGTGAGCCACTGCATCCAGCCATTTCTCCATTTGAAGGCAAGGATGGTGTCTTATCCACTTTCCTGGACTTTGGAGCACCTAGTGCACCCTCACAGTTAGTAGCCAAGGGTCACATACCAAATGCCATGGACTAGGCAGGTAATGTAAATGAGCAAACAAGGTGGGCAGGGAGACAGATTTTTCCTGAAACGTGAGGCCTCTTGGCCCATCTCTTGTTTTCCCACTTTTGTTAGAGACTCAGTTCTTTACTGAGTGAAAGGAAACACAAGCATGATGGGAAAGGGAGCCTACTTGCAGCCACAGTATTGGGAATGAATAGGGAGTGGTGGGGACTGAGGACTGGGGAGCATAGGCCCTTCCTAAAGGGAACTCACTGCTCCACCCTGGCCACTTTTGCCAGGCAGGAATTTAAGCCTGACATGGATGGATGATAAGACTTTTCAAGAAAAGCTGAAAATTGAGATTTTTGTACAAGATCATATGATTCTTTTTTTTTTTTTTTTTTGAGGCAGAGTCTTGCTCTATCGCCCAGGCTGGAGTGCAGTGGCGCTATCTCAGCTCACTGCAAGCTCTGCCTCCCGGGTTCACGCCATTCTCCTGCCTCAGCCTCCCAAGTAGCTGGGACTACAGGCACCCGCCACCATGCCCGGCTAATTTTTTTGTATTTTTAGTGGAGATGGGGTTTCACCATGTTAGCCAGGATGGTCTCGATCTCCTGACCTCGTGATCCGCCTGCCTCGGCCTCCCAAAGTGCTGGGATTACAGGCGCGAGCCACTGCACCCGGCCCCAAGATCATGTGATTTTTAAACATTGGCAGTTGACTAAAACGTTTTTCAGTATTTGTGTCAGCCAAAACAAACCAAAAAATCAGTAACTGATCAACACAAGCAAATCTGCATGCTGTGATTAAGGAGTTGTAGTCCCATATGCCCTTATTAGGATGTCAGAGCAAAAAGTCTCCTTAAATCTTCCAGTCCGGTGGCTTCTGAATGCCAGCCTCTGAATTGGCTAGATCAGAATCCCTGGGAAGGTCTAGAAAAATACAGAAAATACACATTCTAGGGCCCCCAGAGCCCTAGATCTGTGGAACCAGAATCTCTGGGCTGGGTCCTGGCATCTGCAGTTTTTCAGAGCTCTCCAGGTACTGTGATGACCAGTCAGGTTCACTCCCAGTGGGGGATTTCCTAACCTTCCTGAGGATCACAGTTCCTGCAGGCTCTTGGTAAAAACATAGCTTCCTAGTCCCTAGTCCTAGTTTCCTGGAAATGCTGATTTAGTGAGTCTGGGATGGGACCTGGGACTCTTTTTTAAGAAACTTATCTGTGAGTTCTGGAAAATCCTTGCACTAGTGGCCCGCTGAAGCTCAATGACAGGGAAGATTAGCTCAGAGCCACACAGCACGTTGCCCCAGCTTACCCAGTCTCTTGACACTCAGAGAAGGCTCTTTGAGGCTGGCACTGCTGGGGCGGTTGGGAGCAGAGGGAGATGCTCTCAGCAGGGGCACAGCACTGGCATGTGCAGGGCACTCTACGTGCAGTTTGGCAGAGGACAGACTGGAGGGTGGGTTTGGTTTCTGTAGCCTGCTGGGATGGAGCTTTGGACTGGGCAGCAGCAGAAGGAACCCTGGTGGGATGTCAGCAGGGCACTCAGGCATTCATGCCAGCCTGAAGAGTCTATTGTCGTGAACAGCCAGGATCCTGGGAGCTGGATGTAAATCCAATCGAGAAACTCTTGATTGCCAAGTTCCCTAACTGTGCTCTTTAGAGCCTGGGAACTGCAGAGAGGGAAAGGCCAGGGGGGAAAGCATGGGTGCCGGGCTCCCCCAAACTCCAGCACATGAGATTTCTTTTGAGACTAGACCTGGTGGCCAAAGATATTTGAGAAACGTGATCTAATTCAACTTTTTCACATTAACGATGGGGAAACTGAAGCCCAGCAAGGGATGGAGTATTGAGAATATAGAGCAATGTTACTGAATAGACTGAAATCATTTGGGGGACTTGAGTCCCAGTCTCAGCACTGTCATTCTTACTGTCACTGTGTGGCTCTAGGCCAGTCTGTCTACCTCTCTGAGCCTCCCTTTGCTCTCTCACCTAGGAAGCAGTCTGGACACCTTACTGTAGGTGTCCTAACCTGGGCTTCACAGCCTGAGGGACTGTGGACTCAGGGGATCCATGAACTTGAATGGGAAAATATTACATATTTACTTTTTGTAACCTCTCAAAGAAATTTAGCATTTCCCTCAATTATGAATATCATTAGCAAATCCCAACAGCACCTGTGGTTTTGTTACCACTAGAACAAATACTTTTCTATCTCATTACGGTTGTTGCACGTATCTTGAAATAAAGTTTACGTTCATCACTACTTCAACATTTCCATAGTTGCCCGGCATAGTGGCTCATGCCTGTAATCCCAGCACTTTTGGAGGCTGAGGTAAGTGGATCACTCAAGGCCAGGAGTTCAAGACCAGCCTTGCCAACATGGCAAAACCCTGTCTCTACTAAAAATACAAAAACTTGCTAGGTATAATGGCATGCACCTATAGTCCCAGCTACTTGAAAGGCTAAGGAACAAGAATTGCTTGAACCTGGGAGGCAGAGGTTGTGTTGAGCCAAGATTGAGCTACTGCACTATAGCCTGGGTGACAGAGAGAGACTCTGTCTCAAAAAAAAAAAAAAAAAAAAACAAAAACAAACCATAGTTGTTAAATATGCCACAAAATCTTGTTTAAAGTTTAATTCTACACCCTACTTTTAAAGTTATTTTTTATTTTGTTATGTTTTGTTTTTTAGATAATGTCTCACTCTATCACCCAGGCTGGAGTGCAGTGGCACCATCATGGCTCACTGCAGCCTCGACCTCCTGGGCTTAAGAGAGCCTCCCACCTCAGCATTCCAAGTAGCTGGGACTACAGGTGTGCACCACCTTGCCTGGCTAATTTTTTTTTTTTGTAGCAACAAGGTCCCATTATGTTGCCCAGTTGGTCTTGAACTCCTAGGCTCAAGTGATCCTCCCACCTCATTCTCCCAGAGTTCTGGGATTACAGATATGAACAACCATGCCTGGCCTTAAATTATTTGGATAACTATATTTCACTATAATCAATTTCCTTGGTACTTCTGTGTATTTTATTTTATTTATTTATTTTTTGTGGCAGGGTCTCACTCTGTCACCCAGGCTGGAGTACAGTGATGCGATCTTGGCTCACTACAACCTTCACCTCCCAGGTTCAAGCAATTCTCCTGCCTCAGTCTCCTGAGTAGCTGGAATTACAGGCATGCGCCACCAAGCCTGGCTAATTTTTGCATTTTTAGTAGACACGGGGTTTCACTATGTTGGCCAGGCTTGTCTCAAACTCCTGACCTCAAGTGATTCGCTTGCCTTGGCCTCCCAAAGTGCTAGGATTACAGGCGTGAGCCACTGTGTCCAACCACTCCTGTGTATTTTATTTAATGCATTTCAAAATATTGTTCTGAGGAGAAGGAGTTTGTGGCAAAAAAGGATAAGAATCCAGGCCTTACTGGGAAATCCAAGAGGACAGAGCAACAGAGAGGGATTTTTAAACTGCAAGGGCCTGAGCAGAGGTCTGCCAATTTTTTTCATCCCTGGAAGCTTTCTTTAAATGAATTCTTGTATGTAAAAGAAAGAAACCAGAGCTACTCTGTTGAAGTGGCAGTTAGGGGCCAGGGAGCCCCACTGGGGTGGTCTTTCTCTGTCTCTCCATTCCAGGAGGCCTGGAGACATTTGCAGAATGCTCACGCACCTGAGAGCACATTTTTCAATCCATCAGGCTAATAATAACAATCATAACTGCCATCATATTCAACCGTGGCTCAGGCACTGCTAAATGTGGAGTAGCTCACCAGGTTTAATCCTCACAACAGCATCGAGAGTGTAAGTGCTGTGGTTATCTGCATTCTACAGAGTAGAATTTTGGTATTCAACAAATACCAAAAAAGGACTAAGTTCTGGACACTTCCTCTGACACTTAAATCTTCAACAAAGAATATAAAGGGCCAAGTGTGGTGGCTCACACCTATAATCGCAACAATTTAGGAGGCTGAGGTGGGAGGATCACTTGAGGCCTGGAGTTTGAGACCAGCCTGGGCAACATAGCAAAACTGTCATCTCTACCAAAAAAAAAAAAAAAAAATTAATCAGGGCCAGCCTTGATGCCTCACACCTGTAATCCCAGCACTATGGGAGGCTGAGGTAGAAGGATTGCTTGAGCCCAGGAGTTTGTCTGAGACCAGCCTGGGCAACATAGTGAGATCCCATCTCTATTAAAAAAATTATAAATAAAAAAATTAGCCAAGTGTGGTGGCACCCACCTGTAGTCCCAGTCCCTTGCTACTTGGGAGGCTGAGATGGGAGGATGACTCAAGCTCAGGAGTTGGAGTCTGCAGTGAGCTATGATTGCACACTTGCACTCCTGTCTGGGTGACAGAGCAAGACCCTGTTTCAAAAAAAAAAAAAAGTGCAAAGAATATAGATTCTTGCCTTCCTAGACTACATTGGGAGGGGTGTGAGAAAACAAATAAATAGAAAAAATACTGAAAATGCTAAGTGACATGGTATGTCAGAAGTGCTATGGGGAAAAACAAAGCAAGGAAGGGGGATAGGGAGAGCCAGGGAGTTGCAATTTTAAAATAAAGTCATTAGAGGAGGCCTCATTGAGAAGGAGACATTTGAGCAAGAACTCAAAAGGGAGTGGTTTAGCCACGTGGAAAACAGAGAGAAGAGTGTTCCAGGTGTAGGGAACATCAATGCAAAATCCTGAAGCAGGAGCATGTCTGGCCTGTGGAGGAACTGCAAGGAGGCCAGTGGGCGGAGTGGAGGCAACTAAGGCGGTATAGCTGGAAATGAGACTGGAGAGGTTACCTTGCCTAGGGCCTCATATAGGCCAGAACTTTGTCTTTTGCTCCGTGAGATGGGCGCCATTGCAGGATTTTGAGCAGAGTAAGACCATGATCGCGCTGGTTTTGAATGAATCTTTCTGGCTTCTATATTGAAAACACGAGGGGACGGGCACCTGGGGTAGGCAATAGTTGAAACAGAGAGACCTGTTAAGAAGTTACCGCAGCAATCCAGGCCTGGCGCGCAGTGGCTCACGCCTGTAATTCCAGCACTTTGGGAGGCCGAAGCGAGCGTATCGCCTGAGTTCAGGAGCTTGAGACCAGCCTGGTCAACATGGTGAAATCCTGTGTCTACTAAAAATACAAAAAATAACTGGGCGTGGTCGCGTGTGACTGTAGTCCCAGCTACTCCTGAGGCAGGAGAATCGCTTGAACCCAGGAGGCGGAGGTTGCAGTGAGCCGAGATCGCACCACGCACTCCAGCCCGGGGGACAGAGCGAGACTGTCTCAAAACAAACAAACAAACAAAAACCCCAAACACAAACAACAACAACAACAAAATAAGTTACTGCAATGATCCAGATGGAGAAATTGAGGCACGGAAAGATGAAATGGCAAAGTTAGTAGATAGCCCAGGGAGGATTTGAATCCAGATACTCTGACTCCAGCAGCCCCCTCTTGGCCTCTCCCTTCTGGTCTCCGGTCACTAGCAAGGACCCGGGTCTGCCCTGGGCTTAGGCGTTTGTGGTTCTCTCCCTGCAGGACGTGCAACTGAGGGCCGGGCGGCACTGGACATCGTGCACCCTGTTCGCGTTGACGCGGGGGGCTCCTTCCTGTCCTACGAGCTGTGGCCCCGCGCACTGCGCAAGCGGGATGTGTTTGTGCGCCGAGACGCGCCCGCCTTCTACCAGCTGCAATACCGCGGGCGCGAGCTGCGCTTCAACCTGACCGCCAATCAGCACCTGCTGGCCCCCGGCTTTGTGAGCGAGACGCGGCGGCGCGGAGGCCTGGGTCGTGCGCACATCCAGGCCCACACCCCCGCCTGCCACCTGCTTGGCGAGGTGCAGGACCCTGAGCTTGAGGGTGGCCTGGCGGCCATCAGCGCCTGCGACGGCCTGGTGAGTGCGCTGGGACATGTATACTTGGGGCAGTCTCGGGTGGTGGGATGTGGAGATTGGCTCCAGTCTTGCCACGCACTTGTCTGGTGGCTTTGCCCAGTGCACTTTTCCTCTGCCAGCCTCGGTATTCACGCCTGTAAAGTGGGAGTGACAACGCAGGCCTCGTTGATCTCTAGGACAGCACTTCTCAAAGTTTAATGTGAAAGCCGGGTGGTGGTGCACCTGTAGTCCCAGCTACTTGGGAGGCTGAGGCGAAAGGATCACTTGAGCCCAGGAGTTCAAGGATGTAGGGTGTGATGATAGAGCTTAACTGGTGATACAGCCAGACCCTAGGCACTAAAAAAGAAAAAAAAAAAGTACTATGAGCTCAAATCACCTGCAGGCCCTGTTTAAACAGAATGCTTGCAGGGTAGGTCTGAGGTGGCGCCAAACACTTGGATTTCTGAAACCGTCTCAGGTAATATTGAAGATGCAGGTCCAGATATTCCACTTTGAGAACCTCTGTTTGACGGGACTAAGTAACTGAAAAAGCAGTTGGCTTCTCTTGCCTGGGGCATCAGTTATGACTGTTCCTTCACGGGTCCTTTTAGGCTGCTCTTCTCCAGGAAAGCCACCCCTCACCCTGTAGCCATTCTGCAGGGTGTGGTGAGGAATCTCTTTCAGCCCCTCTGCCCGGATCAGCATTCCGGGCAAAGTAGGCCTCAGCTTCCTGGCTTCGTCTGGCTGAAGGGTGGTGCTGGCTACTGCCTGCAGCCCTAATGGCTCCCTGACTGGGGCTGATTAGAGCAGCTTCCACTCCAGGCGGAGCAGGGCCCCTTTCTGTTCGTGTTCAGGTGGCCAGCCCCACTCTCCCAGCTCTGGAGGTTGGGGGTTTGGGAGGAGTAGGGGATATGTGCACACTGTCAGCGTCCACTGTTCCCAGGAGGCCCTCAGCTTAGATTGCTCAGGCAAAAACCATGGGCTGTGGCTGCACAGGGCCTAATGACAGGGCAGCCCACAATACAAGCTGCACAACATCTGGACCTTTGAAGGCCCATCCGCCCTGCACAGTATTCTCATTTATGGAGCCTGTGCCTGTCCCTTAATGTACAGTTGATATTGTTGAGCCTGAGCAGCACCTGTGCACACGGGGCATCATTCCCATTTCACAGATGAGGAAACAGGCTCAGAGGGGAACTTGCCCAGGGTCACCTAGTCATTCAGTGAGTGGTGGGTGGGAGCGGGGGGACTCCGCATTCATACCCAGGTCTCCAGACCCAAGAGCTGATGTACTCTCCAGCCCTCCCTCCAGGCTTCCTGGTCCTGTGTGACCCAAGGGGCAGAATTGGTGCCTACGAGGGGAAGTCCGAGGCACATAAGACCTTCTTCCCTGTTGGAGCCCTGAGCTTCCTCAGGAGGTAGTGGGCATCAAAGATGCTTCCCAGGGCCCCTCCCCTCCGTGGATTCTGAATGCTGGCGGACATGTCCAAGACACTCCTGCCAGCTTCCCTTCTCTGGGTGGCCCTGGGCCCAGAGAACAGGGTGTCCTGGTGGCTGTGGGCATCTCCTTTGCTCGGGTGTGGGTGTAGATGCTTTGGAGTGATTCATTGCCTTAGGGAGATAGAGGGAAGGTCAGAAGCCCTGGCCAGCTGGGAAGGAGCACAGTGCTGGAAATGGCTGGCATGCAGAGGAGATGGAGAATAGCCTGGAGGCCTGGGCACAAGCTGCCCTGCCCAGGATGGCTGTCTGAGACTCTGGAAGACACCATTTTGTCAGATTGGGATGCAGACCCATTTCCCTCTCCTAATGGGGTGGGTGTGTGGGGCAGTTTCCCCAGGGGTGGAGGCTTCTGAGCTTCACTTTGAAGGTTTGGCTGTGTGTGAAATGGCAGAGAAGGGCTTTCCAGGTGGAGGCTACAGAGTGTGCAAAGGCCCAGTGGGATGAAAGTGCAGAGTGTCCGTGGGCAGTTACAGGTGGTGTGGGCAGTGGGGGCTCAGCTGGACAGGATGGGTCTCTGGGACATGCAGGAAGAGCAGCTGAGGGCCAGCCCTCCCTGTGTGACTCTGGTGCTTCTTCCCCAGAAAGGTGTGTTCCAGCTCTCCAACGAGGACTACTTCATTGAGCCCCTGGACGGTGCCCTGGCCCGGCCTGGCCACGCCCGGCCCCATGTGGTGTACAAGCGTCAGGTCCCGGAGAGGTTGGCACAGCGGGGTGATTCCAGTGCTCCAAGCACCTGTGGGGTGCAAGGTATGCTCTTCTGCTCCCAGTTCTCGGGTGGGTGCTGGGCCTGGGGACATGAATGGGCCTTTCTAGAAGCCCCTCTTAACATCCCCATGCCCAGTGCCCGTTAGACCAGGGGACACAGATAGATAGACGGATACATCACCATAGCCTGTGCCCTTAATTGTGCCACAAGACTGTGTCCTCTGCCTTTCAGGCCTGCCCCAGTCAATGCCCCACCTACTTCTCCCACCTTGGGGCTCAACCTCCCTCTGCTCCCTCCCCCCCACAGCCTATGGCACCTGGCTCTGCCAGCCATTCTTCCTCCAGTGCCCAGCTCCAACAGGGCCACTAGCCAGGAACCTCCCTCCGTCCGCCACCCTGCTCCCACCCTAGAATAACTACCTCTATTATTGGGAATTGGAATGTGGTACCCAGTGCCTCCTCTGCAGAGCAGCAGTAGTGCTGGCCAGTCCAGGTGAGGAGCTGCCTGCTAAGGGTTGCTGGTGTTTGGGGAATGTTTGGCTGGCATGCCAATCTCAAGTTGCCCACAGCTCTGGTCCTCTATTTGCTGGAGCACATATCCACAGAAGCATGCTTCTTGGCCTCAGTTTCCCCAGCTTCATAGATGTGCTTCCTCTTCTGATCTGGAGCAGCCTGGGTCAGGGGAGCAGGCCCAGTAGGGCCAGCTGGGCTGGATCTTGGCCAGCTTCCTCAGGCTGGGGTTTAGAGGGTGAGGTCAGCCTGTGTTGGGATTTACTAACCCCCCAAGAGGGGAGGAAGTGACACAGGGAGATAGGGGCCCAGTTGCCAGCTTTGTCAGGCCCAGGAGTTCCCCTCCCATGGACACAGTACTTTACTGTGTTTATATCCACCATTTCATTTGCCCTTTGAGGTCCCCCTGTGAGGCAGATCAACTTATTCCTATTTTTAGTTAGGGAATCTCAAGATCAGAGAAGGAAGGTGACCAGGCAGAGCCACACAGCACAGGTCTGGGGCAGAGCCAGGAGGAGAATTCAGGCCCCTGACCTCTGATCTCAGTGTGGTTCCCAGTGCCCCAGAGAGAGCTCACTGAGGAGAGGCCCTGGAGACATGTGCCCTGGGCCAGTCTGCTGGCAGCTAACCTCACCCCATCTGGACCTCCAGTGTCCCCGGAGCTGGAGCCTCGACGGGAGCGTTGGGAGCAGCAGCAGCAGTGGCAGCGGCCGCGGCTAAGGCGTCTACACCAGCGATCGGTCAGCAAAGAGAAGTGGGTGGAGACCCTGGTGGTAGCTGATGCCAAAATGGTGGAGTACCACGGACAGCCGCAGGTTGAGAGCTATGTGCTGACCATCATGAACATGGTGAGTCTGTGTGGGCCAGGAGTGGGTGGAGGGGATAGTGTTAGGGGATGGGGGTGCAAAGAGTGGGTGCAGGGCAGGAAGACTGGCAGGCTGGACCCCAGACCCAGGTCCAGGCCCCGAGCAGGAAGAAGGGTATCCAAGCTCCTGAGGCAGGAAGGGTTGGGGGTCTTGGCAGCAAGTCACTATGAGAGGGCCTGGGCAGAGGGCTGCTGTGGGGACACCACAGAGTGTCATGCCACCGGGAGGGGAAGCGGGAGCGGGAGACTGAGGCAGCCACAACTCTGTGCCTGCCTAGGGGGCTCATAGACTAGTTGGTTCATTCATGCTTCCCTGCACAGATACCTCCTTCCTTTGTATCAGGACCTGCGCTAGATGCTGGAAACACAGAAATGCCTGATCAGACCACACTCTGCCTGAGACCCTGCCTGAGACATCAGCACACATTACAGTTGGAAGGATCTGTGCAGTTCTGTGGTCACTAGCTGGCAGCCTTGGGCAAATCACTTGCCCTGTCTGAGTCTCAGCCTGCTCATCTGTGAACTGGGCATGACCATGGTACCTTGTGGGGTTGGCAAACTGCTTTTGACCCCATATGATGGATGAGATATCAGAGGCCTTGAGAGGACAAGTGACTTGCCCAAGTCACACAACGAGGCAGGGTAGAGCCAGATGGGAGCCCAGGTGTCCTAAGTCCCACTGGGGGCACTGTGGCTGATTGCAGCTGGTGATTCCTGGAGCCGACTACTGCAGAGCTGCCACTCCCTGCTCCTGCCCTGTGGGTGCAGGTGGGAGGCCTCAGGCTTCAAGCTGCTTCCTGCAGCCCCTGGGAGGAAAGATCTCTGCTCCTGGCATTCTTAGCAGCCACCTGGTGGGCAGGCCACCATATAACCCTGTTTCTCTCCTGGGCTGGGTGGTTGGGGGCAAGGTAAGGGTGTGTGCTGTGGACAGGATGACATCTAGAGGAGCCCTGGGCCAGGATCCTATGCTGCTGCTTCCCCCTGCCAGCCCCTCACCTCCTGCAACCCTAAAGGAAGTACCCTCTGAGATCATCCAGTGTCTGGCCCCCTAGTTTATCACTGTGAAACCTGAGTCTCAGAGAGAGGAAGGGACTGCGTCCAGGGCAATTCTCTCTACGTGCTGGCCACCACATCCCCACTACTTGAGTTCTCATCAGCAAATGCAGCTCTGGGCCAGTTCTTCCCTGACTGGGACACCCTCATTGGCTCCCTGTTCCATATGGAATAAAAGTCACAGCCTTCTGCCTGGCATTTGAGGCCTTGAAGGCCCAGATCAAGCCTCATCTGCCTAGGGAGGAAAGCCACTAACAGCCAGGGTTCAGCAGGGCTATTGCTGGACAGCAGGGCCTGGACCCTGGGCTATAGGGGTGGAGCAAGGGGCAAGACCAAGTTCTCAGGCCTTGAGGTTCCCTCCTTCTCATTCTCAGCACTTTGGGGGCTCAGCCTGAAAGACCCAGGAGGCTGGCTGGAGCCACTGATGATTAACTGGGTTCATTTCACCCCCGCTTTTCTGAGTGTTCCCTGTGCTCTAGATTCTGGGCAAAGTAAGACCCACCTGAGCGGGTGTTGTGGTTCACGGCTATAATCCCAGCACTTTGAGAGGCTGAGGTGGGCAGATCACTTGAGGTCAGGAGTTGGAGACCAGCCTGGCCAACATGGTGAAACCCCATTTCTACCAAAATACAAAAAATAGTTGGGTGTGGTGGTGCACACCTGTAGTCCTAGCCACTTGGGAGGCTGAGGTGGGAGGATCTTGAGCCTGGGAGGCGAAGGTTGCAGTGAGCTGAGATCGCGCCACTGCACTCCCACCTGGGTGACAGAGCGAGACTCCATCTCAAAAATAAAAGACCCACCCAGCCCAACAGGTCCCCCATAACTTAACCTGGGTGACAGGATTCAGGTGTTTTTGCCCCCCAGGGCCTGGCCCCTTCCTGGCTGCCTTGCCCTGGCTCATAGGACCCACACATTCACTTGGTGAGCCCCATTCCTGGGGAGAGGGTGGGCCTGGTTCTCACACTCACCTGCTCTGACAGTATCAAGCTTTTCTGAGCTGGTGAGCCCAGCATCAGTCAGGTCAGGATGGGGGCACCTTTGAGCCTGACAGTGCTGGACCCCCTAGGAGGCTGCAGGGATGACAGGGACATGGGAACCCATGTGGCCAGCCTCTGAGGACGGCTGTATTGTGGGCTGAGGCCCTGGTGGGTTAGGGCTGGAGCCTTGTGAATATCTGTCTACTTTTTGTCCAGTGTTCAACACCCAACACCTCACCTAAGCCTCACCCCCATTTTATTTATTTATTTATTTAATTTATTTATTTATTTTGAGATGAAATTTCACTCTTGTCGCCCAGGCTGGAGTGCAATGGCATGATCTCAGCTCACTGCAACTTCCTCCTCCTGTGTTCAAGTGATTCTCCTGCCTCAGTCTCCTGAGTAGCTGGGATTACCAGTGTGCCCCACTACGCCTTGATAATTTTTGTATTTTTAGTAGAGAGGGAGTTTCACCATGTTGGCCAGGCTGTTCTCCCTGGCTCATCCTCCCAAAGTGCTGGGATTACAGGCATGAGCCACCGTACCCGGCCCTCATCCCCATTTTCGAGTTGAGGGAACAAAGATTCAGAGAGGTCAAGGGGCTCGCTCAAGGTCACACAGCTAGTAAGTGGTAGAGCTGGGACTGGAGCTCAGGTCTGTTTGCCTCCAAAGCCCCATTCTGTCTCCTGTGCCCCTTAATCTGCCCTGGAGAGGGGCAGACAGGGTGGGCCAGAAGGATGGGGAACAGATGTTCCCTTGGGATCAGATGTTTATTTAAGACTGACTTGTTGAGAGCCATTGCTCTACCTGGAATAAAGTGATGGATGTGGAAGAGCACGATCCTGCACTTAGGGACTCTGTCTCATTGTAGCATTTCCCAAGGAATATTTCAGGGAATGTGTTCCAAAGAATGCCAGTAGTGTACTATGAAAAAAGATGCTGCTATTGAGTAATTTGGGCCACACAGGGTTAAAAAAAGTAAAATAGGCCAGGCATGATGGTGCACGCCTGTAGTCCCAGCTACTTGAGGGGCTGAGGTGGGAGGATTGCTTGAGCCCAGGAGGTCGAGGCTGCAGCTGGGCTGCAGTGAGCCGAGATCATGCAACTGCACTCCATCTTGGGTGACAAAGTGAGACCCCGTCTCAAAAGGGAAAAAAAGGTAAAACAGACTTCTTTACTACAGGACTTCTCGGAGCCCTCAAAGTAAATATGCATTGAGAATCCCCAACAGAATAGGCAGGCAGCATTCCCCAAATTTAGGAAATAAGCAGGGGCTTTGAAGCAGCGAAACCTGGGTTCTGAGCCCAGCTTCACCCTCTCTTTGAGCTTCAGTTACTTCATTTGTAAAATGAGGATAATTGTGCCTACCTTAGAAGTAAGAAGATTAAATGAGATAATGCATGCTAAGCCCCCAGCACAGGGACTGTACATGTTAGGCTCGTTCAAGGTTGGCTGTGGCTATTTTTTTGGCTGCTGCAGTATTTGACCTACAACCACCTTCAGGACAGCCACATCTTTCTTTACCAACGCTACCTACAGAGCCCAAATTATCAGTGTTCTCCCTGTGCTAGATTCAGACCTGAGTCCTAGAGCTTGGGTGGGTCTGTCCCAAGGACAGCAAGACAGGTCCCTTTTCACCCCATTTTCTTTATTTTTTCTTTCTCTCTCCCCTTCCTTCCTTCCTTCCTTCCTTCCTTCCTTCCTTCCTTCCTCCCTTTCTTTTCTTTCTTTTGGAGATGGAGTCTTGCTCTGTCACCCAGGTCAGAGTGCAGTGGTGAAATCGCAGCTCACTGCAGCCTCTGCCTCCCTGGGTTCCAGCGATTCTCCTGCCTCAGCCTCCCAGGTAGCCGGGATTACAGGCATGCGCTACTACGCTGAGCTAATTTTTGTATTTTTAGTAGAGACAGGTTTCACCATTTGGCCAGGCTGGTCTCGAACTCCTGACCTCAGGTGATGCAACTGCCTTGGCCTCCCAAAGTATGGGGCTACAGGCATGAGCCACCACACCCAGCCTCCACTGTTTATTTTTAATGAGATAATACATTAGAAATACTGAGCAAGTACCCAAGGTACATTCATTCATTCAACAAATATGTCTTGAGTGCCCATCATGTTCCAGGTATAAGACATGTCACTGGGGCTCTAAGAGGAAGTTCACATATACCTGGCCGTGTCCTCATGGAGCTTGCGGTTTCTTGAGGGAGACAGACATTAGTTAATGAAACCATTACCTTGTTGACGATGAAGGAGCAATGGAGGGAGGTGCTAGGAAGGACAAATTCATAGTGCTTTGGGAGTGTTAGATCAAATAAAAGCTCCCCAAAGGACATGACGAGGGGTTGAGGGCAGGAGAGAGGATAGGAGGTAACTTGGGAAAGACAGGTGGGAAGATGTTCCAGGCTGAGGCCATAGCATCTGCAAAGACCTTGTGTTAGGAAGAATTATGGGATTCTAAGAGAAAGACAGAGTGGTTGGAGCCAGAGAATGAGAGGGAGGCAAGGGAAGGTCAGAGAGGAAGGCAGGGACCAGATCCAAGAGGCCTGTTGGCTAGGCTGGGGACTTCCGTCCTTTTCCTGGACAGTGAAGAGGCACTTACTGCTTTAGGCAAGGGCGTGTCATGATTCGGTTTGCATTTCAAAGACCGATGGTGGAGCCACTAGTCTGCAGGTGGCCTGGAAGGGCTGCAGAATATGGCGACACTTGTAGGAGGCCTCAGCAACTGAGCAGATGAGATGATGATGGCAACTTGGACGAGGCAGTGGTGTTGGAGATGGAGAGAAGAGACAGAGTCAGGCAAAACTTGGGAGGCAAAATTGGTTGGCTGTATTGGAGAAAGATGGTGCAGGGCTCCAGGGCTCCCAGCCTGTGTGTGGAGGCGACAGTGGCCCATGATATTGCTGTTTATCTTCCCCATTTCTGACCTTGGGTTCTGAGAGTGTCATTCATCCCCATAATCAGGGGCTTTGCTGCCCTCTTAACAGTGTTTGTTTGGTCCCTTCCTATTTTAATATTCTTTTTCTTGATGCATTGCTAGAAGCCAACTCACAACGGGCCTTTTCTGCCATCTCTGCCCTCTGGGAGCCGGCCAGCTATCCCTAGTCACGGGCTGGCCTCTTTTTTGTTCTGAGGGAGTTTTAATTATAAAAGAGCAGATGGCTTTCCCCACCCATTTCCCCTCACCTTGGCTTATCTTCCATCTTTTGGGGATAGCCCCGTCTCCTGGGGCTCAGTAGGGAGCCCCATGTAGCCATGGGGACTCTGATAGATGTGCATACCTGCCTCCTTGGCCCCATGGCTGCCAGTCCTGGGGAGATGGAATAGCAGAGCAGTGGGGAGGCTCCACAGCCTTGTGCCTACCCTCACTCTACTCTCTGGGCCCTGCCCAGGTCTACGCTTCATTGGAGGGCGCACTCCTGAGATGCTGGTCCTGGCATCCCCAGGTCAGGAGGGCACTGCTGTCGTAGACCGGGGCAGTTGGAGGACTAGGGCCCTGAGACAGGCCAAGAAACCAGCATTTGGAGGTCTTAACTGCCATTGCCGGTGCTGGGTGGGCATGGAGTTGGTACTTGGAAGCAGATCCCAAACTGGTGCTCAAGAGAGGCTGCAACTCTGGGAAGGGGCCTTGGAGGCCTCTTGTCCTCTCCAGGTTCTGCTGCTGCCGGGTTGGGGCAGTGTGTGTGAGGTGTGGGGACACTCATGCATTGGTGTACGTGCATCACCTGTCCGCTGCGCAGCCTGTGTGTACCCATGTCAGCGTCCCTGTGTGTGAGCATGGGTGTGCGTTGCCCTGGTGGGTGGCTGGGTTGGGGTGATCATTGGCTGCTTGTATCCTTCATCCTGGTGACAGCCTGACCCCCCCATCTCTTGGGCAGGTGGCTGGCCTATTTCATGACCCCAGCATTGGGAACCCCATCCACATCACCATTGTGCGCCTGGTCCTTCTGGAAGATGAAGAGGTGAGCAGTCATGTGGTCCCACGCTGCCCGGCAATGGCTTCGGCTGCCAGAGCCCTCCTGCACCATGACCTGTGCTGCTCTGTATAGAAGGGCACAGTGAAGGCCTCCTTGGCCTGGACTGTGTCCCCTGCCACTCCCTAGTTCCTGACTGACCGTCTCTCAGGTCCCAGGTCCTCTGCAGGAGGTTCCTACAGGAGGGGTGGTCAGGCTAGAAGCTGGACTGGTGCCTGCGGGCCTCCCACTGCCCTGCTGGGCCTCTGTCTCCTGCCTTTATATGGAGGAGAATTGGGCCTGACCCTCTCGGAACTCAGGGGAGGCATGAGCGGTCATTCTCTCTGCCCCCAGGAGGACCTAAAGATCACACACCATGCAGACAACACCCTGAAGAGCTTCTGCAAGTGGCAGAAAAGCATCAACATGAAGGGGGACGCCCACCCCCTGCACCATGACACCGCCATCCTGCTCACCAGGTACTGCCAGCTGCAGGAGGGTGGGAGCCTGCATCTCAGGGAGGTGCTTCACGGCCCTACGGGAGAAGCCCTGGTGGAGGAGGGGGCCGTGCTCTCAGGGAGCCCCAATTTTAGGAGAGTTTCCGCACCTTTGGCCCAAGGCTGGATTCTGTCTGCACTCGGGGAGGTCTTTTTATTTTGAAATAATTGTGGATTTTCATGCTGTTGTCAAAAATAATAGAGAGAGGGCCTCTATAGCCTTCGTCCATTTCCCCCAGTGGTAACGTCTTGCATGACTAGAGCACCGTATCCCAACCAGGAAACTGACACTGATACCATCCGCAGACTTCCTCAGATATCATTAGTTCCACACATACTGCCCTCTGTGTGAATGTGTGTGTATTCAGTTCTGTGCAGTTTCATCACTGTGGGTTCACCTACCCACCCCCACAGTCTAGATACAGATCTGTCTCATCAGAAGGATGTCTCGTACTACCAGTTTATAGTCACAGCCACCTTCCTCCCTCCTCCCCTAACCTCTGGCAACTGCTGATCTGTCCAGAGGCAGTTATCTTCCCTCTGCTGAACTCTAGCAGCTTCTGTCAGCACCCCTGCTGGATAGTAACCAAAATTGTTCTGTGCGGGTCTGTGCTCCCAAGGGCCAAAGAGATGCCCAGCGGATTGTGTGTGAATGAGAGCACCTGCTTCCCACGTGGCCACTGTGCTGGCCTCATGCCACAGAACGGTGGGAGGGACATCCTTTTCGTTTGGAATCAGTTCGGGGGGACCCTTCCCTGGCCTTCGCTCAGGTGGGCCTGGCACTGGGCCAGGTTAGCCTGAAGGCCGCTTCTCTGCCTGTGCAGGAAGGACCTGTGTGCAGCCATGAACCGGCCCTGTGAGACCCTGGGCCTGTCCCACGTGGCGGGCATGTGCCAGCCGCACCGCAGCTGCAGCATCAACGAGGACACAGGCCTGCCGCTGGCCTTCACTGTAGCCCACGAGCTCGGGCACAGGTACTGTGCCTGCCCCCATTGCTACACTGAGAGCTGAGCTTCACCCTCCCAGCCTGGGGGCACCGGGTATCCAGCCTGTGGGTCACAAAGTACAGGGGAAAGGAAGCTCTCTGGAGAAGGAGCCCTGACTGTGGCCATGTGCTGTCCCTGCACTGTCCCCTCCCCACAACCAGGCTGCTTCCCTGTAAAGCAGGAGAGAGGCCTGTCTGGGCATCTCTGGGACTTGCCTGGAGGGAGTCTTATTTAAAGGGGAGTTGTGATGGGTCAGAAAGTCATCGTAGGTCTTTGGCTGTGCCTCCCCATTGCCCTTAGTGCTGTATTTTTTACTCTCGATCCCTGTCCCTGTTCCTGTT
Organism: Trachypithecus francoisi; assembly: GCF_009764315.1. Lineage (NCBI taxonomy): Eukaryota > Metazoa > Chordata > Mammalia > Primates > Cercopithecidae > Trachypithecus > Trachypithecus francoisi. The sequence goes on from NW_022681468.1 coordinate 110,183,228, forward strand.
GGCTCTGTGGCCTGGGCCAGTGCCTGCCCTCTCTAGGCCTCTGTGTGCTTCCCATAGATTGAGGGGTTTGGATTCAGTGACGTCCAAGGCTCCCTCCATCTGACACTGCTGCCTGAGGCTCCTGCCTTCACAGGCCTCCAGCCACCTGTGCCTGGGCTGTTGAGCTGGCGAATATGGCAGCATCTTAGATTGTCCAGCAAGCTTTCAAAGGCAGGCTCCCAGGGGGTTATGTGGTCAAAGCTGTTGGGGTCATCCATTCAGATGTCCGGGTTTCATGGGTGATGGCTGTGCCTGCAGGACCTTAAAGCTGCTTATGACTGCAGAAAGAACAGCCTGCCGCAGTACTGCAATTTCCTGGCTGTGTTATGCTAGTTAGTTCCTCAGACTCTCTGAGCCTCCCTGGGAGTAATAATGAGAACTGAGTGAGATTGTTTTTCTGAAAGTACTTAGCATGGCCCCTGGCACACAGCAAATGCTCAGGAAATAATTTTTCTCATGGCCTTCCCAAAGATGGTCTCTAGAGACCCTTCTGTGACACAGCAGCTCAGATCCCTTAACTCAAGTACACAGCCTTGGGACAAGGACCTGTGAGTGGGAACCTCTGTCAGACTGTTCTTGAGGCCAGTGAGCTTGCAGGGGCCATCACAGGCCCCCATCTGTGCCACCTGGTTTGCCATTGCTGGCCAGCCCCCAGGCAGGGGCAGGTCTGCTCTGGGTCCCTGGCCCTCATTTCAGGCCAGAGCTGGAGCCCTTGGGGTCCTAGCTGTCATACCCTCATTTTACATTAAGGAAACTGAGGCTCAGAGAGGGGAATGTGACTTTCTGCAGCCACTGGGTGTGGCCATTGGGTGGCAGAACCAGCCCTAGAACTAGGACTGTGCACCTTGTGGGTCTCCAGGGGAGGGCAGGCTGGCAGCCTCCCGCCAGCTCACCCGCCCCTGGGGCCTGTGCTCTCACACAGTTTTGGCATTCAGCATGACGGAAGCGGCAATGACTGTGAACCCGTTGGGAAACGGCCTTTCATCATGTCTCCACAGCTCCTGTACGACGCTGCTCCCCTCACCTGGTCCCGCTGCAGCCGCCAGTACATCACCAGGTTCCTTGAGTAAGTCCTCCAGCACCGGGCCCCTACGCCTTGATCCATGAGGTCAGGGTCTACTGGGAGAGCTGCAGACAGTCACATTGGAGGGGTAGAGGGAAGCAGAGGGACAAGGTCTTGATCTGTGAGGTCAAGGTCTAATGGGGGAGATGCAGACAGTCATACTGCAGAGCCGGGGTAGAGGGAAACAGAGGGGCACCTGGCAAAGATGTGGTGCTGGCATCCCAAATGTCCTCTTCGAAGGGACACTTGAGCTTGAACTTGGAGGAGGAGCGAGAATTCACACATGTGCAGAAGGGAGAAGAATGGCGCTCCTGGTAGAGGAAGCCTGAGAAAGGCCTGCAGCCGTGAAGGAGCGGGAGAGCTTTTCAGGGAATGGCAGAACCCTGAGCCAGGCTATGGGAGCCAAGGCTGCGTAGAAAACGAGGCTGGAGGAAGCGAGGGCCGGCCACAAGGTCCAGTGAGAGGCAGGAAGAAGGGGCCACTAAGGGAACTGAAATGTGAAGCTTTCTCCTTTTTTTCATGTTCTCTTCATTTGTTCTGGTGTTTTTGTTGTTGTTGTTTGTTTATTTTTTGAGACGGAGTCTCCATCTGTCTCCCAGGCTGGAGTGCGATGGTATGATCTTGGCTCACTGCAACCTCTGCCTCCCAGGTTCAAGCGATTCTCCTGCCTCAGCCTCCTGGGTAGCTGGGACTACAGGTGTGCGCCACAATGGCTGACTAATTTTCGTATTTTTAGTAGAGATGCGGTTTTGCCATGTTGGCCAGACTGGTCTTGAACTCCTGACTGCAGATGATCCACCCACCTTGGCCTCCTAGAGTGCTGGAATTGCAGGCATGAGCCACCATGCCTGGCCTGTTCTGGTGTTTTGCTTTTTTTTTTTTTTAATTTGCGATTTAATGTTGTTCTAAGTAAGAAAAAGTTTTAAATTTAAATTATTGGCATAAATTGTACCATTCATCTTTATTTTGTTTAGTGCCAGTTTTAAATGCAAATATAAGAGTATAGCTGACCCTTGAACATCTTGGGGGTCGGGGTGCTGACCACTGTGCAATTGGAAATCCACGTATAGCTTTCGACTCGCCCAAAACTACTAATAGCCTACTGTTGACTGGAAGCCTTACTGATAACATAAACAGCTAATACATATTTTGTATGTTATATATAATATATACTGCGTTCTTACAATAAAGTAAGCTAGAGAAAAGCAAATGTTATTGGAATCATAAGGAAGAGAAAATATGTTCACTGCTCATTAAGTGGAAGTGGATCATCATAAGGGTCTCCATCCTCATGCTCTTCATGTTGAGTAGCCTGAGGAGGGAGGAGAAAGATAGGGGATGATCTCAGGGGTGACAGAGGTGGGAAAAAATCCACATATAAGTGGACCTGTGCAGTTCAAATCCATGTTGTTCAAAGGTCAGTTGTATTAACTTATATGCAGAGTCACCAAAATTACACAGTTCATCTTTTGTAGCTGATATTTACCAGATGATGAGATAGAATAAAACTATCTCAACTGGTTTCATCTCACTCCTTGATATGGGCACAATTTACCCAGGCTCTCTACCTTTTGTTACCAATGAGGAAGGAAAGACTGAAAGGAGAAGGAACTATGGGGTTCTCTTTCCTCCCATGTCTTCATTTTCTGCATAGCGATTGGCTAATACAGGGGTGTTAACATGAGTAAGAAAGGATGATGGGGCTCCTTGGTCATTGTCTTCTTTCTGCATTTGAAGTAAGTCTGTTCAAATGGAAAATGCAGCCTCTGGGCCTGTCACTGCTCCCCGTCCCTTACTCAGTTGTTGACATAACATGTTTATCATCTGATAGTTTTGAATCTCACTGAACTCCTACACATTATAGATTCTGAGCTCATGGACCAAAGTAAATGTTAGATGCAAGTAGGGCAGCAAGGAATGCTGGACATAGAGACATTACCTTTGCCTCCTCTGCTCAGACACAGGCTCCTTTGTCCCATCAGACCTCGCTTACTGGCCCGGCGTGGTGGCTCACGCCTGTAATCCCAGCACTTTGGGAGTCCAGACAGGTGGATCACTTGAGGTCAGGAGTTTGAGACCAGCCTGGCCAACATGGTGAAACCCCTTCTCTACTGAAAAACACAAAAAATTAGTTGGGCATGGGGGCAGATGCCTGTAATCCCAGCTGTTCAGGAGCCTGAGGCAGGAGAATTGCTTGAACCCGGGAGGTGGAGGCTGCAGTGAGCCAAGATTGCACCACTGCACTCCAGCCTGGGGAACAAGAGCGAAAAATCTCTGTCTCCAAAAAAAAAAAAAAAGAAGATTGCAACAGCAGAGCATCGTACACCTGCCCCACTTCTCCCCACCCTCTATTGCTTTTTTCTAGGCAACCACCTTCAAACTTAACACTTTTAGCTTTTTCTTGTATTTACTTTTCTATTTCCAAAAAGCATTGCTAGACTCTCATTTATTGATTTTCCAGTTTAGATATTATCTGGAAGGTTGGGATGTAGCACCCTTGCACCACTTCCTGTACATACATTTGTCTCCTCATCTTTCATCCCAATTTAGTGTTAACATATTTGCATTAAGTCCATATTCTGCGTTTTCACTATTATGGCTATAAATCTTGATGGCTGAACTAAGTGTTGTAATAAGATGGCATTTCTTTCTTTCTTTCTTTCTTTTTTTTTTTTTTTTGAGAGAGAGTCTCACTCTGTTGCCCTGGCTGGAGTACAGTGGTGCAATCTCGGCTCACTGCAGTCTCTGCCTCCCAGGTTCAAGCAATTCTCATGCCTCAGCCTCCCGAGTAGCTGGGATTACAGGCACCTGCTACCCCCACCCAGCTAATGTTTGTATTTTTAGTAGAGACGGGGTTTCCATGTTGGCCAGGTTGGTCTCAAACTCCTGACCTCAAGTGATTCACCACCTTGGCCTCCGAAAGTGCTGGGATTACAGGCATGAGCCACTGCGCCCCATCCAGATGGCATTTCTTTTTAAGAACAAGTTTTTTAATTGCTTGGTTTTCGTTGCTTTTCCAGGCCTTCCAGCTCCTTTAACAGTTTTATAAGATGTCTCTTAATCCAGTTTTCCCAAAGGTAATCCCTACCATATAATCCAGCAGTTCCCTTCTTTCTTGGACCCTCCTCCCAACTTCCCTCTGTCCTCCAATTTAGACTGGATACTTTCTAGGCCTGCCCCAAAATATTAATGGAGGGTCATCATGTTTCTTAGATCCCATGCTACTTTTTTTATGGGGAGGTACCTTTTTTTTAAAATTTGTTTTGGTGGAGCACATCCTCAAGCAGCTTTCTGAGAAAGAGTGCATGGAGGTAAACGGTTTGCCTGTCTCAAAGTGTCTTTATTCTTCCCTCACATCTGATTGGTATTTTGATTTGATATCAACTTCTGGATTGGAAGTGACTCTTCTTCAGAATGTCGAAGGCATTTTTCTGTTGTCTTCTAGTTTCCAACATTGCTCTGAAGAGGTCCCATCCCATTCTGATTTGAATGTGACCTTTTAAAAAATCTGGAAGCTTTTAGGACTCTCTCTCTTTCTCTCTCTCTTTTTGGTGATTTTAAATTTTACAATATATGCCTTGGTCTATTTTAATTTGAGGGAGCACTCATTGGAGTGTTTTAATCTAGAAACTTGTGACCTTCAGTTCTTGAACTGTTGTTGTATTATTCATTTGATAACTTTCTTACATTTTCTCTTTCTGGAACCCTTCATATGCAGCTATTCTCTTGCTTTCCTATTTTTAAACATTTTACACTTTTTCATCTCTTTCTATTTTCTTTTCCTTTCTATCATCCCTCCTCTCTCTCTCTCTCTCTCTCTCTCTCTCTCTCTCTCCCCCCCTCCCTCCCTCCCTCCCCCCCCCACCCCGGTCTTGCTTTGTTGCCCAGGCTACAGTGCAGTGCCACAATCATGGCTCACTGCAGCCTCGAGCTCCCAGGCACAAATGATCCTCCTGCCTCAGCATTCCGAGTAGCTGGGACAACAGGTGTGTGCCACCACACCCAGCTAATTTTTTAATTTTTACTTTTTTCTAGAGATGGGGTTTTGCCATGTTGCTCAGGCTGGGCTTGAACTCCTGGACTCCTCCCTCAGCCTCCTAAAGTTCTGGGATTACAGACATGAGCCAGCGTGCCCGGCCATCTCTTTCTGTTTTCTAGGAGGCATCTGATTTATCTTTACTTTACAATCTTTCTACTAAATTTTTCATTTTTTTCATTGTACTTTTAATTTCTTAAACTTTCTCATTCACTAAATACACATTGTGTGTCTCATATCTGAAATACTTGGGACCAGAAGTGTTTTAGATTTTGGATTTTTTTTTTTTAATTTTGGAGTATTTGCATTATATTTAGCAGTTCAGAATCCCCAGTTTGAAAGTCCAAAATCTGAAGTGCTCCAAAGAGCATTTCCTCTGAGCATCATGTTAGTGCTCAAAAGTTTTGGATTTTGGAGCATTTGGATTTTGGGATTGGACATGCTCAACCTGTGCACCTTTTGATCCTATTCGTGTTTCATGGGTACAGTAGGTTCTCTTATCTCTGTGAGGTTATTACTTACATGGATTTGACTTTTTTCTTCTGTTCCCTGAAATGTTTTTCTTTCCTTTGGGTTATTTTTTTAAAAATATTTGTTTCATGTTAACAGTTTTCTTGGCCAGGCACAGTGGCTCACGCCTGTAATTCCAGCACTTTGGGAGGCTGAGGCAGGCAGATCTCTTGAGGTCAGGAGTTTGAGACCAGCCTGGCCAACATGGTGAAACCCTGTCTCTACTAAAACAAATATAAAAAATTAGCCGGGCACGGTGACTGGTGCCTGTAATCGCAGCTACTCAGGAGGCTGAGGGAGGAGAATCGCTTGAACCCGGGAGACAGAGGCTGCAGTGAACTGAGATTGCACCACTGTACTCCAACCTTGGCAACAGAGAGAGACTCTCTCAAAAAAAAGGTTTCTTAAAATGCATTGTCTGTATTTCCTATATAGCAAGGAGATGCAGATACTAATTGTTCAGTTTGTGGACTTGGGCAGGACTTTTCCAAGTCACTGCAGAAGGACTGGTTTGGATAGGGCTGTTTTGGGGAGATACTCTAATGTCAGTATCTGAGGTCATTTTTCTGAGTGATTCAGTTGCCCAAGCGGAATCTTCTAGACTTTTCCTGGGAGAGTGTATGTCTGGCTGCAGCATTCCGGCTTGGCGTGTTTCTTACCCTTCGATGTGTAGACTTTTGCTTGTTCTCTTTTCCCTGTAGGTCCTTCTGCCTTGGGCCTTCATCTATGCCCAGTGTTGCTGGGCCAGAGCCTCTTGGTTCACCCTTGCCAGGGAGTGATCCCCGGCCCTCTGCTGGGTGGCAGGTGACAGTCACTTGGCTACTCAGGGTTGGGGAGGGGATCTAGGGTCTGATCAGTTCTTACAGACTTTCAGCCCTACTGTCTTCAGCCCTCCTGGCCCTAAGGCCCTGAGGGGTCCCTGGCAACTCAATTCCTGAGCCTTTCTGGGCTTCTGCTTCTGAGTGGTTCCTCCCTGCAGGCATTTGACTCTCAGCTTTCATCACTCTACCAAGTCAGCTACTGGCCGGCCATCTGCTTCCCAGCTTCCAGAATCTTGTTGACATCCCTCATTACCCATCAGCACCTCTTATGGATTTATGCTGTGGTCATTTCCTCTACTGTCATCAGAGTGGAGTTTTGGAAGGGAGCACCGATAAATCTGTCTACTCAATGTGCCATGTTTTTCTAGAAGTCCACTCACGGTGGGGTTTAAGCAGGGATGTGACCAGGTCCATTAGGGATGTTAGAGCAAGGAGGCTGGCCTCCAGTGGAGGAGGGATTACTGGTGTGGGGAGTGGGATTGGAAGCAGAGAAGAGTTTTGTTTGGTGGTTAAGGACCTAGACTGGCTGGGCACGGTGGCTCACACCTGTAATCCCAGCACTTTGGGAGACGGAGGTGGGCAGATCCCTTGAGGTCAGGAGTTTGAGACCAGCCTGGCCAACATGGTGAAACCTTGTCTCTACTAAAAATACAAAAATCAGCTGGGTGTGGTGGTGCGCACCTATAATCCCAGCTACTCAGGAGGCTGAGGCAGGAGAATTGCTTGAATCTGGGAGGTGGAGATTGCAGTGAGCTGAGATCACGCCACTGCAGTTCAGCTTGGGTGACAGAGTAAGACTCTGTCTTGTGGGGGGAAAATAAAAGAACCTAGACTGTGGCCCAGGCTTCTACCTGTGTTGGCAGACAAGTTATATTATCCCTTAAGCCTCAAAAAATGGACATCATGATGGGACTGCGTTGTGCGTGTGATATGAGGAATAAGTGAGAAAACACGTGCAGTGCTGAGCACTGCGCCTGCCACGCAGTAAGCATTTCACACACGCTCACTACTATTCCTTCCACTGTTACCAAGTGATAGATGGGATGGACTTGAACCAGGCAAGTGGCCTGAAGGTGGAGAGGAGGGTGTGTCTCCGTCCCCAGAGAGAGGCAGAGAATGAGAGAATGGCTTCAGAAAATCAGAATAGTAGCTGCCACCACAGCACCCCCAGGGCTTGTTCCCAGCTGCCCCCACCCAGGGTGCCGCCCAACACCCTGGCTCTAGGACAGACAGACAGACAGACAAGTCTCTGTCCTCACTCAGCTGCTGGCATGCTTGAGGGACTTGGCTCGGGGCCTGGGGTGAGGGGGGGAGGACAGGGTGAGAGTCAGAGCCAGCTGTGGCCTCCCAGAGCCTTGGTACTGGGGTGAGCCAGACAGAAGCAGAGCAATCCATGCCTCACCAGTGAAGGGGTGTTTGGGAGGAAGAAGAACCCTGTCTTCCCAAGGTCCTTTCACACTTTCACCTTTGCATCCTGGGAGTCAGGCAGCAGGGCCCTCCCAAGGCCCAGGAGGTGGATGGAAGAGGGTGTGCGGAGGTGGGGAGGGTGGCAGCAGCCTGTCTCCCAGCCTGCAGCCTTTGGTCTCCTTGCTGGGGTGGGACAGGAGAGAGAGGATGGGCCCCTCCCAAGCCGGTTGGGGGACAGAATGAGTGAGATTCACCGAAGTGCCAAATGGTCAGGCAGTGTTTCCAGGACTTGGGGGCATCTCAGAGGCACTCACAGACAACCCCCTCATCCTGGCTGCTCCTGAAGCCCCTTGGCTTCCTGCGCGTAGATGCTTATCCAGCCAGGTAGACCCACAGGGCTGAATCCAGACTCGTTCTTGCTGTGTCCACAGACTCCATGTCCATCAGGCCCTGTGTGTGGGGACCGTGGTAAAGGAGAGACCTCCAGGTGCCTGTCCTGCAGGTCCTCACACCAGGGGGAGACAGAGAGATGACAGTTGGGGATGATTGGCACTGAGGCACGCAGTCCTCGTGGGCTGTAGGACTGGGGAGAGGGGCACCAAGCCCTCCTGGGGTCAGGAACAGTGACTCGGAGAAGGAGCCTGCCCTCTAAAGGCTGACTTCCACCCCGAGGAAGAAGGGTGCCAAGTGGAGGGCAGGCTGGGCAGAGGCCGGGGCCACGCGAGTGTAGGGTGGTGCAGAAGAACCCTGAGGAGGTGGCGGGGAGCCGGTGCCGGAGGGTAGCATCTGGAGCTTGTCCAAGAGGGTTGACTTGAAGAACTCTAAGATCCTTTCCCGGCTGACAGGTGCTTTAAGGGACCCTAGGCAGAGGTCACAGCATTTCATTGATGTCAACTTGGACTTGGGTGGGAGAAGGGGAGGCCCTGGTCCCTGCTTTCCTCGAAGCCAGCATTTCTACAGGGAGAGAGACAGGCTGGGTCACATGTGGGGTCTTTCACTTCACCCCATGGACCCCCCATTCAGTGACTCCATGACCAGATCCCAGGGGTGGCCAGGGGAGTGGGCCCACAGGTCTCTCCTGTCAGTGGTGGGCAGCTCTTTGCAGTCTCGAGGTGAGAGTGAGGTTTCTGACCAGAGTCACCTACTGTCTGCTCTGACCTCTTGTGGGACTGCCCAGCCCCGCTATAATTAGCTTAAGGAGGGGCGTGGAGGGGAAGGGCTGACAGGTTTGGGGATCTGGGTGTGTCGGCAGCGCAGAGGAGCTGGCGGTGAGCCTGCCAGAGGAAGGAAGGGCTGGCTGCCGGCCGCCTGTGTGATTTTTCCCAAGAAGACACTGCTATTTATACCCCTGTAGCTTGGGATCAGCTTCTTGCAGATGAGGACGTGAAGGCCCAAGGCCACACAGCAACTACAGCCAGGCAAAGAGTAGAACTTGGGTTTCTGACTCCCAAGACAGCACCTGGGCCTGATTCTGGCAGTGGATTCTGTGAGGGTCGCCTCATGCTCCCGACTTCTCCCACACACCCAGGGTGGGCTGAGAGGTGGTTGTGGCTTCCGCTGCCCAGCAGCAGGCCCACAGGAGCCACACGAGTAACGAGTCAGCACTGGGCCAGCCAGGAAACAGAAGGGCTGGGCTGTAGCCCAGGGACTGTTGGTGCCGAGAGGAGGCGCATTGGACCCCTCAGCCATGGGGTCAGAGGACTCCCTGGCTGGGATGGGTGAGCCCCCAGTCTACCTCCTGGAGCCACGGAATGCTAGCGGGAAGGAGGGAGCCCAGGGCCAGCTGAGCCCACCACCCCCTGCTGACACTCTGCCCCGGGTGCAGGCCCAGGGAGACTCAGGGAGCCCCAAGCTGCAGGAGCACTTGGGACATTCCTTTCTCCCCACTAGGCCTTGGCTGCCATGGTTTTGAACTTGTATTTGGGGTGAAGTATTTGAGGCCAGGCTCGTGGCTGAATGGGAGGAGCCCCGCACTGGAGGCAGCTTAGTGAGTAGACACAGCCTGGTGCAGGCAGCCTGGGCCTGGCTTCAGATCCTGGCCATCACGTCCCTCTTGTGTGACCCAGGGCAAGTGACGTATGGGCCCTGAGTGTATGAGGAAAGATGATGGTAGAGTCTGCCCGGGATGTTGTGAGGAGCAAATGAGAGGGTATGCCCCCAGTACCCGGGGCCAGCCTGGCACGTGGTCATCTTGGGCACTAGAACTGCATCCAGCAGCTGCTCATCTGCCAACGCCCGTGTTCCAGGGTCTGTTTCCAGCCAGCATGGGCAGTCTGGGTGATTCCAGGAGGATTCCAGGGTTCTCAGTAGAAGTCTGGTCACCTTGGCTTTCTTCCCTGCACCTCTGGGCAGAGCCAGGGGCCTGTCATTGGCCAGGAGACTTAGGAGACCACACAGACCACCCACCCCACCCTGGGTCTCCCAGTTGCCAGGCCCCCTCCTCTGAAATCTGGGTTTTGGGATTCCATGGTCTGATCTACCCTCCCAGCCTCTCTCCACACCTGCCTTCAGCGGTCTTGGCTCTGTTTCCAGACCCTTTCATGTTCTCCCAGCCTCTCCATATTTCGGAGTATCTCTTTCTCTCCCTGCTGGACTCCAGGATCCATCACCTTTGCCCTTCTTCCCTGTGCAACCCCCCGCCTGTCCCAGTCAGGACTGTATGCTCATCGTGGCCCTCTGGCCTGGCACCACCTACCCTGAGGCCACCCAGACTGGAGAACTGGAGGGTTTGTGCCTCCCCATCTCCCCTGCCTGGCTAGAGGCCCCAGGTCCCACGGGTCCTGCCTCCCTCCATTGCTTCTGCCCAAGCCGTGGCTGCCTGGGTCATCCCCAGTCCTGCATGTCTGCGTGGCTCAATTCTCCCCAGCCACTGCTGCTGCCAGAAGGCCCCGAACCTTCCTCCAGGACAGCAGTGAGCCATAGGTGGGGTGGTCAGTGGGTTAGGGCACTCCTGCTGCTAAGCCGTAGTGGTGCCTGCCTAAGGTCCAGCAGGGGCAGCAGGCTGGTCACTGATCCCAGAAGCAATAGTATGACCAAGGGCTGTACAGAGTGAGGCAGAGGCAGAAGTGAGTGCCAGCTGGGCCTGGGCCACCCTCCCCAGGCTCCCCACCTCTGTGCTCCCTGCCTTGTGGTGTTGTGTCTGGGCAGCCTTGTCTTCACCAGACTGCAGCAGCAGGAGTGTGTGGTGGACACACATGGCGCCTGCTCGTGTCTGCCAGTTTCCCTGCCACCACTGCCAGGGAATGCTGGCTGGAGGAAGACAGGAGTGGAGGCCGGAGGCCAGCCCTGTCAGGGAGTAGGGGGAACGGGACAGGCACGGCTGCCCTGGGCTCTCTCCCGGGGGTGGCTGCTTTCCAGACCTCGCCCTTCCACAGATGACCCGAGGTCTCTGCCTGGGCGGGGCCATCGGAGGCTCTGTTTTGTCAACTGTGATGTGATGTTCTCTGGATTGCTGTCAGGCCTGGCTCCAGGGTCTGGGCTCAGGGACAGAGGCTGCAGGGTCAGAGAGCAGCGCCACATGAGGGCTTGGCAGTCCAGGAGGCCTTCTGAGGGAAGGGCCCTGGCAGCGTGTGCAGAGGGCTGGGATTGGGGTTGGGGTTGTTTAACCAGCTGGAGTGCCCAGGAGGTGAGATGAGAGAGGCCGGGAGGGCCTGTGCTGCTGGCTGTGGTTGGAGGATCAGCTGAACCGAGCGGGGAGGCTGGAGTTTCCTACAGCTGTAGGGCTCTGTGCCCCTCCCACCTCTCCTCCTCTCCCGGCCCCACCGAGGCTTCTCCGATGGGTCTCACAGGCTACACCCCCTCCATCCTCCCGTCCCATCTCTAGCCGTGGGTGGGGCCTGTGCCTGGACGACCCTCCTGCCAAGGACATCATCGACTTCCCCTCGGTGCCACCTGGCGTCCTCTATGATGTGAGCCACCAGTGCCGCCTCCAGTATGGGGCCTACTCTGCCTTCTGCGAGGACATGGATGTGAGTGGGGCCGGTGTGGGTGTGGGGGTGTGGGGACCCAGCAGGAGGGTTCAGGGGACAGCTCTCACCAGCCCGTGGATGCCAGCCTGGGAGTAACCTCACCTGGCCTGGGCTGCGCCCCCGAGTGATACTGTGAGACATCAAGTGGCCTGTGGGAGAGGCCAGGGATGGGCGGCCACAGACCCAGCTCTGATTTCTGGGTCAACCATGGGCGAACTGTGACACTTCGGGCAAGTCCCTTAGCCTCTGTGGAGCTGGCTCATAAGAGGGAAAAGGGACCCCAGTGGGGAGGGTCTATTTATCCCGGAGAAGATTGCCTGAAGTGATCTTCTAACGGGAGTGTTTCCAGAGGAGGGACTGGGCCGGGAGAGGTGGGGACAGCTGGGGATCGCTCTGAGGAGTGCACGGTCTGGGGAGGAAAGTGGGAGCAGACACACAAGAAGGGACCTCTGGGGCTCTGTGGGCCCCTGCCATGTGAAGAGGTGCCCAGGGGACCCTTGGGGACAGGGAGGGGGCAGGGTGGGTGGTGGCGCTGGGAGGGGGTGAGGGTATGGCCCATGCCCTCCTCCTCGCAGAATGTCTGCCACACACTCTGGTGCTCTGTGGGGACCACCTGTCACTCCAAGCTGGATGCAGCTGTGGACGGCACCCGGTGTGGGGAGAATAAGCTAGGGGATGTCCCCAGTCCCAGCGGTGGGTGTTGGAGAGGACAGACCTGCTGTGACCGGGCCCTGGGGTCAGCCCCGGCTCACAGTCTTGCTTGTGCTCCTAGCAGAGCCCCACACTCTCTACAGCCCAAGGCCCCATCTGCAAAGCGGAGGCATTGGGGCCAGGGCTTGATTCCATGATTCCCCAGGGTGTCTTCAGCTAAGTCAGCACGTGGGCTGTTTTACTCCCTGCTCAGCTCCTCCCTGTGGCCTGGGTCACAGATGATTGTGATGATTGTGAGGGAGTCTCTCTCACCTTCCATCCTTACCCTCTGTGCCTTTCGCAGCCTTCCCACCCACCTTGTTCTCACTAGGGTGAGGATGACTGATAGGCTGGGGGGTGGGGTGGCTCTACCTCCATCTGTCACAGTAGTGGTGTCTCAATGGGGAGTGCGTACCCATGGGCTTCCGGCCCGAGGCCGTGGATGGTGGCTGGTCTGGCTGGAGCGCCTGGTCCATCTGCTCGCGGAGCTGTGGCGTGGGCGTACAGAGCGCCGAGCGACAGTGCACGCAGCCTACGTGAGTGTGGGGCCCAGGGTGCCCTGGGCAATGGGACAGAGGGACCCAAGCAGTCAGCCGATTGCAGGAGCTTGGCTCTGTCTCAGCCCCTGGCTCTTAGAAGTGTCCTCATAATGGTCAGTCCGAGTGTCCAGGCCACCTTAAGTCACTTTCAAGGAGTGTTCTGGGGGCTGACAGGGTCCCTACTACTGACCCCTTTCCAGAGAGGGGGACACTGAGGCCCAGAGACTGGAGAGACTCATCAGAGGCCACATGGCAAAACAGCTGCTGGCTAGAAGGAGGCAGGAGAGAGCAGTGGCGAAGAGCATGGGTTCCAGACCTTAGATGGCTCCAGGTTCAAATCCCATCTTCATCCTTTCTCTGGGCCTCATTTTCCCCACCTATATAACAGCAGTGCCCATCCAGTAAAGTTGTAGTCAAGGGCAAATGCAGTTTTTGCAGGCCAAGCCCTCAGTCTTGCAGCTTGTCTGTAGGGGGCACTCAGCAGGAGGGGCTTGGTGGCCTCAGAGACACAACAAGAGTCTGAGATGAGACTGGGGGCAGCTGGGAGGATGGGCCAGCACTGAAGGGATGGCCTGAGGTGTGTGACTTCACCTCTCTGGGCCTCTGTTTCCCCATCTAAACGGGGTGGTGTGAAGATCTGCTGAGACATAGAGGCCAGTGGTACCATAGACCTGAGGTACTACCCGGCTAATCTTCACCTCAGGAGGCCACCCGGGGCAGGCATGGGGTTCACAGCCAGCCCCACCCAGGGCCCTGTGCTTATCTAATACTGGCCTGTGGCCCTCCCTGCCTCTTGACCTCCAGGTCTGAGCTGGGTGGGGGCCAGCAACCCTGGCCTAGATGCGGAGGGTTTCAGGAGCTGTGCTTGGTCAGACCTCTCAGCTGGCTGAGGCCCTGGGCGCTTTCTTTAGACCCGGGCTGGGGTACTGCCACCAGGAGGGAGGCTGAGGATTCAAGGGCTTGTTAGGATGCTGGTATCATGGGCTGGAGACTCGGAGCAGTCCCTCCAGTCAGTGCCAGTCATGCCTGCAACTTGTCCCAGCTTTTCAACAGCCCTCTGCAGAGGCAGCCCCAACCTCACTTTATACAGGAGGAAACTGAGGCCCAGAGGCTGGCCGAAGACTTGCCCATGGTCACACAGCAGGTTGGGGGCAGAGCTCAGGCTTCCTGCTGCCACCTCCCCGCAGGTCCTTACAAACAGGGAGGGTGTGTCTGGGCCAGAGGGTGGGCAGCCCAAGGGAGGAGAGCAGCGTGCACAAAGCTGGGCGGCAGGGATCTCGGGGTGTGGGTGCAGGAGGAAGCCGCTCGCTCTGGGCTGTGGCCATGCAGTAGTATTCACCAGTCCCTCACTGGGGCGCACCCCGGTCCTCCCCACAGGCCCAAATACAAAGGCAAATACTGTGTGGGTGAGCGGAAGCGCTTCCGCCTCTGCAACCTACAGGCCTGCCCCGCTGGCCGCCCCTCCTTCCGCCACGTCCAGTGCAGCCACTTTGACGCTACGCTCTACGAGGGCCAGCTGCACACATGGGTGCCCGTGGTCAATGACGGTGAGTGCTGCCTCCCATGGAGACACTGAGGCTCAGAGGGCTGGGGGTGTGTGGGTCCAAGGTTACCTTGTGATGCAAGCAGGAGGCCCAGTCTCCATCCCAAGCCTGGGCCACTCCCACTGTCCCCTGGGGCTGCTGCTCACCCCTAGCTCCCCAGTCTACAACCTTGCAGATAGCTACCAGCCCAGCCGGAGCCTCCAGCATGTTGTAGCTGCTTGGGAGCCTCTAGCCTGCTATGGATGTGTGTCACAGAGGGGTCTTCCTCTTCCTGGTGGCCTCCACACTCCTGCCCCAGCTGTTGCTGATGGCTCTTCTACTTGGGCCTCCAGTGAACCCCTGCGAGCTGCACTGCTGGCCCTCAAATAAGTACTTTACCAAGAAGTTGTGGGATGCCGTGGTCGATGGCACCCCCTGCTACCAGGTCCAGGCCAGGTGGTACCTCTGCATCAATGGCATCTGCAAGGTGTGCCTGGTTAGGAAGAGGCTCTCCCAGCACTGGCTGCCCTCAGCCCCACTGGCGGGCCCCAGGTTCTCTCCTGGGTCCCTCCTGGTCCTCTTCAGGCCACCCTCCCCATGCTCTACCATTGGATTTCCCAGCCCCCACCCTCTATGATCTCTAAGGCAAAGCCCCTGCCACACCTCCTGGCACTGGGGACCCCTCCCAGTCAGGCCTCACTTCCCTGCATCTCCTTGGATGCCTGCACCAGCACCACCCCAAACAGGAAGCTGGAGCCCAGGCAGTGACTTGACCTCTTGCTGGCTGGCTGACCCCAGGCAGTGGTTTGCTCCCTGACAGAAGGGGTTAAATGAGGTGGCCCAGGTGACATGAAGGGCTCTGAGCCCCGAAGAATAGTGCTCAGTATTTGGTAACAATTTCTATTCTTATTTTTAATAACAACGATGGCCTCTCCTCTTTGCCTATGTCCCCAGCCACCTACTTGTCCCTGCTTCTTGCCCTCTAAGCCTCTGGGGTATCAAGGCCTGGGCTCTGAGGAGGACCAGCAGGGAGGTGCCAACCCCCAGTGCCTTTGACGTTGAAATTCCCTGCACGCGCTGGTCAGGAGCCTATGGCGCATCAGATCCCCTGCCTGCCCGCGGCCTTTGCAGAACTTTTTCCTTCTCTTGTCTCATGTGATGCTCACGACATGCCTTTAAGCAAGGGGTGGGTCTCCCCATCTCACATCTGAGAAAACTGAGGCTCAGGGAGATAGAGAAGTTCACCTGGGTCAGAGGCACAGCTGGGGTGGGGCAGGACCAGAGAGAGGCCTCCTGACCCCCACTCCCAGCTTTCTCCTCCTGACCCTGGCTGGCCCCCAGGACTGGGACCACAGAGGGCTGACCACCAGCACCAGGGGCCTCCCCTCCTTGTGTGTTGCAGAACGTGGGCTGTGACTTCAAGATTGACTCCGGTGCTATGGAGGATCTCTGTGGCATGTGTCACGGCAATGACTCCACCTGCCACACTGTGAGTGGGACCTTTGAGGAGGCCGAGCGCCTGGGTATGGGGTGGGACCGCTATTGGGGAGGGGTGTGCTCTTCACCTGGTGGCCCCTTCCCCATCTCCCCTGGGCCCCTGTCCTTCGTCTTGTGGTCCCCACCCAGCCTAGAGATGGCTAAGCAGGGAAGCCTTGCTGGGGTAGAATTCTTGCAGGAGTCAGGGGACCCCTGGCCCACATGCAGAGACCTGTCCCCACGGGGAGTCCTCCGGTCCCAGAGACCCCAGGCAGGGCCAGCTCGGCTTGCGTGTGGCCCCTGGGCCTTTCAAAGAATGGTAGTCTCCTCCTGAAGCTTCTGAGATGCCCAACTCCGTGCCCTCACCTCTGGTCTGTTTTGCACACGTTGCTCAAGTACTGACTGTGTGCTAGGTGATGGGAACATGCAGGTGAAGTGCTCAGTCCTGCAAGGGGACAGAACCTTCTGGTGTGACCAGTGCAGTAGACGTAGGCCCAGAGGGCTGTGGGAGCACCAAGGAAGAAGGTCCTGGCCTGGGGAAGTCAGGGAAGGTTTCCCGTAGGAGGTGGAAGTTGAGCTGAATCATAAAACTCAGAAGAGATGGAAGGGGCCTTCCAAATGGAGGAAAGAGCTTGTACCAGACCCTGGAGGCAAGAAGAGAAGGCAGGACCAGCTATGGGGCCTTGAATGTCAGGCTGAGAAGCTTAGATTTCATCCCGGAGAGCAGTGCAGTGTGGTGGATAAAGCACTGGCCCTGGAGGCTGCTCATATCCCAGCAGGACGCTCATGCACGTTACTATCCCTGTCTGCCTCACTCTGCTCATCTGTAAAATGGGGATAACAATAGTACCTAGGCTATAGGGCCATTACCCATGAGCTTACACATGTGAAGTGCTGAGAGTAGTGCCTGGCATGTGACGGAAGGGAATGAATAAAAGCAGGCCGCATGGGGATGAGGAGGGTGTCCCAGGAGAAAGGCCTCAACACTTTGGTTTTTTTAGAAAGAGAATTAGTGTAAGGGATGGATCCAGCCTTGTGATGAGACCAGCTTAGGTCCCCAAGTGAGGGGTGATGGGGCATGGCCACGGGGTCAGGATTTGTGGCACCTCTGTGAGGTTTTGGTGGTCTATGACAGATCTGAGCAATTTGGGGAGCTCAGACTTTAAAGCTAATGGTGAAATCTTTGGCATCAGCAGGTGGAGGCAAGTGGGGAGAGACGTGAGGGAAGTGGGTGGGGATAAGCAACCTTTTCACCCTGGGCACAACCTACCCACAACCCTTGGCTGACAGAGTATGTGGACGTGGGGCTGATCCCAGCCGGCGCATGCGAGATCTACATCCAGGAGGTGGCCGAGGCTGCCAGCTTCCTGGCACTGCAGAGCGAGGACCCAGAGAAGTACTTCTTCAGTGATGGCTGGTCTATCCAGTGGAACGGGGACTACGAGGTGGCAGGGATCACCTTCACATATGCACGCAGGGGCAACTGGGAGAACCTCACATCCCCGGATCCCACCAACGAGCCTGTCTGGATCCAGGTGTCTGCCTCCCAAGGCTCAGGGTCAGGGAGCGGAGGCGCAGTCCCCAGGCCCAGCACCCCCCATGGCAGGTCTCGTCCTGGAGGAGTGAGCCCTGGGTCAGTCACAAAGCCTGGCTCTGAGCCAGGCCCTCCTGCTGTGGCCTCTACCTTGGTTTCCCTATCTTTAAAATGGCCCAGTGGTGTAGCTGCAGTTCACAGAGGTGGCTGGGGTTGGATCCTTTAGGACTGGGTGGATGGAGAAGACACCTTGTGCTCACAGGCTCCTGCCTGCCCACCCAGCTGCTGTTCCAGGAGAACAACCCCGGGGTGCGCTACGAGTACACCATCCACAGGGAGGCAGGCGACCATGGCGAGGTCCCACCACCCGAGTTCTCCTGGCACTATGGGCCCTGGACCAAGTGCACAGTCACCTGTGGCAGAGGTGAGAAGTGGGGCAGGCACAGCCTCGCCAGCAGAGGCTTTGTCTCTAGACAGGGACACTGGCTTCAGCTTCCAGCTCACTGCTGGGCCACCATGGGTTTAGAAGTTGGCTTCTCTGAGCCTCAGTTCCCCATCTGTGAGATGAGGCTGGCAACTGCCCCATGTCCCAGGCCCACTGGGAGGGTAAATGGATGAGGCAGGTGGGTGCTGGCTTGCGGCACGTGCTCAGTGTGCTCCAGCTCTTGGCGTTCTCCCTCCAGCGGACACAGCTCCCTCTCGATTGTGTCCTTGCTCAGCTCCGGCAGGTCT
Source organism: Trachypithecus francoisi (assembly GCF_009764315.1). Lineage (NCBI taxonomy): Eukaryota > Metazoa > Chordata > Mammalia > Primates > Cercopithecidae > Trachypithecus > Trachypithecus francoisi. Next base: position 110,201,566 of record NW_022681468.1, read on the forward strand.
TGTGCCTGCATTTCTGCTGCGTCCTGGAGACCAGTCCAGTGGCCCCTCACCACGCTGACTTATTTCCCTGAACTATTTATAAAAAGTAGGGCAATTTCATTAACTCCGACTCTTCCTCCCCATATTTCCCTCAGTTTCCCCACATGTTCCTCAGTCCCCCCCTCTGTCTCTTTGTCTCCTCCCCACTGCTCCTCAGTCTCCCCTCTGCCCCTCCATCTCCTCCCATACTTCTCAGTCTCCCCTCACACCCCTCGGTCTCCCTCCTGCCCTCCAGTCCCACCCATGCCCCTCGGTCTTCCTCTCCGCCCGCTCGGTCTCCCCCACCGTTCCTCGGTCTCCCCACACCTCAGTCTCCCCTTTTGTCTCTTAGTCCTCCCTTTTCCCCTCGGTCTTCCCATCGTTGACACTCATTGTCCTCACGGTCTCATAATCGGGAATCTGAGATACAGACATTTGTGCATTCCTTAAAATGCTATTATGATGACAAAATGAAAATGGAGAACTGGGCAGATACCTTCCAAAGCTAGGAAATCCATGTTATCTAATATAGCTGTCTTTATTTATTTTATTTTATTTTATTTGAGATGGAGTCTCACCCTGTCGCCCAGACTGGAGCTCAATGGCATGATCTTGGCTCACGGCAGCCTCTACCTCCCAGGTTCCAGTGATTCTCCTGCCTCAGCCTCCTGAGTAGCTGGGATTTACAGGAACGCGCCACCATGCCTGGCTAATTTATATTGTTAGTAGAGATGGGGTTTCACCATGTTGGCCAGACTGATCTTGAACTCCTGACCTCAGGTGATTTGCCCGCCTTGGCCTCCCATAGTGTTGGGAGGCGTGAGCCACTGTGCCTGACCTAACACAGGTGTCTTTAATTGGACAAACGTGGAAACCAACACATACATTTGCAGCACTAGACATTTGGGGAATTGTCTTTCAGCAAATTGGCTGCTTTGCAGGTGGACCACTTGAGAGTGTCTGCAGAGGCAAGTGCCCCGTGGTGGCTGGAACAGACAGGGGTTCTTTGTCTCAGGCAGGAAGTCCCAGATGCACAGTCCAAGCTGGCGGGACCTGGAACTGACTGGCCCTCCGCCACACTGTCCTTGCCACAGCAGCCTCCCCTACACTCCTGCTTGTCACAGATGGTGTCCTCCCTTCCAGGGCTCTTACCGTGTACCGGGCAGGAAGAAGGAGAGGGGAAAGGGTTGACTCCCAGCAAGGGACTTGTGCCTTTTTCTCCCCAGCCAGGACTGTGTCCCAGACCCCCTAGTTGCAAGGGAGCGGCAGTGGGGTGTGTTTTCAGCAGGTCCCATTGCTGCCTTGAACAAAATCAGAATCTGTTGGTGAGGAAAGAGGGGGATGGGTGTGGGACTGGCAGCTCGGGAGGGACAACTTACTCTCAGGACCACGGGGCAGGGGGTGGAGCAGAGAAGGCAGAGCCACCTGCAGAGGGGGTCCTGCGGCTGGGCCTCAACAGGCAGTATGGAAGTGTGTGTCCAAGGTGAGGAGCGTGGCCGTGCAAAGGCCCCAGGATGGGCAGTGGCAGGTGGTGTGAAGGACAGGAGCAGTGCCAAGGCTAGTACCGGGGTGGAGAGCAGGGGCTGCCCCTTGATGCCCAATTTCTTGTCCAGATGTTCTCTGAGCCATTGGGAAGGGTGTGGATGGTGGGATGGTGTGTCGGTGGCCCCTGTACACACTGGGCCCTGAAGGCTCAGGCAGCGGCTCCTCCAGCCACAAGTTCTTCAGTGAGGCTGACTTCATCCCAGGCCACCTGGCCCCATGCCTTTCACCCACCTCATCACCCAAGCCAGCCCCGGGAAGGAGCAGAGGGAGCTGGGCTTTCATTCTCTTCCCAAGGCTGAAGCCCCAGCCCCTGGTCACCCCTCACCCCAGACTGGGCCAGCCTGGACAACTGTAGTCCTCCTCTTTGGGCCCCTGGATGTGGAAATAGGTCTCAGGGCAGGCTCAGTTTCCTTGAGGGGAGGGTGGCAGGAGCCATGGCTGGGTTTGCCTGCTAGCAGCAGCTGGCATGGATTGAGCTCTTAGGATGTGCCAGGCGTGGGCCGAGCCTGCACATGCAAGAACACACGCAGTCCTCCCTCCAGGGCTTGGAGGAGGCAGGATTGTTGCTCCCACTTCACAGAGGAGGACGCTGAGGTTCAGAGAGGCCAAATGAGTTGTCCAGGGTTTCAGCTAGGATGCAGAGGGTCGAGGCACCAAAAACCTATTAATCCTCCACACTCTGCCACCCCTCCAGTGGCAGCCAGAGGGGAGGCTACATAGGAGAGGGGGTGAGTGAGAACCAGGAGGACAGCGAGGAGGTGATGGTGGAGGTCTGTCTTCATCTTGACATGGGCAGTAAGGTGCTGTTTTGGGAGGGTTCTGGCAGAAAGGGTGTCTTTGGGTCTTGGGTGGTGGGCACCTGGGTGCCAGTCCCAGGCTAAGCCCCATGGCCCCCAGGTGTGCAGAGGCAGAGTGTGTACTGCTCGGAGCGGCAGGCAGGGCCCGTGGACGAGGAGCACTGTGACCCCCTGGGCCGGCCCGATGACCACCAGAGGAAGTGCAGCGAGCAGCCCTGCCCTGCCAGGTGAGCCCGCCCCACTCCCCCACCAACTCCCCACCCCTAGGTGTCTTGAGTCTGCCACAGGCCCCTACATCTGGGTCCCCAGAGGCCCTGGGGAGGAGCAGAGGGAGCCAGGCTTTCATTGTCTTCCCAAGGCTGAAACCCCAGCCCCCGGTCTCCCCTCACCCCAGCCTGGGCCGGCCTGGACACCTGTGGTCCTCCTCTTTGGGTCCCTGGATGGGAAAATAGGCCTCAGATCAGTTTCCTGAGGGAAGTTTCCCTGAGGGGAGGGTGGCAGGAACAGAGGGGCTGTGCCATGTCACCAGGCTTTGAGGGCAGGACACTTACCTGGGCTTGGAGCTCTGGAGAATCATCCACTGGCCTCTGTCCCAGCTCTGCCCAAACCCTGAGGGCCTGGAAGCCCAGCCTGGCCCTCCCTGCTGGTGAGCCTACCGGTGCCACCCATCTGATGCCATGCTGATGCCACCTGTGTGCCCTCGCCAGGTGGTGGGCAGGTGAGTGGCAGCTGTGCTCCAGCTCCTGTGGGCCTTGGGGCCTCTCCCAGCGGGCCGTGCTCTGCATCCGCAGCGTGGGGCTGGATGAGCAGAGTGCTCTGGAGCCCCCCGCCTGTGAACACCTTCCCCGGCCCCCTACTGAAACCCCTTGCAACCGCCATGTGCCCTGTCCGGCCACCTGGGCTGTGGGGAACTGGTCTCAGGTGAGTGTGGGATGGGAGAGGGTCTGCCTCCAGCTCCACCCTTGGTCTTCGGCTACAGATAGGCAGACAGCCTACCTGGAGCCTTCGTGGGTGGGAGGGAGCCTGGGCATTCCAGGGTCCAGCCCCTGACTCTAAAGCCTCAGGGATCAGGAAACCCCTGGCAAGCATGTCCACAGCCATGGCCTTGAGCTGGGCAGGGCTGGCTTGGGTCTCTGCCACCCTGACATAAGGCAGTGGACAAGTTACCCAGCCATGCCCCAGCGTCCCCTGGCAGCCTGCCTCCCAGCCTAAGCCCCTCACCCTGGCTTCCCCTGCAGTGCTTAGTGACATGTGGGCACTCAACACCAAAATGTCCTCTGCACTAATGACACTGGTGTCTCGGTGTCCCTTTGTCGAGGCCCAGCAGCTAGCCAGCAAAGTCACCTGCTCTCTGCCACCCTTTCGGTGGCCCCTGGACACACTGGGCCCTGAAGGCTCAGGCAGCGGCTCCTCCAGCCATGAGCTCTTCAATGAGGCTGACTTCATCCTGCGCCACCTGGCCCCAGGCCATTCACCTGCCTCATCACTCAAGCCAGCCACCATGGGCAACGCCATTGAGGAGGAGGCCCTAGAGCTGGACCTGCCGGGGCCCGTATTTGTGGACAACTTCTACTATGACTACAATTTCATCAACTTCCACAAGGATCTGTCCTATGGGCCCTTTGAGGAGCCCGATCTAGACCTGGAGGGGACAGGGGATCGGACTCCCTGACCACACAGCCGTCCTGCTGTGCCTTCCATGTGTAGCCCCATGCCTACCACAGAGCTTCCTGCAGCCAAGGAGGAGGAGGCACCGGGACCTTGGTCCCCTAGCCCTTGACCCAGCCAGGCCAGCTGCTCCACACCCCCACCCTCAGAGCAGACCCCTGGGAGCCCTTTGATCAATTTCCTGCCTGAGGAAGAAGGCCCCATAGGGGCCCCAGACCTTGGGCTCCCCAGCCTGCCCTGGCCTACAGTTTCCACTGATGGCCTGCAGATGCCTGCCACCCCTGAGAGCCAAAATGACTTCCCAGTTAGCAAGGACAGCCCGAGCCAGCTGCCTCCTCCATGGAGGGACAGGACCAATGAGGTTTTCAAGGATGATGGGGAACCTGAGGGCCGCGGAGCACCCCACCTGCCTCCAAGACCCAGCCCCACACTGCCCCCTTTGTCCCTGGTCGGCAGCACCCACTCCTCTCCTAGTCCTGACGTGACAGAGCTGTGGACAGGAGGGACTGTGGCCTGGGAGCCAGCTCTGGAGGGTGGCCTGGGGCCTGTGGACAGTGAACTGTGGCCCACTGTTGGGGTGGCTCCTCCCCCTCCTCCCCCATAGCCCATCTGCCAGAGATGAAGGGCAGGGACAGCCCCCTGGAGCCGAGGACTCCCACCTTCCCAACCCCAGGACCAGGCTCATGGGACGTGCAGACTGTGGCAGTGTGGGGGACCTTCCTTCCCACAACCCTGACTGGCCTCGGGCACACGCCTGAGCCTGCCCTGAACCCAGGACCCAAGGGCCAGCCTGAGTCCCTCAGCCCTGAGGTGCTCCTGAGCGCTAGGCTGCTGTCCATGCCCGCTTGGGACAGCCCCGCCAACAGCCACAGAACTCCTGAGACCCAGCCGCTGGCTCCCAGCCTGGCTGAAGCAGTCTCCCCTGCGGACCTGTTGGCTGTCAGGAACGCTAGCTGGCAAGCGGGAAACTGGAGCCAGGCAAATGGTGCGGGCTGGGTGGGCTGGGAGTCTGCGGAGGACCTTGGTGACTGTTTCCTCATCTGAAAATGAGCAGGGTGGGACACAGGCGTCATCTGTCTCGCCTCTCTTGGGGCAGGAGTTCCTAGGATTAGGGGAATGAGGGGACCCCAGGGCCCACTTCTGGGCAGCACAGGGGGCCTCAGGGAAGGCAGGGGCAGGCACGCTCTGGCAGCACAGCACACCCCAGGATGGAGCTGGTTCAGACACTGTGCAGTGGGGAGGGTCCCCACATGGCTGCCAGGCCCAGTCCTGCCCAGCAGGCAGCAGCTTCCCTGAGGCTCGGCCTGGCTCCTCCAGGCTGGGCTCAGCCCACTGCCACCTGGCTCTGCCCTGAGTGACTCCACCCTCCTTTGACAGTGACCTGCAGGCATCTGAGCTGCCTGAAAGAAGCTGACTAGTGCCCCCTCCCTAGGTCCCCAGATGGTCACTACAGGAGAAGCAAGCTTCTGTTCAGATCCCTAATTTGGGGGTGGGAAGGGTCAGGCTGAGGCCCACAGGACTTGTTTTGCACATCGATAGCCAGCGATTTGGCTGCTTGTCCCAGGACCCAGCCTTCCTTCCCTGGTGCCTCTGGGAAGTGATGAGGCTGGTCAGGACAGCTGGTCAGGGGTGCCGCCAGGGTCCCCTCCCCCACCTCTGCACCAATAACACTGGAACACAGGCCCTTTGTCCCATGTGAGCAGGGACGGTTGGTTGCTGGGGGAATTTGACTTTTCATTCTCACGGTCTTCCTGGGAGGTAGGTGGAGGAGCCTATTTTGCAAATAAGGAAACTGCGGCCCAGAAGAGGGCCCTGTCTTACTGAGGTCTCACTAGCCTAGGTGGATAGTTTCCTGACTGTGGAGGCCTGGCGGGGATGGGATCTGCCTGGCTTTCACCAGTCTGTGCCCCGCAGTGTCCACCACCTGCAGCTTGGGTGCCGTCTGGAGGCTGGTGCGCTGCAGCTCTGGCCGGGATGAGGACTGCGCCCCCGCTGGCCGGCCCCAGCCTGCTCGCCGCTGCCACCTGCGGCCCTGTGCCACCTGGCACTCAGGCAACTGGAGTAAGGTGCGTGAGGATGGAGCCAGGACAGGCATTCCCAGGGCATGGGTTGGAGCCCTGGTTCCCCACGGCCTGTGTTCCAAAAGCAGCAGGACAGGGGAGGGCTCCAGGCTGCACGTCTCTGCCCCCGATCACACTGGATTCCGAATCTCTTGGGAGTCTTCTCATCTTTGTCTGGCTTGGCCTGTCTCCTTTCCTCTGTATTTTCGACCCCATCTGGACTTGTCTTTCACCAGCTTGCCTTTGTTCCTCCCTTTCTCTGTCTGTCCCAGCCCCTGGCAGCCCCTGGCCATGCCACCTTTTGCCTGGGTCCTGCCAGCCTTGGCCTCTCGCTGGGGCTTTTCAGGGACTTGCCCGGAGCTGGGGCCTGGGCCTGATGCCTTTCCTGCCACACGCCTCATGGGGTCACGCCTGTGGGCCTGCACGTGGCGATGTGTTCCCACATGTCTCTCGGTCCCCAGTGCTCCCGCAGCTGCGGCGGAGGTTCCTCAGTGCGGGATGTGCAGTGTGTGGACACACGGGACCTCCGGCTGCTGCGGCCCTTCCATTGTCAGCCCGGGCCTGCCAAGCCACCTGCGCACAGGCGCTGCGGGGCCCAGCCCTGCCTCAGCTGGTACACCTCTTCCTGGAGGGAGGTGAGGCCTGGGGTTTCAGTTGGGGGGAGGGGACGCCCTCAGATGCTGGCTGTGCCCTGATTCCTTCCCTGCCCACCCAGTGCTCCGAGGCCTGTGGAGGTGGTGAGCAGCAGCGTCTGGTGACCTGTCCAGAGCCAGGCCTCTGCGAGGAGGCGCTGAGACCCAACACCACACGGCCCTGCAATACCCACCCCTGCACACAGTGGGTGGTGGGGCCCTGGGGCCAGGTGAGCCGGGCTGCGTAGAGGAGCAGGGAGCAAGTTTGTGATGGCGCCTGGTCAGTCCTGGGTTGGGTGAAGGATCTTTTGAGTGTGTGCTGTGAGCCAGGCTCTCTGTGGCCCCTGCGCATGCAGCAGTGACTGGACAAGGCCCTGCCCCGCTGATGCTCACACCTGCCAGGGAGAAACAGACAAGGAAAGGGCACGTGTGCTGTGATGTCAGGGAAGGCCTTCCAAGGAAGGGTCTGGGGTTGAGACCCAAGGGAGGAGTCAGTGATCCCAAGGACAGGGATCAAGGGGACAGCAGGTGTGAAGTCTGAGGCAGGAATGACAAGCTTGGGGGTATCAGGGAGCCCAGCAAAGGCCAGCGGCAGAAGGGGGCAGAAGAGGGGCCTCAGATGGGCAGGACACCTTCTGCTGGGCCTGTTTGGAACTCAGGGGTTCAGGCGTTTCAGATTTGGGCCCTGAACTGGGTCCTGGAGTCAGCTGGGCCAGCGTTTGAGTCTTTGTCCCACTGGCTGCTGAGTGACTCTGGGCAGGTTGCTTTGCTTTGCTGGGTCACTGTTTTTTCATCTGTAAAACTGGGACAGCTTGGGAGAGGAGGGTTGGGAAGATTAAATGAACAAACACAACAAAGCACAGGGCTGGGCACAGCACGACACTGGCACAGACTCAGCACATGTTTAGGGCTTTCAGACCCACACCTGATAACAACGAAACCTGGTGGGCTGGGCCCCGGCTGTGAAACCTGTCTCCTCCCCTCCTGCCCATGGACTGCGGCAGGTCCTCTGCTCTGTCCCTCGGGCACAGCGGTGTCTCACCCACATCTCTGCCCACTGCTGCATCAGGGCTCCATCCCGGGGCCCCTGCCCAGGCCTCTCAAGCATGTCCCGTGTGAGGGGCTCACTGCCCAGGAACTCCAAGGGTTGTCCCACTGTTCTCATGTCCCTGCCCTCTGCAGGAGCTGATCCCACAAGTGAGAGTGGGGTTCCAGCACGAAGTGGGCTCTAGGAATGGGACCAGGTCCTCCAGGAGGCACTGAGGGGGCGGCTGGGAGCAAGGGCAGGCCTGTCAGGTACAGGGCGCAGGGATGGCTTCCCAGAGGAGGTGTCACTGCCCCCACTGCTAGGGCTGGCCCTGGAGAAACTCATTCCTCCCCTACTCCCCCCAGTGCTCAGCCCCCTGTGGTGGTGGTGTCCAGTGGCGCCTGGTCAAGTGTGTCAACACCCAGACGGGGCTGCCCGAGGAAGACAGCGACCAGTGTGGCCACGAGGCCTGGCCTGAGAGCTCCCAGCCGTGTGGCACCGAGGATTGTGAGCCTGTCGAGCCTCACCGTGAGTCCCCTGACCCCAAGCTCTCTGCTGAAGTGAGGTGGGGCGGGGAGGGTGATGGGGATATGGGGTCGTCAAACCATTGCATCCACGGCACCGGCTGGCTCCATCTGTAGTCTGGGCTCAGTAGCCACATGGCCACTGAAAATCCTGATGCCACAGGATGCCATACCAGAGGCTGGGCTGTGCTGGGAGTCAGTCAAGGGGAGTCCCAGTCACACAACATCCCGCTGGCAGCTGTCTGACCTCGGGGGAGTAGAGGGAGTGGCCCTGGCCCCTGATTTGCTGTGTGAACCTGGGTAAGCTCTTTCCCCTCTGGGTCTCAGTCTTCCCATAGTGAGACGAGGGATGTCCCTGAGGCTGTGTGAAAACTGGGCCTGGGTGAATCCCTGTCCCCAGCCCTGGCCTGTCCATTCTCCAGCCAGAGGACTGCCTAGAGTGAGCAATGGAACCACAGGAACGGCCTCCCTTCCAGGGTCCTGATAATCCAAGTGGTGGGGGGTTTCCTGGAGAGCTGGGTCCTGGTGGAAGGGCCTGAGCTAGAGGTGGTTCTGGATACCCCACCACTCCCCCCACCTCCAGCACACACACACACACACACACACGCACGCACCCACCCACCCACACACACACACTCACACACTTCCTTCCTGAGTCCCAGCCGCTCTCAGCAGTGCTGATGGCAGGAAACAGGGTGGCCCTGGAGTCTCACCTAGGCTCCCCTCACCAGCTGAGTGGCTTTGGGCTCCATTTCCCTCTCAGGGCCTTCATGTGCTGAATAAAGGGGCCACAAAGCCCCATCCTTCCATAAATGAGGTCTGGGCATGCAGGGCCCAGCACTGTGTAGGCTCAGGAAAGGCGACTTTTTCCTCTTCCCGAAAGCCACTGTCATCCCTAATTACAAGGTCAGGGAGAGGGCCTGGGACCCCCTGCCAATCTAAGGAATCCAGAAGCTGTGGCGTGAGGAGCTGCGGCCCCTGTGCTGTTGGCTTTCTGCTCTCTGCCCCTAGGGCAGAGGCCTCAGTCAGGGCACTCAAGCTGGCATTCGGGGCCCCCTGCAATCTCCCCAGTCTGCCTTCTCCCCTTGTCCAATGCAGACTTCTCTACCTGTGCTGGCTCCTGGGCAGTCCTTATGCGGGCTCAGAGTGGCCCCTGCCATGCCTCATTACCCTGCCTCTGGCAAGGGTGGCCTTCCTGCCTCAAACTCCATTACCTCAAGGGCCAATGGCAGTGCCCCCACCCTGTCCCGCCTGCCTTCAGCATGCACCCAGCCAGCATCTCAGAGCACTCCTGTGTGTCGCCTAAGCTGGGTGCTGGCACCATGTCTCTTACCTTCAGGGCTAGGGTGGTGGGGTGGTTATGATCCCAGGGGATGAAGATCAGATGGGGCAGAGAACAGGAACTGAGGCACCTGGGGGCCTAGAACCAAGGACGGATGGCCCAGGAGGCTCTGGGCTTGCAAGGTCTCCCAGGGGTGGGTGTGAGTGGGCTACAGGGAGTGGGCTATGGGTGCTGGTTAGGTGGCTGAACTAGAAGCTGTCCTAAGTGAGGAGTTTTCTGCCACCAGTGAACAGTGGAGGGGCGGCTGGGAACGTGTCTTGGACTTTGAGACCCGGAATTCCCAGGATGTCCTGCTGGTCTGTGGGACAGTTGGCAGGACATGTGGAAAGCCGGGAAACTCCAGAGTGTGTGGTCGCTGCAGTGACACAGTGTGGCCACATCCATTTACTGTGGAGGTGGGGTTGACAGAGGGAGCCAAGCCCAAGAGGTGAAGCAGCTTGTCTGAGGTCACCGCAGGTGACCAGGATACAGACCTGCAGATACGCGCTTTGGAGCTCTGCCTGGAGCTTTGGTGGAGGAGCCTGCCTGCTGCCTCGTGCCCTCTGCTGGGCCTGGGGGATGCCTGCTGCCCTCCTGCTCCTCCTCCCCAGGGAGGTCTGCTGGAGTAAGCAGGGCCCGGGCAGCAGTTGGGGGCTGTCAGCAGTGGCAGTGGCATCAGGAGCAAGGCCAGGAGGCTGAAAACAAGCCACTTCTCCGAATAGCTCTGATAACCTGGGGCAGGAGGGCCCAGCCAAGCCTCAGCCCTGACGAGGACAGCCTGCAGCCAGCCTCCCTCCCCAGTGGGCCTGGGCTCAGTCCCTGGTTTCCGCTGACAGCCTGTAAGGCCCACTCTCTCTAGGCTTCATGGCCCACCTGAGAAGTGGGAGGCTGGTCTGGGAGATGGGACCCTGTGACCCAGAACCTGAGGCTGAGTACAGTCCCTGTGGCTGGAGGTGGTCACGGAAGCCTGGCAGAACAGATGCACTGGGGCAGGGGGCAGTGGGGGGAGTTGGGGGCAGAGGCCGCTGCAGGCGGCGTGGCTTTTCACCTGCTCCTCTGGGG